>NW_017306585.1:854621-864072 GCF_000935625.1 Nanorana parkeri
ATCTTCAGTGGAAAAGCGTAGGGTCGCTGGGTATTGGAGGGCGAATCTGATGCGCCTGTGCACCAAGATCTGGCACACCTCGTGGAACGATTTCCTTAATTTAGTAGTTTCAGCAGAGTAGTCAGCGAACAATAGTAGTTTAAGGCCATTGACCACAAGATTGCGTTGTGCACGGTACAAATTGAAGATAGTTTGCTTGTCATGATAGTCTAAGTATCTGACTAACACTGGCCGCGGCTTGTTGTCATCTTTGGGTGGGCCTAGTCTATGCGCCCTTTCCACGGAGCATATGTCAGGCTGGCCAAGTGCTTTAGGGATGAGTGTAGAGCAGAATGAGCGGAGTTCCTCCGGCTTAACTGACTCCGGGACCCCAATGACCCTCAGGTTGTTCCGTCTAGAGCGATTTTCCAGGTCATCAACCTTTTCCATCATTGCCTGCATCTGCTTGGAAACTGTAGTATATGAGCGCTGTGCTGCTGCAGCGTCGTCCTCTAAATCTCCCACCCTCTGTTCCACAGCGTTCAGCCTCTGCGACTGCGCTTCAATTGTGGCAGTTATCTTACCCATATGGATATGTAGCGTGTCTGCTATTATAGCACATATGTCTGCTTTCAGATGTTGAGACACTGCAGAGGCCAGGGCTTAGTAGTCGATGGGGGAGGTAGGGAGAGTGGATGGCTGTGCCTCACTCACCACGTCTCCACGAGGCGGTTCCAGCTGCATCTCCTCTGACGCCATGTTGGGATTGGCAGGCTCATCAGCCGCCGGGTCTAAGAGGGCTCTCCTCGCCCTCTGCGGGCGTTCCACAAATTTGTCCATGGTGAGTAGACGTTCCGGTACTCGAGGGGCCGAAATTTCGGTCTCGGTGCGGCGAGGGAGTCAGTCGTTGACGGCGGTGACGGGACGAGGGACGGAGAGGAGCCGCTACAGCATCGGGCGCCGGAACCTGAAGTCGATACAGGGCATTTTGACAAGTACTTTTGACAAGTAACGAAGCCTGCGCTATGGTTTTCTTTTTCTTACTTACCTCGCCGAGCGTCACGTCACTGCTGCTCCGGTGGGCGGAGCTCCGGGTGGGGTCCTAATTTAGGTGGCCGGAGACTGCCAGACGACCCCGCTCGGAGTGCCGCCCACCTGATTGTTGCCGGCACCATATATGAACATGTACTATATACTACATAAGACATATAGAATGCACTGCAACAATACATTTACAATTAAATGAATGGGTTAAATGATCGGTAGTACATGATATGTAGCACTGTACTATGGATCATTTAACCCATTCATGTTAGCAGTGCAGAATTGTATATCTATATGTACTGTACATATACAGCACAAATGTCCCGTACTTTGCAGCAATAGATTTACAATGATCCCCTGCTAACATGAATGGGTTAAATGATCCGTAGTACAACTACATGTTATGTACTATTATGTACTATGGATCATGATTTAACCTATTCATGTTAGCAGGGGATAATTGTAACTCTATTAATGCAGTGTACTGGACGTATGTGCTGTATATGTATTCTGGATCATGATTTAACCTATTCATGTTAGCAGGGCAGAATTGCGAGCGCCTCCCACAAGCTGAGCACCGAGATGCGATGCAACGATCCTGCCCAGCGACGACTACAAGAGGCACCGCGTGAGGCAACAGGGATCGGAGTGAAACTGTGAGTGAGGGACGCTGGGACGGGGCTGGCTGTAAATCTATTGCTATAGTGTACTGGACGTGTGTAATGTATATGTAGTACATATATACAGCATACACCTCCACTACACTCCAGCAATAGAGTTACAATTCTCCACTGACATGTAGTTGTACTATGGATCATTTAAAGTCACCTGTCCCTTTAGAAAAAAGTATCGGTAATTGGTATCGGCAGGTACATGAGGGGATGTACTTGTACTTGTACTTGGGCCTGAAAAAGTGGCATCGGGACATCCCTAAGAGAGAGAATCTGTAGAAGAATCAGAAACCCAGGAACTGATCATTACAGTTCCCGGGCTTAATACAGGTCCCTAGCTGCTGAGTTCAGGAGTCAGTTTAATGGTGCTGGGACAAACAACCACGGTTCCTGCACAATTTTAAAATGACACTTGGGAATGAAGTGGTTAAAGTGTTTCTACATCCAAATACTTAAAGCTAAACTCCATGCAAACAGCTAAATACACAAATGAAATGCATATACAGTAGTTGTTGTATCTGCCAAAGTATTTGTATTTCTGTCCATCCAGTTCCTTTTCTAAGTTTTGCCACACCACACAGCCCTGCCTGTCTGTCAAGGGAGAAGACCTAATTTTTCTCTGCTTCAGTTCATTAACACTTATATAACTCCTTCGGACCTCCAGTCTCTGACTAAAGAAAATGCAGACTAGTGAGCTCTTCTCTCTGTCACTCTGCTTTCTCCTATTATCTGTCACTCTGCTCTCTCCTATTATCAGCAAGCCCCTTGCACTGCAGCACAACCTATTGGTTATCTGTGCTGCTTCTTCTGCCCCGGTCTAAGCTCTGCTGTAGAGGGACTAAGAAGGCTACAACCAAAGCAAATTCAGGTATTTATAATGCTTTAATTAAAAAAAAAAATGTATACATGACTATAGAGCTGCATTCATGTATCCATCTTATTTATACACCCATACATGTAAGATTTATATTGTCCAGATTTATTTGTAAACTCTGATGCAACATGGGCATGTTAAGTGACGGCGCCTCAGGACGCACAGATTTTCCTATGTATTTGCAGTGAAGCATGTTTCCCTGGATCATTAGTTCATGCCACTAACAATGGAAAACAGTATATGTTGAAGTATTTAAGTTTTCTTTATACTCACTGCACCACTTCATGTTTATCTTTTTGGGCACTACAAGCACATTGCTGATATTTTCATCTGGGATTATGGATGCATGGATCAATGCGTTGCTTGTCAATATAACAGCTCAAACTGATGTAGCACGGGTGTTTGCTCTGGCGGCACCTCAAGACACTCAGTTTTGGAATGCATTAAATTTAGTACTTCCTTGCATAGCATGCATGTATTAAAAATTAACATTGATGCATGTTGAAGCTGTCAACTCTTGCGGTATACTGTGTCTGTGGTCGGATATACAGATTACAAGAAATACAAAAAAGTATACATTAAGTGGATACATATAGACACAAATCCAAAAAACAATTCAAGTGTTCTAGGATACAGCTGGATACTTAATTACAAGCTCTAAATCTCTATAGAGTGGTCTGAGCCATGAATAACAAAAAAACAAGTGTTTATACCAACTATTTGTATGTACACAAATACGCAGTATAGGTCCACAGGCTCTATTTGTGCTGTTTGATACATTTATTTATTTATTTATTTATTTTTTCCATGGTGCTATTTATTGTTGGTGAAGTAGATATTTATAGAAATAAAATAATTTGATAGTAAGTATTTTCTCATAGTCTTTAGTGCTTTCCAAGAGGAAATTTCTTCTGTATAGTAATGCTATATAGCACAACCGTGATTAGCATATATTGAGACATGCAGGTATATTTACAGAGTCAGAGAGGTTTTTTTTCCCCCGCTTGATATAAAAAAAAAAAAATGCATTATTTTTATACCTCACCATGATTAGCATATATTGAGACATGCAGGTATATTTACAGAGTCAGAGGGGTTTTTTTTCCCCCGCTTGATATAAAAAAAAAAAAATGCATTCATTTTATAGCTGCCATTGTAATATCCACTTCGCACACCGTTCTGTTATACTCCAAAATCCAACAAATGCTGGAAAAGCTGGTGGATGTTGCTACAGTATACAATCTACAAGATATGTTGTCCACACACCATTCTGCTTCAGAATATCATATTTATTTGTATTCCTTTGGCATGACATGTTTTATAGCTGCCTGGTGTTCAGCTTTGAATAAAAGCTGTTGTTGCACCTATTCCTATAATGTCAAAACGCTTAATCCTTTTTTTATATTTTCAGTTGAATTATACCTAGTGATTCTTCCAGTACAACTGTTATACTCTGCCTCCTTTGGAGCATGCACATGTCTACTGTTATCTTCCGCCTCCTCTGGAGTATGCACATGTCTACTGTTATACTCCGCCTCCTCTGGAGCATGCGCATGTCTACTGTTATACTCCGCCTCCTCTGGAGCATGCACATGTCTACTGGAAGTTCATATAAAGAGCCTGCCAAATGTGCATTGTACAGGGAGAAACAAGTGTTTCTCCCTGAAGGGAGAACTCATTGTTATTTTTTGTACAAAAAAAAAATTACGTGATCCTGTTTTGCTTACAGTGCTCTGCAAAACTCAGTATTTTTTGAGAGAGCTAGGTTCTACCTTTAGTCAACACAAATTGCTAATGTTGATACAGGGTTGATTTACTAAAGAAGTGTATGTTTACTAAAGTAGAGCATGTTTACTTTCAAATTAATTTTCACCTATCTTAGTGAATGAGGTGAAGTAAATTAAAACATGACTTTGCAAAGAAGAGCCAATCACGTGCAAGGAAAATATTTACAAAAACTGTATTTGTGTTGCACATGATTGGATTGAAGTCAGCACGACTTCACCACATTCACCAAATGAAGTTAATTTTCTACTTGCAACGTGACTTTTCACTCAGCTTGGTACTTCTTTATTATGAAGGAAGCTTGGAGCGCTGGCTACTTTACAACAGGAAGGACGGCGTCAGCACCAATCCAGAGATGATTTGAGGGTCTACAGTTGAGTGATACACCAATAAGCTCCATTACTGTTAATAGTTACATAGTATTTGAGGTTGAAAAAAAAGACACAGGTCCATCAAGCCTGTGTGTGTCTGTGTGTGATTGTGCATGTGTATGTGTGACCTTGTTTTTAAGTGTACCTGTACCCCTGTATGTTATGGTCTCTGAGGAAGGTATCGAAATGCTTTTTGAATGATTCAATACTCTCTGCTGATACCACTTCTTGTGGCAGGGAGTTCCAGATTTTAACCGCGCTGACTGAAAAAAGCCCCTACGCCCCCTGTGGTTAAATCTTTTCTCCACCTGTTTTAGGTGGTGGCCTCCAGTCTTTGTTATGGAGTTAACTGTAAACAGTTTATTGCTGATGTTGCCATCACCACTAAACATTTTGTACATCAAAATCATGACGCGTAAAAACTTTTTATTAAACTAAATTTAGACAGATGCAGACATACTCACAAAAGTAGAGTTAAAACAGGCATGAAACGATATGAACACGAGAGACTTAACCAGCCGGCTGTTCGTCCTCCCTGATGGTTTACGCGTTTCCGAGGTCATGCCTCCTTCGTCAGAACCAAAACCTTGTCTCATAGCTTAGGTCCTCCAGCCCCTTAATTAGTTTGGCTGCCCTTCTCTGGAATCTCTCCAGCTCAAGGACATCTTTTCTGTGGACTGGTGACCAAAACTGGACCGCATACTCCAGATAAGGCCGAACCAGTGATCTATAAAGTAGAAAAAATATTGCTTTGTCTCTGCAGTACATTCCCTTTTTTTAATGCAGACAGACAGTACTCTGCTTGCTTTGTTTGCTGCAGCCTGGCATTGTATACTATTGTTCAATCTGCGGTCTACTATGGCCCCAGATCTTTTTCCTTTTCTGACTTCCCTAGTGGAGTACCCATTAATGTGTATTCTTCTTGCCTTGTTTTAACCCCAAAATGCATTACTTTAAATTTTTCAACATTAAACCTCATCTGCCATATAGTTGTCCACTCCCCTATTTTATCCATGTCCTCCTGCAATGTTATAGTGTCTAAGTCCATGTCTATTACCCACAGAAACATGGCTATTAACACCTTCCCCAATATCATTAATAAACAAATTAAGCAGTATAGGGCCTAGCACAGAACCCTGGGGCTCGCCACTCTCGACCAGTAGTTAAAGTACTTGAATGCATTTTTAAGATTTTACTCCCGAGTTCAGTGTCACTTTAGGTAGAAGGCCAGGCACAAAATAGATTGCAAAGAATGAATAGCTTAGTCTGCTAAAATGTACTCGCCTATGCCTTTGTATTAAGAGCACCTCCACCCACAGGCAAACACAAGGTGCACTTTTATGGCATATAAACCGGCTGCCCTTTACTTGTTTAATGGCTGGAAAAGAGTGGTTTCCAACTAAGTGCCCATTATGAAACAATTAATGGAACTTTGTACATTTGGCAAAGTCATTTGCTCAATTAACAGTATAGCTGCATTATGTCATCTTTGCATCTTTATTAAAATGTTCCTCAGTGCCAAATAAGAGAGGAAATCAGATTCAGCCAAACCACTTTTAATAATCTGATCTGTCTGGCATCAACACCGAGGACCAAGGATTACATATAGGGGTCTATTCAGCAAAGCTGCCGTAGCTTCGGCCGATCCTTCGGCTAGCTTCGGCCCCAGGACCCCTTCGGTTCAGGAGAACCGAGGGGGTGCTGTACGGGCTATTCACAATAGCCCGTACAGCTCCAGATCACAGCCCATCTCGGCTGAGCCGTGCTGAAAGCCGAAGCTGGCCGAGCGGGACAGCCTTCTTCTGACAGCTGGGCGGAGCCAGCCGTGATCTTACGGCTGGCTCCGGCCACTTTCAGAGAGATCAGCGTCCCTGGTTGCTAACCAGGGACACTGATCTCCAAATAGCTGACTCTCATTCAGAGAACCATCTTAGTAAATAGTTCAAGTGTTTGAAAATAGCCAGGGTAAAAAAAACAAGGTAAGACAATAACATTAAAGCCTTGACATCTATAAAGAGTAGATCCTGTGAAATGCCTGTTTATCAGATCATCTATAATAGATGTTTGCTGATAGCTGGAAATGTGGAAAGGAACAAACAGATTGCCCAATTGCTATTTCCAGAAGCAGAGCAGTGATTGATGGTTGTGTTCCCAAAGATATGTCTCAGCTGTCATTTTTTAGCCTCGTGTCACCTCCAATTGTTTCACTTACAACATATGTTCTTGAGGATGTGATGGTATATATACATCACTTGCTAATACTGCCAAGGGAATTGCAGTAGAGTATATTAACAGTTTCTTCATTATGACAAACTGTAAAATAAAGACACTATTTGTAGCAGTTAATTAATCAATTAGAAATGCTCAGTTTCCTACATTTACAGTATATTAATATGATCGAGTGAGAGAAAGCAGGTAGTGTCCTTCGAATAAACATGAGAACTTGTCAAGCTAAGTGTGATCACACTTCTAGCAAAATAATAAAAAAAAGTGAGATATATTTGAGTGCAACACAGTACAGTACAAGTCATCGGTGCAAGAAGTAGAGATTTCAAATGAATGCGTTCTGCCTCATCAGTCTTCTTTTAACAGGATTTCTGCAAGAACATATGCTGCATTGTTGGCAGTACGCAAGCTCCATCTAGTGCAGGTATAGCTAACTGTTGAATTTGTATGTTTAAAGGAAGCACACTGTATCATCAGGGCAGGCAAAAATCAGATGAAGTTGAGAGGAATTGTTTTTCATTTTTGTACCAAATCTGTACTTCCCAACTACCCCACTCTTTCTCCCCCTCTAACCCATCCAGCCTGTTTTCTTTTTTTTAGTTGCTATATAAAGTGTTTTATACTCACCTAAGTATGCCAGTGCTATTTCCAGGTGCAGGGGACCGGTAATCCAGCACAAGTGCTGAATCGTGGGGAGACAGAGGGGTTGTGTGCTCCCTCATACCCAGAAGTAGCAGGTTTTTATCTGTGCCAAAGGATGGTGGGGAAGTATGGTGCATACAGTGTCTGCAGTGCAGCTGACCTTTTGCTCCATTAGAAGGAAGATGTGTGGCACTCACTGTGTACCGATGAAGACTGTAAACAAGAGCCACTGTAGTAAGGAATCCGCCCCAAGGGATCCTGCTATGCCTCCATAATTCAGGTTAAGGTGCCGGTGCCCATTGGAAAAAATTTATTTTAATTAGTATCCAGTCCAAGAATTCAAATGCACCGTGGTGTAATATTTCCTCTATTTACAGTTTGAACGGCTAACAACAATTAAAATGTATCTAGCCAACAACACAGAATGCACACTATCTCAATGCATTTCGATAGCACACTGTTGGAAACACACTTATTTAAAAGTGACACTAAACCAGGAGTTACATTTTAAAAATGCTTTCAAGTACCTGAAGTATTAAAACAACAGTAGCTTATTTGTGCATCACTCAACTTTAGATCCTCAAATAATCTCTGAGTGTGTGCTGACACCTTATGGAGGGTGGCTACTTTTGTTCCCCATCATCCCTTGTGTGTGTTGTAAAGTAACCACTGGTTCAAGCTCAGTCCCATGATGGACAACATTCTCAATATAAAGTAATAAACTAAACATGAGATTGTATTCCAACACGGTGGTGAGCTTGGAGCTGTGGCTACTTACAACACACACAGGGTCCACAGGAAACAAAAGTAGCCACCCTCCAGAAGGAAGGACAGTGTCAGCATGAATTCGGAGATGAGTTGAGGATCTACAGCTGAGTGATGTACAAATAAGCTACATTTTTGTTAATAGATAAGGTACTTAAATGCATTTTTAAGATTTAACTCCTGAGTTTACAACTAGATAAAAGTAATTCAAATTATAACAATGCCAACATTCCAACAGGACAGAAGTAATGTCCGAATAGGCTTGCAGTATTCATGAGGGAGATTAATTTAGCTTCTAACAGCAGCAACTTTTTAGCTTCTGTAGCCTCCTCTCGACATGGAGCTGACACGTTTTAGTCCCAGCACTTAAAAAAGGAACTTTACCCACATCTTCAAAATAACAACAAAGACACCTTTAGAAATGTTTAGTAATGACAATCTACAAACACATACCCCTAGATAATTGCCTGCTTTTTGATCTTTGCATAACATGTTTTTATTTTCCTCTCCATTCATCTCACAGTGGCCATTATTACTAAGAGCAGAATAATCTATCTCCCTTTACTTTCTGGAACTCTGGCACATGTGACTAGGACATGTGACCATGCACATCATCTCAGGGGATTACAGATGAGATTTCCCAGCAATGCTCTGCTGATGCAACCCCCCCAGGATGCAACACTTGGCCACATTACATCACTTTTGACAAAGAGAATGGGGGAGTAGAAAAGAAGAAATTGTAAGTAAAATGAAAATATGTTGTTTAACCCCTTCGTGACGGGAGACGTACACTGTACGTCCAGCCACAAAGGGACCAAATGACTCGTCACGTACACTGTACGTGACGAGTTATTTGCTGCACTAGAAGGCTGCTAACCGCTGAGAATCAGCGGTTACCTTTCAGTAATAGATGTCTAACTATCTAGAGATCCATTACTGAAAGGGTTAACCTTTTTCAGACACCCGATACCTTAATATCGGGTGTCTGAGAGTCACAGCAAAGCAGACACACATGTCGGCTTTTGCCGGCATTCTGACAGCTCGTATAGATCGAGAGATATCTCTCTCAAGCTATACTGGCTTTTTTTTTTTTT
>NW_017306585.1:864218-870380 GCF_000935625.1 Nanorana parkeri
ATTTCATATCAACCTGCAGAGCTGTTTGCTGATGTGATTTTTAGTCTAAGGGGGGTAAAGGTCCGCTTTAAATTATTCCCATGATATTCCCTAAAATGATTGATAAAGCATATACCAGTTTTTACTGACTGGAAGTGTTTTTGAATTCAATCTTTCAGCATCCTACTTGTTTCCCATCATTATAGTTTTGGCATGTGCATATCATACTATGTACTACATATTGGGTCCGTCGCGTAATAAGTTCATTAACACAGTAGATATCATTTCCCAAGCATTGTTTTTGATTTTTCTTCATCTAGGGATAAATACTGCAAGTGCCACATTTATAGTTGCCTGCTGGTTTTATCTCTATTAAAGTGACATTAAAGTCAAAAACAATTTCCCTCCCCCAATGTTAATGTTAGCACTTACCTTAAATGAGGTTTCTTAATCCGATCTTCCTCCTCTTTCCTGATGTTTTCATCTGTCACTCCAGCGGTGTGGCAGCTCTCCGATCCAGCGCTGACTCCTCTCTGCTTGCAGGCACTTCCAAACCAGCTGTGTCTGCATGTGGGTGCACACGTCTATAGACTTACCTTGTATCTCTGCTCGTCTCCCACGCGAAAATCCGAACTGCACTTGTGCCCGCCCCACAATGCTTTGCGGTCGCCCGAGAATCCGAAACTGCGTGGCGAAAACAGGGTAAGTGTAAACCGCTGTTAAAGCAGTTTTAAAAAAAAATACTTTTTGCCTATATCTACTGCAGTAGTAATAGACAAAAAAAATATATAGGCAAACAAAACGGAGGGTTTAGAACCCCTTTAACTATGATTTCTTTTTTCATATTCTCTTCTTACTTAATAGTTTTGAACTATCCGGCATCTAAGCACTAACTGTCCCTGCACTGAGAATGTGCAAAGCACAAGTTGGCATTAAATTAATCAGTAAGTAATTTGTGTATTTATATAATACACCCCATGCATAGCACACCGCTAATAAAAAAAATTACTTGACTGAACACTGTACAATCCTATTGGGAATTTCAGTAAACATTGCTAGTGGCAAGAAAGACTTTATGCAAACAAACTACAGCAGACTAATGTGTAAACAAAAACTCAAGCAGAGCGACAGCAGAGCTTCCCAGCCCATCACTTATTATTAAAGTCATTTACCACTAGGAAATATTTCAGTTACAATATTCGATTTTGCCATAATCGAGTCAACTAATTTCATTCAAAAGCCCTTAAAAATGTCACCCAGCCCTGATACTTGAATAGAATCCCAGATGTATTAAACAGGTTTATTTTGTAAGAAACAAAAGACAAAGAGCGCCTCCATCGCATAAAAACGTTTTAATGAAATGGGTTTTAGACAAGTGAAACCATACTCACAAAGGTAGAATTTTTACAGGCATACATAGATGAAATCGTGAAAATATTCACATATAAAAAAGCGCCAACGACTTGTGTCCAAAACCGGAGAATGACTGCAATGATCTCAAGCAAAACCGCAGATGGGGCAAGCTCTCAGATAGGCTATAGGGGAGCCTCAACTCTGAAAGAAACAAAAGACAAAGAGCACCTCCATCGCGTAAAAACGTTTTAATGAAATGGGTTTTAGACAAGTGAAACCATACTCACAAAGGTAGCGCTTTTGTTATATACTGTTTGCTACTTTGGAGGAACTTTTTCCTTAAGGGAACACAAGCAGCCGGCTCGTGTGTCCTACCCTAATCTAATATCTACACATCTTTATAAAAGACTGTATCAACTACATCGATCAATCCATTGAGTAGTACATTATGGTATCCTTTATTGAGGATCGTTTTAAAAGGAGAACAACCTCAGGGAGGAAGATTGGCCGGTGGGCTAAGCTCTTTCACGATTTCATCTATGTATGCCTGTAAAAATTCTACCTTTGTGAGTATGGTTTCACTTGTCTAAAACCCATTTCATTAAAACGTTTTTACGCGATGGAGGCGCTCTTTGTCTTTTGTTTCTTTCAGAGTTGAGGCTCCCCTATAGCCTATCTGAGAGCTTGACCCATCTGCGGTTTTGCTTGAGATCATTGCAGTCATTCTCCGGTTTTGGACACAAGTCGTTGGCGCTTTTGTTATATACTATAAGGTTTATTTTGTGTCAAGCACATGGGCATTACAATATAATACAAAAAAATGAATTTTGTTCATTTTTCCATCCTGCACTTTCGATTTTCCTCTTCACTACAGTAGAAAATAAACAATGATTAGACCCTACTAACTATTAGAACATGGAACAAACATTCTGAAAACTAAGATGATTGAGTAACGTTCTAATGTTGTATGGCCAGCTTTAAGCGTATTTGCACTTTTGCAGCCAAATTGTGATAACACCTATTTTAGAGGATATTTGTTCTCATTCATGTACAGTAGTAAAAATAAAATGTAAAAATTGCTGATGGCCTTTTTCAGGTGTTCTAGTTTCTAAACTCCTGGACTGAAAAATCCTGGTTAGTTCTCACTGTTAGAGGGGTTCATGGGGGGGAGGGGGGAGGAGGCAGGGGTTTGTTTGCAAAATTAACCCTGTCTGTATTGCTGTCAGATTTCATTTTATTGTAAACTAGATGAACTGGTCTGTCTGTCCTAACAAAGGGTTAAAAACCTCAAGGCGTGTGTTAATACACTTTTTAATATATCCCTCAGTCTGTCCCTTTTTCTACACATTACCATCTATTCTATTCAGTAGAAGCCACCTGTAGTGTCCTATGTATAATTCTGATCAAACCAAACAGCTAAAAAGGTAAGACATTTTTATTTATTTTATGTGTGCTGTGTGAACGTGAACACATAACAAACATATACAGTATTTGATTGTAAAGTCTGGATAATGGCAGATTCTCCAGAAATGAATGACAGGTGAGAGATCCAATCTCTCCTTGAAAAAAAGGTCATAGTGCAGGTGGCCCTTTTGTCATCATAAAAAGTCTGGCTGACCTTTTTTTTTATATTTTTAATTCATTTCATTTTTTATTAATTTACAGAAGTAGGTATTGTTAAATGTTGTAGATTTTTTCTTTCTCTATTTTTTTTGTGATTGTATTTTTGTATGTTAAATATGTAAATAAAAAAAGCTAAAAAAAGAACTGTAGTGAAATGTTAAGTGGTCCTAAGGACCATCTAAGCAGTTCACTTTGCATACCACTAAATGGCAAATAATGCATTCAAAAACACTGTGCAGGTTTAGGCCCCATTCCCACCATTAAACCCCAACCATTGTAACGTTTTGGTTATTTATGTCAAGTGATGGGTGTAAGGGTGGTCAAGCAGTCTGGGAGACAATTCATTTTTAATACCCTAGTGATGGAGATCACCGCCATTTTTAAGGGATGCACTTGCCAGTTGTTATTAAAAGAAAAAACAGATTCTAGTGCTTGGAATCAATGTCAGCAGCATGTGTGAAAGAGTCCAGCCAACTCTTTTAAACTATTAGGCATTAACGCCTCACAGTACTGCCACTTTAGCACATACTGTACATTTAAAGGGACTGTATAGTGGATTTGTATATGTGTATTTATAATGGTGGAGACTGTGTTATTTCTTTAAAGTGACTCTAAACTCAGTACTTAAATCTTAAAAATGCATTTTAGTACCTTAACTATTAACAAAAATCCAGCTTTTTTTGTGCACCACTCAGCTGTAGATCCTCAAATCATCTCTCAATTTGTGCTGTCTTGCCTTCTGAATTGTGGCTACTTTTGATCCCCATGGTCTCGTGTGCGTGTTGTGAAGTAGCCACTACTCCAAGCTTAGTCCCGTGATGGACTACAACCTTACATTTAGTTTAGTTTACTAATTTGTATTGAGATTGTAGTCCATCATGGGACTGAGCTTGGAATTTGTGCTGACACCTTGTGGAGGGTGGCTACTTTTGTTCCCCATCATCCACTGTGTGTGTTGTAAAGTAGCCACTGCTTCAAGCTCAGTCCCATGATGGACTATATTCTCAATATAAATTAATAAACTAAACATGAGATTGTATTCCATCACAGTAGTGAGCTTGGAGTGGTGGCTACTTTACAACAAACACAGGGATCATGGGGAACAAAAGTAGCCACACTCAAGAAAGGAAGGACAGTGTCAGCATGTATTCAGAGATGATTTGAACATCTACAGCTGAGTGATACACAAATAAGCTCCATTTTTTAAAATAGTTTAGGTACTTGAATGCATTTTTAGTGTCCCTTTAAGCCAATAGGGGTTTTGGTATGTCTTTGTAATGTCAAAGTTGTTTTTGTAAAAAAAAAAACTGTATACATACTTTAACAAATATTTTCCATTTAAATAAACAATTGGCTTATAAAATAGCATTGATCAATCAAACAGGAAAGTTTAAAGGTGCTATCAATGCTCATTCACTTTGTGTTGAATGTGTTCAATGTGATGGATCTACTGCCAAATGTAGCTAGTATAATAATACAGTAAGCTGTGTATTGTTGAGACACTTGTGTCACCTAGTGACAAGTGCTACACTATATCACACAGAAAGGAAACCTTGCCAAATCAGTATTAGGAACATGTAATTAGACTGGTGAGTGTGTAGTAATTGAGCACGCAGTAAAAGTAAGCTATATTTGATTCCAGACTTAGCCTTCTTCTTTGTGTTAGCAAGATCTGAAAAATTATTAGCTGAGCAGTGTGGGTATGCCAAGACCACAACTTCCCTGTACAAGCCACGCAGATAAGCTGAATTTTAAAAATTGAATATCTTGCATAGACTGTGTCGTTTTTCTAGCTTTTAAGAAATTCCTCTTTTGGGAACAGGAATGAGCAAATCAATATGCAAATCAGGTGAACTGCTAAACAGCTGAATTGCAAATGTATTGACTTGCATGAATATATGCATACATATTAGTCCTTTCTGCAGAGAGCATCATACATTGACTAACTCATGAGTGCCTGGATTCATGTATTTCATCATTCTCCACAGATCAGTCAGGTCTGCATGATATATACAGTGGCGGAACTACCGCCGGTGCAGGCAGTGCGGACGCACCAGGGCCTCGGGCCTCTAGGGGGCCCAGCACAGTCCCAGCGCCAGATCGGTACCCAGCGGCCAGCGGGCCCCCCATCTCTGATCACAGAGCATGTGTTTTATAGTGTACATGATTTTGCATTGTATTTGTAAAATGCTGCTGATGCCACTGCAGTATTTCTGCTGCCTTTTTTTGTAACCTAGCCAGGGAATAGGTGTGTGTCCTTAAGGGCTCAAGGGCTTGTTCACACCGAAAGCGTGCTGGAACACACCACGATCGCTTAGAAGCTTCCCCCTGCGTATATTGGGGCGGGAGGGGGTGTGGCGGTGCATTGAATTTAATGGCGCCGTTTCCACGCTCCCCCCACCCGCAGTGCGATTGAACGCGTGGCAAAACTTTGCGATCACGGTGCGTTCCAGCAGCTACCGCTCTGGAATGCACATGCTTTTGGTGTGAACAAGGCCTAAAAAGTAAATGGCCTCTGTTCCTCTCTCTCTCTACCACCACAAAGGGAAATGTCATTCAGTCTCAGGATGCACTGCGTGGTACTCATATCCAGGGAAAAGCATTAAATATTGCACATAAACTATGCTATGCTTGTGACCAACTTGGACATATACAATTATATTGTAGCTCTAGAAGTCATCAGAATGCTTAGGGGGTGCAACATTTGGTTGGGCAGTGCTCAGAACATGAAGAGATTCCTACATCACTTGGAGGTTACCCTGGACCCAATCCAGCACAAAAGCCATCAGAAGTTCACCTTCTGGTACCCGGCCATCCCACAACAAGAAAACTTCACTTTCTGCATGCACTGAGCGATGGGAAAACAGTGGAGCATTTCAACACGGGGGTGTTGTTAGACCTGAGGCTTTTCAGAGAGGTCCAGGATTTATAATTGAACTTGCTGGTGGCATAAGGAGGAGCATACCTATTGCAAAAATACATTTGGACTATGGGCAGGAGTAAATATTTTGCTGGGTGGGTGTAATGGGAGGTTTACCAGCAGATGTTCTTCTGAAAAGAATTAATGGACTACATGTGCAGTGATATCACTACACTTTGAGAACTACAAGTCCCCCTGCTGTGGTGACTGATGGGACTTGTAGGTTCTCCATTCACAAATCAAGCAGCATGTGAGGAGAAGAACCCAATGGAGGGGAGGGAGGTGGT
>NW_017306585.1:870648-893397 GCF_000935625.1 Nanorana parkeri
GGAGAAGAACCCAAGGGGGGGGGGGGAGGGGGTGGGGGGGGGGGGGGGTGAATATGGGTGTATCATGAAACATGGTCCAAAAGGTAAACTTAGCCTTTCAATTGTGATCTGTTATATTTGTCTAAGTAGGCTAACACAATAATTTATTTTACAGGTGCCGGAAGAGCTCACGTTGTGTTCAAAATACATAGATTAAAAGACTAACAAAAGTGTTAAAAAAGCAATATTGAATCTCCTTGTTGTAGGTAAAATGTAATTTGTTCTGGAGGCACTGAGAGCAGAGTCTGAACGAGGAAAGCCAAATCCCCCTTGAATTATTATTGAAAATGACTTAATCCTATATATAAGCCTTGTGAATATTAAAAATGACTAGATTTAGCTTCTTTTGGTCATTTGTAATTCATACAAATCTTGTTGCATGTGAACATACTGTAATGCTTGAAATAAATTACTGTATGAATTAATTTGAGCTTTTCATCAGTCATGATTGCAGTTAAAGAGATTAAGCATTCCATTTTTATTGAAGTCTTTAGTGATTTAAACAGGTATTTTATAGCTTTCTAACAGTAAGAACTGTTCTGATTTTGCTGCATATTGTAAGGTTCCCATCTTAACTGTTTTAAATTGGCAGCTGTTTCATTCATTCGCATAAGAGTTAATTCATGTACATTTTATACCACCCAGACCACTAGCTTCGCCTTAAACCCAAGGCCATTGTTCATTTGCATACATTGAATCGGAAGGAAAGGTAGCAAGTTATTACAGTTATTATTAGATATTTGGCTATGTGTATATAATAGTTACCAGAAGTCATGACCCATATCATTGAAGCCCAGATTTATGATTAGGCCCCTTGGGCCAGGTTTATAGCAGCAGGACAACTAGGTCAACACTAGATCAACAAGGAATGGCAACAGATTTCCTAGTCAAACATTGCTGGTTAGCCATAACACATTTCTCTGGTTCTATTGAACTAGTACTGTGTTTGAAAATAAGACCTACCCCAAAAATAAGACCTAGTACTATTTTTGGGAATTGCTTAAATATAAGACCTACCCCGAAAAAAAGACCTACTTGTGACCATTCCCAGGGCCGGTGGTGGCATAAGGGGGAACTTGAAGAGCTGCGGGAGAGAATCAGCGGTGCCAACTAAGGCCAGCGCTAGAGGAAGCGAGGCGGCAACAGAGGGAGCTGAGTCGCATAAGCCAATGCTTCCTCTATAGCGCCGACTCCTGTCACAGGTGGAGTGATACCAAATGCACTCTGCCTGTAAAGAATCCATAGTAAAAGCGTGCTTCGCTCATTCTGGCCAACAATTGGTTACCAAATTGTTCTTTGAAAGGTACGGCATCAGGCCAGAATTCAGGATTTGGAGAGCTATGACGATGTTTCAGAAGATGACATTACTGTGTTTGAAGTAATGTATGGTATATTTGTACATGAATACATGTAGACTGTTGTACATGAATTAGTGTGGATTGTTGTACATTAAAAAAAAAAAAAGACATACCCCGAAAATAAGACCTAGTGTGTTTTTTTGAGCCAAAAAAAAGAGAGTGTCTTATATTCAGGGAAACACGGTAATTAAATTACAAGATTCAATTCGAGAAAAGACAGTCAGAACTACTGCAATTACCTGTGCTTAGGAACAGAAGCACCAGACTCTACCTTGTGCTCCCCCAATGTTCCATTGCTCTGTACGAGCCCTGGGGACATATACAGTGCTTCCATGTAAGGGAACGCATGCTATCTCCTCCCATGATTCAATACTCAGGCCTGAGAAGCCTATCATCAGACCTGAACACTGTCACATGAGGAAGTGGAAAATGTCTGCTTCCACACCATAAAACACAAGGTATACACAAGGCTTAGACTCCCGGCACCAAAAGAGGAATGGCTCCATAAGGAACAAGCATGCGTCCACTAAAGGCAGAAGAAAGTCAATGATTTTACCCAAGATTCACACACTGATCACCCAAGATATACACATTTCTCCGATTTAGAAATGTGTGAATCTTGGGTTAAAATGTTAATAGGTAGACTCTATAACCTGTGTACTTGTTCTGAGTCAATGAGTATTTTCAAAAGGAGAAGTTAACAATGGCAACCTACATATTGTCTTAATCCGGGAAGTGTCTGATTATATACCCTGCTGGTATAATTTATTTCAAAGCAGGACATATTGAAAAATAAAATAAAACTTTTTAATATTACTGGTAATATTGGTATATATACCAATAATTCAGTAATACTGGTATTACTGAAAATAAATAAATATTAAAATATTAAATGCGATGGCAAAATGGCACTTTCACTTTTCGAATATAGGCCACCCTATGTGACTTCTTTAGTGTGTGTGTGTGTGTGTGTGTGTGGTGGAGGGAATGTCCAGGAGTGTGGAGCCGAGCATTTTGTAGCATTAAAATAACAAAAGTTTAACTGTAGATGTGCTTCTTTTTTAAGTTTTCCTTGTTTTTGGTGTTGTTTAGCAAAGTGTAAAAAAGATCCATGGGCACACCAACTGTATGGGACAAGACAGGGTCTCGCCCATCCGGAATAAACCATTTCTACAATGCTATATGCATCCATCTATGTCTTCTGTATGTTTATTGGCCGTAATGATCCTAAATGCGGTTGAAAACTCTTTATGGGACAGTAAGTCCTATTTGGAAGAATGAACTATGGGGCAAAGTGATGATGTAACTGTTTCAGTACTTTTATAGTTTTGTCTACAAAATAGGACTGGATTATGTCTTTGCAGTCAGTAATTAATCAGTTGCAAAAGAAAACAAGTCAAAAACCTAGTACAAATCAATAAGGCAGTTTAAATGCAGAAAATGTATAAATAGAAATCACTCACAAACACAGAGGAATGAAGCAGCCTTTTAGTTTGAGTGCTTAGTTCAATATCCAAGCAAAGAATATTTCAAGCGTAGAATGCATGTTGAGTGCAAATGCAAATGGAACTTGGTTCTTCCTGACATTTCACTGGATGGTCCTAAAATGTGCCATTTAGATGACTTTCATTTAGCCACAATTGTGTAACCATATATTTTTTTATAATCTTTTCCACATTTTGGCTAATGATGTGTTAGAAGACATTTGCGGTGTTGTGGTAGAGGCTGATTTTTGCAAATTGTAGTGAGCCTATCTGTTGACAAATTTAGAATATACTCTTTACTACACACTATATAATGCATGATAGCTGCAAATGAAAAACCCCATAATTTTCCTAAATAATGTTGTCTAGCCTTCATTTTCTGCAAAAAAACAGGATTACAAATATTAATTATTCACTTTTAAACAGTGTCAGCTCAGAGAGAGTAGGCCCTATACTTACCCAGGACATTGATTATGTGGTAAGTTGCTGTATGCTAAATCATTCAATATGCTATGGACCAAGGTGGTGGGTTTAAAGCCTTTATCAGGGTTACCCCTACACTGCAAGGGTTAGCTGCTCATTTTGGTTAAAATACAGAAAATGTACTCACCAAACCTCAGTTCCGCTTGGTTGTTAGAAACTCTGGTCCCTGCAGCTCCTTCTCCTTCGGGCTCCGGAGGTCTAAGGACCCGTGACATCATCATGTCTAAAGTAGTTGCATGACACGTGAGGATGCCAAGGGACAGTCTGCCACCAGAGCGGAGGGGGAGAGAGGTGAGCTTGGTGGGTCTGTGTACCTCGATCAGAGGGAGATCAGCACACTTCCAGTGGCTCACCTCCCCTCTAATCACTGAAAGCAGAAGCGATGTGTACTAAATGACTTCCGGTTTCTGTGTGTAATTTCTCCAGCTGCTGTAGCATGATCTCTGCTTCATCAGCTTCTTTGAGTTCCAATGAGTTCTAATAGACCCCTGACATCTTCATAAAGAGGGCCTGTCTCAACCTCTTTCCCACATAGGGAGTTTGTTAGCTCCCTATGTGATAGCAATAAAGTTTAATTAAAACAAGTAAAATAAAATGTACATGTATGTAAATAAAAATATCAATTTTTTTTAAAGTCCCCCACCCCTGTGAACATGTACATACTAAAGTAAACAACAACAACAATATCGTAGGGTTTTAAAGAGAGGTGTGAGACCAATGCATAGATTAAATATTTCAATATTTATTAATCGTATATTAAATAAATAGATTAAAAAGATACAATCATATAATACAATTAAAAACCCCCACAAGCTTATACAAACAAAAGCCCAGGATATGCCCAGTGTCAACCAGAGTATACTTAATTAGGCATCCATTGCTCCAAATATGATCACTGTAAACACATTGTTCATTTGCTGGAAGACTGGCATATCCGTTCCCAACGCGTTTCGCATAGAGCTTCTTCAGGGGACCATAGGAGGCTAATCTATTAATAAGAATTATACATAAATTACTTCTCTTAAACAAATTCTATCAGCATAAACATCAATAATCAATTAAATCACACCATAGCATATAGAGTTCGTGGCAATTGACCCAGCAGGTATAGAGCCCCTGGAGATCCGGCACCCAATACAAACAACAGGTGTCTGGAATAGGACCGATACTTCCGGACCAAGAGAACGACGGAGGCTCAATTGATGCCACCCTCCAAAACGCTGTCCCGGACCAAGGCAAGGACACCGAGGCCACAAGGGAAGGGGGCACTGGAGATGATAGAGAGGACCTAGTGTGCCCTTAACAAAACAGATCCCATGGGTGACGGAATTGATAGAAGGGGCTATAGTAAAAAGGTGTTCAAAAAGGCATATAATCGAGTACAGAAGAAAGATAGAGCCGAGATCTTGTATGGCAGCAACAAGGCAGATAAGGAAACATCACAAAAACAAACGGTGAAGATGATTACAAAATATTCAAGACATCATGTTATGGTTAGGAATTGTCTAAAGCTTAACTGGCATCTTCTGACGAATGATGGCCCAATTAAGAAATATATAAAAAATACCCCCGAACTCGTATTTAGAAAAGCAAAATCCATACGGGATAGAATAACTCACAACCTCTATATCCCACATACTCAGACCTCAGTATGTAGGGAATTAGGTTTCTGACAGATGTGGGAGCTGTAACTACTGTAAGTGGTTTGAGGAGGGGAACAATGTTCCCATACCCAATGGCCAACAATGGACACTGAAACATACAGTGAACTGTCAGACCACCAATGTTATATATCTAATGAACTGTAGGTGCGGGGCTTATTATGCAGGAAAGACTTTCAGACCGGTCTGGAAAAAGATCTATGACCATATATATCTAATTTAAAATGGTAAATTGACTTCTCCAATAAGTCGCCATATAGGACTGTGCCATAATTTCGATATCTCCTCTCTGAAATTCCATATATTGGATCATATCCGTGAGGATGGAAGAGGTGGAGATATAGACAAAAGATTGCTGTGGACAGAGGCGCGGTTGATTTTCAGATTAAAATCCACCGCTCCTCCGGGACTTAATGAGGTGGTCAGTTATAGGACAGTAATGACGTGATCCGTCCCGGCTGCAGCGATCTCAGTATACCGCGAGCTGTAGCTTGTGGTATACTGAGCTTTGGGTCACGGAAGGATGCAAGTTTATGTCCTCCCGTCACCCTGAGGAGAACTATGGGGAAAAACACTGACCCCATAGTTCTCCTTTAAGTCACTGGTTGCTTATCTAAGAGAGTAGAGTTCCTTTGGTCCTGTGCCACTGGCTCTGCCAAGTAAACTATGATGGCACCATTAGGTGGGGGTTCCATCTGTCTTAGATCACCTGCCCGCCAGCTGCATTGTCATTCTCGGTATACATTGTCCTGTGCCACTGCCCTGCCCTTCATACACTACTGGATAGGGGTATGTAAAAGATAAAATATTTGTGTGAGATCCTATATCTAATCCCAGGATTCATACATACACATGTATAGTTTCTCTCATTTTGTAAAATGCAATCGCTTTAATTGTTCAAAACTTATAACTTGAGAATGTTATGACAATTATATCATCAGTTACTTTAAACTAGTGCAACATTTCAGAAGGCACCTCTGTAGCAACCCTTAATACATATTTTAATTGCTTGCACAGTAGATTTTTTTTTTTTGGTTCTGCTGGCAGCTGGCATTAGTTAATAGTGCAATTGAGAATCATGATGACATACGGAGCCAGATCCACCTAATTAATGCAGTTAATTTGAAGTAAAACTAATTTAATGTCACATTAATACAAATTTAGAATTTATAGAGCCTACTAAAATGACATTAATGCTGGTTAATATAAATTATCTAATAAACAGTTATTTACCAAGGTCATCTAATTAAGAGCAGCAAAATGCATTTATTTATGTTTTGTAAATCTCCTAAATTTAAATGCTCTTTTACATTCCACATTTAACCCATGCAACTCCTTTTCCATGTAAGTCCCAAACCATATAATTTTCACTAATTCTCAGAATACAAAATGTACTGAAGCATGGTCTAAAGACTTTCTCTAAGACAACAATGGGGATTATATAAAGCAAGATAATAATGCCTACATTGAGATCAGTGACGTGTGAACCCAAATTTTTTCCAAGCCTGTGCAAAACGGTGAATGATCCCTCCCTCCCCTCCTGGCCCATTCATTTGTGGCAGAAACATCCTCTGCCCCACTGCTACACATCACAAAGGGGCGGTGAATGTGCTGCTGCAACTGACTGGGCCAGAGGGGGAGTGTGTCAGTTTGGCATGGGTTTGGGAAAACTCTGGCGAACTAGGTTCACACCAAGCCCCAGCACATCACTAGTTTAGATAAAGCATGCAACATACATTCTTTAAAGTGTTTGTATAGTCTAAAATCTTTATGTTTTGAAAAGAGTAGGGAAGAATTAAAACTAGGGCTGGTAATGATTAAAATGTTTGTGTTCGATTAATCGAAAACATTTTTAATCGATTAATTGATTAATTTCGATTAATTATAATGCACATACAGATCCGACTACATTGGCCTATACACATAAAGCACAGCAATGAAGTAATAAAATGAACTAGGATCACACTAATCCAGCACGTTATTAATCTCACGTGGGGCAACTCAGAATAATAACGTGCTGGATTAGTGTGATCCTAGTTCATTGTATGACTTCATTGCTGTGCTGTATGTGTATAGGCCAATGCCTTGACTGGCGCTCGTGCAGAGAGTTTAAAAAAAAAAAAAACGATCAAAAAATGTTTAATCGATCAAAAAGATTAACGATTAATCGAGAAATTAATCGTTAATTTGCACAGCCCTAATTAAAACCCCTGTCAGTATAGTTTAATGTCTGTAACTTGTTGGGCAGATTTTCCTTCACTTCCTGTCCCAAAGACGCAACAGAAGTGAGAGGAAGTTTCTAAAAAGTGAACTGAATTTTCCTATTGGAAGATTTTCCCTTCCTGTTTTGGTAACAACTGAAAAATGTTGGATTTCCCATTTCTTGCTGTCTCAATGACAGTGGTTTCTAGGACGAATACAAAGGGTGAAACTACATAACTGGCACACAGACAGCGATAAAAACCCAACCGGCGTTCTTACACTTTCACACTATATGCAACACTAAAAAAAAAATTATGTGGCCTTACTTTTAAGTAAACACCTGGCATGAGGTATTTGCCTATAGTGCTGTAAGCTTACCTAGAATGTATATTAAATATTAAACCACACTAATATGCATAAAAAACAACAATCTTTTTTACTGGGTGTAATAGTGAATGTTCCGCTTTAAAGTAACTTTTTAAAAGTCATCTTTAGTAACAAAAATCAAACCGACATGGGTGTAACATAACAGTTCTAAAATTTGCAAAAAAATGTATTACACATTAAAATAATGTGATGTCAGAATGAGTGTCACTGACGCTATCTATGAGAATCGTACTGTTTCTAAACACCACATACAGCTTAAATGCATCTCCTAAGCATGTAAAATAAATTGGTATTTTTCCAATGTCATCCTCAAAGTCACATATTAAGTATTGCTGAATGGTACATGTCTCCCATGGCAGTACGCATGCTCTTGTTTGAAAATCCCTTAACTATTAGCCTTAAAAACAGCCGATACAATGATTGGCAGGCAGAAAACTATCAAAAAAACGAACAAAATTCCAACTACCAAAATCTTTCATTTTATTTATCATCCGTGATAAAAAGGCCAAAGTGTGTTGAACTAGTTCAGCAGCATAGGTTGCAAGTCCTGTTCTTTTTGCACCCCCCTTCCTCACTGAGGATCCTACTCTTTCCTCAATGTACACCCTCTCCACAAGATGTACCATGCCCTTGGCCAAGCATGGCATCATATTTAAATGTGGTTTTCATGGCTTAAAAAAAGCTGTTTTTATTTCCCAAGAGGATAGACTTTCCCTTCTTGGAAAGACTTTGAGGGGAAATGTATCAAAGCTGGAGCAGACAAAATCTGGAGCAGCTGTGCATGGCAACCAATCGGCTTCTCTCTTTCATTTTCAAATCTTAACTGAACAAACTGAAGAGAGAAGCTGATTGGTTGCCATGGGAAACTGCACCAAATTTTGATCAATTCTCCCCTCCCCACCCCCCTTGCGCCTACAGTTTGCCTCATTTTCTATATTGGTGAGCAATTTCTCTTTGCACCTGGGCTTTTTGGCTTCTCTTTTTTTCTATTTTTGTAATTATCTTTGCCACAGCTCTGCTGCCTGACTTATCTAAAATGGCTAATGCTAACATAGACCTGTACATAGGTAAGAGTTGGTAGGTATAGAATATTTGCAAAAGAGCACTTAACCAAACATGTTTAATACAAAACAATGCTTTATTATAGCTCTCCGCTACATTATCCAACTCCTAGAGAACTCTTTGCATTAATTTTGCTCTCCTAGGAAGTCAAGATCACCCCACCACTGCTCGCGATCCCACCATAGCACCAGTAGAGGGCATCCTTCATGTTCAAAAAGACATGTTTGTAAGACAGAAAAGCAGTACTGTCCATCAAGATAGATTGTTCTGCATTAAATATCTATTTGAAGTCACTAGGGAAAGAGAATCTGATAATACACAGGTCGTGGATACTGCATACAGTCCATTTTGTGTCTCAGACTTGAATCCCTAAACTTCTACTTTTTTGACCACAGAAAAGTCTCATTCAGACTCAAATAATGATTGAAAGAAGCCTGTGCTAATTGGCTTCTTTAGTTTTTTAGGATTTTTCTTTAGTGCAGTAATTTGTTCTATCCGTCAAACATGCTATCAAGTGGCCGGATCCAGATTCTATTCCTGCACAGGCTAAACAGTGTTACACCTTTTTGAAGAAAACCATTTCCCATTTCCTATTATTGGAAGAAATTAGAGAAATAGTTTTTGATAAGTGGAAGTAAGTTGGTAAAAAAACATCCATTACCAATTGTTTTTCTAAAATGTATGCTTTCAAGGAAGATGACATACATCCCTTCAAAACAACCCCTTCACACCCTTGACACAACATGTAACTCTTCCAATAGAGGATGTGGTGACTTTTAAGGACAGCTGGGACTGCAGAATTTATTTTGATTTAAAAAGATCACCCAGGGGGCGTGGTCTCGCCACGATCGGTAATGGCCGCTTGATATCGCAGCTCCACAGCAGGGTCATATATTTCAGCTACTCACTGCATCCACGGCACTGTCCGACTCCCACGATCTGCCTGTAATTCATCTCCTATCCGCTTGGACGAGATGGGAGGTAAGAAACAGAAGGGACCGAGGAAATTGACAGATTACTATCCACGGCCGGAGCTGCGATACAGACAAAATGGCGCCGGCGCAGTAATTACCTCAGCCCCTCCTGACACATCTGACAACTATGACTCAGAGATGGAGGCGGGAGGTAGTCAGGGAGCTCTCCACTCTACAGATCAGTCTAAAAGACCTGCCAGCTCCCCCCTCGGCTCACCACAGACCAAAGAAACTTTTAGTAAAAAAAAATAATTAGCCTCAGTGCCTGCTCATGCAACTGTCAGTTCTAATACAACGTTATTGCAGCATGTGCTTGTCACAGATAACCCAGCGTCTGAAGCCTGTATTAAATATATGTTGCTGTCACTGCGCTCTGAATTACAGCAGGACCTTAAATCTTCTATTGTGGTACTCCAGTCGCAAATATCAGACTTGGGAACGCGCACAGACTGCAATGAAATTCTCCTCAATCATTATGCGGCTGCCTATAATGATCTGGTGGATGCCCATGCCGATCAGAGTACCCTCATCTTCATCAACTTCAGTATCTTCATCAACTCTACAATCAATCAGTATCTTCATCAACTTCTTCATGCGCTACTGCCTAACTGCTCAAGCTCTGAATAGGTCATTCAAATCTTAAATACACATGCTCACTTTGAATTTCTCTTCGCTAAAGCCAATCTTACTACTCACCTCCCAATAGTCCTGCTGGCTATCGGATCCCAGAGGCATGGTTAAAATTAGATGAATAGACCATGGTGTGACTTCATATTACTTAATTACGTCCTTACAAGATGAGCACTTTATTATTATGCCCAAAGATGTATGCTGATAATTCCTTTATTCGTGTAATGCTGTAAGAGTTAAAATTGTGGATGGATATACTGGTAGTTGTATTATTTATATTGTTGTATATACCACATGTCTGATACCTTATGTCCCTTTTTTTTCTCTCTTTTCTTCGGTTCCTTATGGCATGTTTGTATTTAATATATTCAAAACTAATAAAATTTATTGTTAAAAAAAAAAAGATCACCCAGGGTTCATGAAACACTTGCAAACGCATACTAGTATGTATCAGTATTAGTAGTTAAGGCCCTTGAGATTTGGTCAGACAACACAGAAGTAGCCTTAAAAACTAAGGTGGAAGTGGAGCAAAGCATTAGATTAATTAAAAATTGCATCTGACTTATTTTTGGTGAAGCAACTATTGATTCAGTTTGATCCATGCTCTCGTCTATTACAGCATGTTGAGCTTTATGACTTAAGTCCTGGTAAGCGACCCAACACTCTAAGAATAACTGTTGCAAAGGCTAAATCATTTTGGCAGCAATTTAAATTCCACAATATCTGAAGTCACCAGTGGTAAGTCAGGATTGATGCCATAAAACTGCACAAATAAAAAGATCCCATCCATCGACAGTAAGAAGACAAGGTAATGATTGTTTTGAACATGTGAGATCTTATGGGTCATGGAAAGATTTTAGCATACGTTAAAAGGGTACTCAGTCATATCTTTGAAAGTTTTGGAAAGATAAGTCCACAGCATTTGCAGAACCACGAAAAATGTTTATGGTCTGTCTCTCCAGTCTGGGACCATGGGAGCAAGACTGCATCTCTTTTCCTATATTTGGACAAAAAGTGCTCAGGAATTTTGGGCTTTTCAGACTATTGTCAAGAGTCATCATTGGGAGTCCAAGTTACCTCCTAAATGGCTACGTTGTGTTTCAACCTATCTCCTGCATTTCTGGCAAATGCATCAGACATTACACCATTATATACAGATTATTCTGTTACAAGGACACTTTAGTATGTTCCTCAAAACCAGAAGTACAATGGTTTCCACTCCACAACATTTCTTGTCAAGAAAAAAAAGGGGAGATTTGCTTTCAGTCAATTCATCTGTTGCTTATCTACATACACCCATTCTCCTGCCTTCTATTAATTTCAGGGGTTTTAGTGGCAAGGCAACATTTTCACCCTGAGACAGTGGACACAGCATTTGATCCTACAGATGATTTGGCTTACTTCCCTTGATGAAACATGCTCTTTGGTGCTGGCTGAAAATCTCATATCTCCAGAAATTACAGCAGCTGGACCCTGGCCCTTGAAATATAACTACTTCAGATGCCAGCACCCTGGGCTGGGGTGCTCAATTTCAGCATATGTGTTCTCTCAATACCAGTACCTCATATTGGATCGTGTCTACCAGCATCTGTACCGTGTTCTCTCTCTAATGTTTGTATTTTTGTATTGAAAAGCTTAATAAAATCTGATTATTTAAAAAATATGCCAGATTTAGAGAATGGTGGGGCACATGAAGTAAACTATACACCCATACACATAGGCCTAACCCTTACCGAAAGTGCACATTTCAAGTCATGCTAATCCTATTTTCACCTATTTTCACCACTTAGTGACTCACAGTTCTGTTGTACAAACAGTGGGTGAAGGTTCAGGACCTTCAGGACTCCGCTAACTAAGGAAAAAGGATAAGGATAAAATTGCCAGGGCTTGTATCTTTAAAAACAAGTTAGCAGTGACAGCACCCATGTTTCTATCCTTACAGGTTCCTTTTAATAACTGTAATATATTCTTCTCTGCCAAGTCCTACTGCAGCTGCTCATCAGTCCTGATCAAGGTGTGCTCCTGGGTAGCACAGATCTCTCTATTTAGCTGCAGCACATGCAGGGGTATATTTTCCTTCTGAACTGTTAGCCATGCAACTGACTAGTCCCTGTGCACTGGTACATCTGCCTTAGTATCATGTATCTTAGTATCATATGCACTGAAAATGTACAAGCATGTCTGATAGGAAAGCGCTAATTCGTTTAGCTACACAAACCACTAATACAAATAGCCAAACATAGCCATGAAGCTCCCAGCAACAGATAGATAGATAGATAGATAGATAGATAGATAGATAGATAGATAGATAGATAGATAGATAGATAGATAGATAGATAGATAGATAGATAGATAGATTGGTAGATAGATATACTGGATAGATAGATAGATAGATAGATAGATAGATAGATAGATAGATAGATAGATAGATAGATAGATAGATAGATAGATAGATAGATAGATAGATACTGTAGACAGAAGCATTTACAAGTTACAATCAGGCTTTTTCTTGTCAGTGTCTAGAAAAGGGTCAGCAGAGCATAACAATGTGAACAACTGTATCTGTAAGGGAAGAAAGGTAATTAAATTTAATTCTGAGAAAATAGAGAACACACCGAAAAATATCACAGGCAGAAATGTTATAAAGATGAACTTTAAAGAAAAAAGGAAAGGAATTGTCCCTGAAGCTAAATAATTGTATAAGGAGCTTCAGACTGCAACCACTGTCTGACCCCTTGGCTGCAGACGAGATATGTAATGGATATGGAAACAGTCACTCTTCACTGGCGTTTGTGCTCCAGAGTACTTTGATAGTAAGTGAAATAATTTAAACACATGGCTTAGCAAAATTCCATCAATAGTTAAAAGAACATAGTAACAGGGTTCATGTAGCAGCAGGACTAGTCAACGGTCTCAAAACGTATGTTTAAGCCAATCTGGTAGCAATTCTTACTGCATAAAGCAATCTCTCTTTCCCAGTAATTTACGGGACATGACAACTCCATTCCCTACACCTTACTCTAAAAAAACAAACAAACACTAGTATCTAACTGTCAAACTGCACCATGTTGGAGTACAAGACAGTGCTACTCCAGGTTGGTCCACCCTGTATAGAAGGCAGGTGCCAGTCCAGCTTGTCCCTGTTTATACAACATAACATAAAATGGATTACAGCACTCCAATCTTAAGATAAGAGACTAGTGTTTTGGGTATGGCACCCTGTTCACATGCTGTGACATCCTGTGCGTGTTGTAAAATCAAATCTTGCCACCAATCTCAGAGCTGCCCCTTGAAAGATAAGAAGAAATATGGAATGACAAGCACTCCTCTCTATATGGAGGGGAAAAATCAATAGCTAAAAGATTAGAAGAAGCATCAGTCTCTTCAATCATTTATCCTTTTCTACACAATTAAAGAGGCCAATGCTCCATCCAATCTCTTAATTTGCCTTGGCTGTGCCTATGTATAGAGTGAAGCACAATTCCACATTCCTTCTCATCAACATAAGTTTCTAGATTTCAGCCTGGTCTACTGAGCAACCTGCTAACTGCACATTATGATAACGCAAGCTGCACTTCCATAGATTTGCCTATTATAATATTATTATTATACAGGATTTATATAGCACCAACAATTTGAGTGGTGATTTGCAAAACGAAGAGAGACAGTACAGTACAGTACAGACAGTACAGTCTCACTGCTCTAAAGCCAGGAGCTCCTGTGGGCTTTTTACATTTAATAACAAACAACCAACAAAACAGGACAATACAAGACAACACCAGCCTTTTCTAAATAAGTTTTCTGACAGTGATGCAGCATTGTTGTTGGACTCTGGCTTTTCGGTGGGTTTTCACATTGATTTAAAATCCATGTATCGGCATCCGTCAGTCATGTCTGAAAAGCTGGGAAAAGAGGTTAGCCGGGGTGTCATAGGGGGGTCTTTTAAATTAATTAAATTAATTTTAAATTAATAATTTTTACTTGTTGAATTGTATTTGGCAAGGTTATTATTTTGTGGATGGCTGGTGCCGATGGTATGCTCATTTTCTTGTGCGTTGTTTGAAACTTTTTCTTTTTATAGTGGGGGGCTTGTAATGTGTTAGGTGTTAGTTCAATTATCAAGTACCTCAATGATTTCCTTTGTATTGGGCGTGCTTTGTTCAATTTGTGTGGTGTTTTGTTTTCTACCTTGCTGTAGCTGAACGTCCTGGTATTCCTTTGGTCCCAGATAAAATTGTGGTCCCCACTACTGTTTTGATTTTTTGGCTTTAAAATCTGAAATAAGGGTCACACTCGGTAAACAAAAGATTCAGTTGCGTCAGTTACAGTCCTTACTTGGTAAGCTGAACTTAGCGTATACTGCCATATACAGGTGAATCTCGAATAATTAGAATATCGTGCAAAAGTTCATTTATTTCACTAATGCAACTTAAAAGGTGAAACTAATATATGAGATAGACTCATTACATGCAAAGCAAGATAGTTCAAGCATAATTATTCGAGTTTCACCTGTATTGCCCATGGGTAGGGTTTTTTGCCGGTGTATGTCCGCAGTCATAGCTGGTGCCAGAGCACCAGCACATTTATTATGATTGACACGGGAACATCATGAAGATTTGTGGATGTGGTAAGTTTTCCTCAAACATTCGGTGGATTTGGATGGAAGGGCCCAGTATGCGGCAGGTTCATCAGGATATGAAGACTATTTTGGGGGTCACTGGAGTGCTGAGGCCTGGCTGGTTGAGTGAGCTGCCGCAGTTTTTCTGAAAAATACAGATCTGCTTGAACTTTTTTCCATGGTCCTGGCAGTGGAAACTTGGGGGGACTCTTTTTGGAACACAATGGTGCACTTCAATTCTGATAAGATGGGGATTGTTTTAGCACTCAACAAGATGCTGTGGCATTTGGTGTTGCATTGCTTGCAGTCAAATGCCTTTTTTTATGCCAATTAGAGAGATGGAGTGCACCTTAATGCTGTTGGGACCGATATATGTGGTTGCTTGGGTTACAAGAGGGAGCAGGGCCGGCCTTAGGCCTTTAGGCGCCCTGTGCGAGAAAGCTTTACAGCGCCCCTCAGTGGCAGCACAGAGGGCTTTGCATTTTTGGAGGGGCGCTCAAGTGTAAGGGCTTACAATTAAGCACTATGGCGGTTTGAGGTCTGTGAAGTCGACCAAAATAGGTGCTGGTGGCTAATATTTGAGGACCTGTCTTGGTATGGTATCCTCAATTTATGGTGTGATATATGGTAAATTATATAGTAAAATATAGTGACGATTAAATTTAGATACTGATGTGTATGTGGTCAATTTGGAGGTCGTTCCCGAGGCAGTGTGATGCAGCAGGGAGCCTTAACATATTAAGGCCCCATTCACATGTAGCGACGGGGCGACGTTCCAGCACCGATCCAGCGACGGTAGCGCGACCTTCTCCGTCGGGCTCCATAGAAAAAAGCAATATCGCGCAAAATCCGCCGAAAAAAGGGTCCCCTAGAAGCGACTTGCGACCGCGACGAGCGACCAGCGACGCGCAACATGGAGCTAAGACAGCTCCATTGACTATCATTAGCCGGCGACTTCTCGCGATATCGCACTGCAAAAATGCGCGATATCGCGGTGGAAATTGCGCGATAAGTCGCTACATGTGAATGGGGCCTTAGCGTTTCACAGAGACAACATATCTATTAATATTGTGGCATTCAAAGACCTGCAATCTTATTTTGTGTGTTTTTCTGATGTTGAATTTATAATCCGTTTATTTTTATTAATTTTATAATAAAAGTCTGCTATGGCCATTTAACTCTATCAGATGTGCCATCTGGTTTTTTTGGGTGAATTGTAGGAAGGTTTAGGTGGTCTTAACGAAGTCTTAGTAAGGGACTTGGGAGCATCTGTTCTACCTTAGTCGTGTCATTAGGAAAACAAGGGCCAATTGACTTTCATGACTGAGTGTCTGAAACTGTGAACTAGATTGCTGACAATAACACCTAAAATCCTTTTGCTAATAGACATTTTTTCCTTTTTTGCACAGATGTTAAAATGCACATTTTAGACCTGAAGATTACTTATAAAAGAGCTCCAGGTTTTTAAAAAAATAACCTTTGTGGCTACTGCTCAAATAAAGAGGAAATACTCATCCGATCCTTGATCCCGCCTGTGTGCTAGACCGGTCCCCAAAGCCTCTTCTCCCCCAGCTCCATAAAGGTGGCCATACACTGTACAACCATCACAAGACCTTAGTCTTGCGATGGTTGTAAAGTGATTTAAAAAACGTACGATCTGACCATCTTGGACAGGCAGATCGTACTCTCGATCATCGCAAGCCCGCCCCCCTGAGGGGCGGGCTTCTGACGACCGCAATGCTGAACGCACAGTGTGCGCGTGCGCACACCGGCCCGTTTGGCATTTGTCTCCCAAGCACCGTTCAAACCAGCCGAAAATCGTACGATTCTCGGCTGGTTTTCTAGCATGCTCCTCAGACAAAAGACGTGCGACCGTACAGTAGAAACGGTCGCACGTCTTCGTTCACAGTGCTCGATTCTCGTACGATCGCGGGATTTCCCACGATTCTCGTACGAGAATCGAGCAGTGTATGGGCACCTTAAGTCTAAGCCCTGCTGATATAATCACGTCTAATACAGTGCATTCACCTGTATTAAGACATGAGGATCAAGGATCAGGTGAGAATTTCAGTGGGTAGCCCCACTGCCAGGGTTAATTTTTCTAAAAACTGGAATTCTTTTTTAAAACTCCCTGTGTTTATTTTGTTTTGTTGTTTCACCTAAAAACCCTAATAAAAGAAACTTGTGAGTTAAAACTCCCCAAGCATTTTTTTTTTCTAAAAGCGGAAACCTTGTACAATAAAATGGTGCCAGCTACAATTTTTTATGTCACATGTTATTAGTGCACTTGGTTATCAAACACATATTTTTATTAAACATTGTAATACACTCAAATTAATTTTAATGCACAGAAACACATTATAATACCCACTTTGTGATAAAATATAAAAGATGCGGTTGCTTTGAGTAATTAGATACCCATACTAAGTCTCAAAATTGTGTGCACCTGTGAAGCGGTAAAAAACAATAGTACCCAAATTTGTCACTAGGCAATGCTTTAACAGCCTTCACAGCTCACCAGTTTAGAGTTAATAGTGAATGTTGGCCCTAGAATTATAACTCTCACTCCGCCATGTGCAACAAAACCTAATATGTGTGGTGCAATCATTTTCATGCGCGAGTGCACCTGATGAGAGCATTTGCATTCTAAAGGTGTCCATACACTGTGCAATCATCGCACGATAATTGCGGGAAATCCCGCGATCGTACGATAATCGCAAAGTGTGTGGCAGGCATGCAACCATTTTTACTGTACGGTTGCACGTCTTTTGTCTAAGGAGCATGTTTGAAATGGCAGCAATGGCAGGAGCATGTTTGTGGCATGCTCGGGAGACAAATGCCGAACGGGCAGGTGTGCACACTGCCCGTTCAGCATTGTGGTCATTGGATGCCCGCCCCTCAGCGGGGCCGGTTTGCGATGATCGCAAGTACGATCTGCCTGTCCAAGATGGTTGTAAAGTGTATGGCCACCTTTATGCTGGGCACACACCTTACAACCATTGCAAGACTTTTGTCTTGCGATGGTTGTAAGGTAATTGAAAAAACGTACGATCTGCCTATTTTGGACAGGCAGATCGTACTTGGGATGATCGGAAAAAGCGCCCCGCTTATGGGCGGGCTTCCGATGACCGCAATGCTGAACGGGTAGTGTGCGCTTGCACCCACCGGCCCGTGCGGCATTTATCTTACGAACATGCCACACACACGCCGACAATTGTACAATTCTCGGCAGGTTTTCGGACATGTTCATAAGATAAAAATTGTGCGACCTTACAGTAGCAGAGGTCGCACGCCTTCCACACACCTTGCGATAATCGTACGATCGCAGGAGTTCCTGCGATTATCGTACAATTATCGCAAGGTGTGTGTACATCACGGCAGGGGGCTTTTAGAGTTTTCTGGGTGTTTCTTTTATTTTTTTAGTAAACTTTAATTTTTAAAGCATTTTTTTCATATATAGCTATCACAAGGGGGCTTGTAAGTCCCCAACATGAAAGCATAGTACAGGTGACAGGTCATTAGGAGATATCATGGGTTTTTTAGATTCCTAATGTCACCTCTGCACTTTGTTAAAGCTAAACAAGCACATATGTGCTTGATCTGCATCCAGGGGTGTACATTTGAAGCTTCACGCAAGCATACGCTAGGAGCAGCGTTTAACAGCATACCGCCAGTCATTGATTTGTGCAGGTTATACACAACGAACGCAGAGAGGTAAGAAACAGTTCAACTCAGCCGATCCAACATCTGGATCGGCTGAGTCGAGGCTCCAGGAGTTCACTTGCTGCCGTTCGCCCCTATTCTCATAGGTGCCGAACGCAGTGAGTGAATAGCCGAATGCTGCTGAGCGATATTCAGGCTCCGCTGTTCTGCTCGTTAACTACGGCTGAGCCGCTCGCCTGCCTTCGGCTGCTATATGGGCTATAGTTAATGCAGGATGAACACATTTTGCTGGTAATCAGCTTTGGAAGCAGGCTAAATTTACTAAGCTATAAAGCCTTTGTTATTTGCCATAGGGGTCAATATTTTCATATGACTAATATTTTCAACTCACTTTGGCTCTCAATGCTGTGAATAACAATTGTTATGGCAAATAATTGTTTTTATAACTGTGTGAAAGGAGCATGCTGAATAAAGTAATGAGTTCTAGTGACTGGATAAATTAAAAGAAGTAGAATATTCAGGGCTGGATTTTCACCATTGGAGCCTGTAGACAGACACACTTTGCCACCCAGATTAAAGTGATATTAAAGTAAAGGATTTTTCAAATGTTGATTAAATCACTTACGATGGATCCTACTCTTTGATATTTACATGCTTTAGTTTCCTGTAGAATCTGCTTGTCCCCTGACCACTGGCCCTGATATCCTGTTTTAGAGTAACTCCTTTCCCTTGCGGGGTCCTATCAAGCCACCCTTGTGTGCGCTAGTAAGTTGTGTGACTCCTCAAAGATACACTCACAAAACCAGCATGTAAAACAACATGTCTCACCACTAACCTGTCTCACCTAATTAGGGGTATGGAGGACCAGAGCTACGAGACGAGGCTACTAAATTTAAACATGTTCACATTAGAGGTGAGGAGATTAAGGGGGGATATGATTTCCATGTACAAAATGTTTAATGGTGGTAGCAACATTAGCGATAAACTGTTTAAAATTAACTCTGTTACAAAAACTAGAGGCCATCACCTAAAATTGATGGAAAAAAAATTCCAGCACAAGGGGCGAAGGGGGTTCTTCACAGTAAGATCAGTTAGGGTCTGGAACTCACTGCCACAGGCGGTGATTTCAGCAAATAATGTGGAATTGTTCAAGAAACTTTTGGACGATTTCTTAAGGGACCGTAATATACAGGGGTACGGGTACTCCTAGAATGAGATCCTAATAGGTTGGACTTGATGGACTAATGTCTTTATTCAACCTCAAATACTATGTAACTATGTAACTAAGGATAATGACAGAGGTTTGGATACACGTCTTCAGCCGAGGATATCTTCTGATATCTTCCCCATGTGCTCCAAGATGGAGACTCTCATAGTTTAGAGTTAGGACCGCACTATAAGAGGTGCCTTGGCACCCCTGCCGCACCCCCCTTGTGACGCCCCTGGTTGGGACCGAACATTTTCAGTCAACAGCTGCAGTCACTGTTCATGTATTGCGTGGATGGAGAAATCTATTAGTTTTTTTAGTTCAGTCCTATTAGTGGATGACCAGCTTATGGCAAGGCACTGTGCAATTGTGGCATGTTATTTGTGATACCACGATGTAGAAGTGTGACCCAAGCCTAAAACCAAAGCTCACCATACATGTTACAATCTGACCATACAATATCTGTACAATCAACCTTAGAGTTACCAAAACTATGTAATGAGGACTTATCTAAACTATCCATTTCATTTGTATCCAGAGAGACCCTTGAACTACATATTCATGAGTAGATCTAAAGGAGATTGTACTACTAGATTGTAATGTGTGTGGTAAGCTTAAAGTGACACTAAACTCAGGAATTAAATCTTAAAAATGTATTCAGGTGACCTAACTATTAACAAAGTTGAACTGTATTTGTGTATCAATCAGCTGTAGATCCTCAAATCAGCTGTGAATTGGTGCTGACCAGGGGCGGACTGGGACGGGGGGCAGGGTGGCAATTGCCCCCATAAAGTAGCCACCGCTCCAAGCTCGCTCCTGTGATGGACTACAATCTCACATTTAGTTTACTCATTTGTATTGAGATTGTAGTCCATCACAGGAGCGAGCTTGGAGCAGTGGCTACTTTACAACACACAGGGACCATGAAGAACAAAAGTAGCCACCCTCCAGAAGGAAGGACAATGTCGGCACCAATTCAGAGATGATTTGAGGCTCTAGGCTGAGTGATACACTAATACGCTACATTTTTGTTAATAGGTGGGGTACTTGAATGCATTTTTAAGATTTAACTCCTGAGTTTAGAGTCACTTTAACACCAGTCAAACTAGAAAAAAAACAAACACTTTTGTGTGTGTTTTGTTACATAAGAAATCCTTGCAAGCAGTAACAATATTGCAGAATAAATCTGCCCATGTCTGGAATGTAAAAACTGCTCTGATCTGTAAGACGAACAGGAGCCCCGGTAATGAGGAGGTTAATAGAACACTGCTCAGTGGGGCGTCAGTAGTTGCAGCGTTGCTGGTCTCCTGGCAACCAGAAGGCACTTGTCATGTTGGAGGTGAAGGAGCCCGAGTTTTTCAATGACCTGATCTTCTTTCATCGGGTGTATTAATGAGAATATTCGGTGTCTGAGGGAGCCGATTACCATCACACACTTCAGTCTACTGTATAAGATCAAGCTACTGTCAGCAGGATCGGCCATGGCAGTATATGATACTCTCGGTACTATGACGTCCACAAGCGGACCAGCAGTCAGACCCAGTATGCCTAGCTTCCAGGATCCCAGCAATGTGACAACACATTATCCATTCATTAAATATAACCCACATTCAACGTCTCCTGATATGCCTGGATACTGCTTGAACCCTCACCGGGATGACGTGCCTTTGATTGATCCGTGCTCAGGCTTCATGAGTGCTGGAGCCGATGCGGATTTAAGACCTGGAACGGGTAAAACGATCCCATGTCTGGCAGATCAAATTGATGTGAAGCCCCTGCACAACGATCCCTGGGAGCGCACCAGTCAGGGAATTCGATGTACAACAGCGCCACCTAGCGGAACTGTTACCAGTCAGACACAGTACAAGCCACGGGAAGCCAGGGATGAAGATGACTTCAGACATTTCTTCCACAAGGAGGGCTCAAAATGGAATTCTGTAGCCAGATCAGACACTGCACTCAGAGCAAAGCTGGGAGGTATAGTACAAGAGGTTAAAGATAACCTTTACCCTTATCTTAAGAATGACAACAAAAGGCACATTTAGTAAGAGCAATCTACAGAGAGATATTTATAGATAATTGCTGGCTTTTTATGCTTTGCAAACCTTATTTTTCTTCTCTTCCCCATGCTGCACAGTGGCCATTTTTTACCAAGGGCAGATTCATTCATCTCCCTTTACTCCCTGGAATTCTGGAACATATGACTAGGACATGTGACCATGCACATTATCTCAATGGGAAAAAAATGTCTTTTTGTGAGATCTCGTGAGATTTTGCAGTTTACAGATGAGATTTTCCAGCAATACACTGTGATGTAACCTTCCCAAGATGCATCTCTTACGCATGGGCTACATCACTAATGCATAAGAGGACCAGGAAGTGAAAAACAGTAATTGTAAGTAAAAGAAAAATATACTTAACTAGGAGGTAAAAGGACCACTTTAAGTTGTTTTTTTTTTGCTCTGGCCTATTGAGAATGACATGTCGTTGCTGCCACCACCACTGTGTGTCCCTGCTCATGCCGCCTCCTGGGATATATGACAGGGATATCCCAGGAGGCTGCAGGAGCAGGGACATAAAGCAGCAGCAGGTGAGCCGACCCGAGGACCCAGTTGCCTGAACCCAAAAGAGGCAGCTGGCTCCTGATGACTGAGGGGAAAAGGTGGTAGTGTGTGACCTAGGTTGTGGCAGCGCATCTCAGCAGGATAACGCTGGATTCACAAGGCAGGTATGTGAAAAGAGGACAACCCTGTCTGACAGGTAAGAGGGGCTACAAAAAAACAAAACGTAGGGGGAGGTGAAATTCCTCTTTAAAGGAACTTTAAGGGTTCATTTACACAGGCGTGCACATCTGTATGGCGTGCATGCCCTTGCAGGGAACTGCTCCTTGGAGGGAAAGGTGCTGCATGTAAAAGCCGCCTGTACCTCTCTATGGGAGTATGCAGCTGCACGCAGCTACATGCTGACCCAAACCTGTATAT
>NW_017306585.1:893428-913043 GCF_000935625.1 Nanorana parkeri
CTGAGCATACTTGTGCATTAGGGCACACTTACCTTACAAGTATGCATTTGATGACACATGCATTCTAGCATGTTCCGACGTGTGTGTTAAAACGCAAACATGTAAACAGGCCTAACTGAATGGCATTTAGTTTGCTAAAGCACTGTGTATTATAAACAATAGTTTTTTTCTTTTTTTTTTAATACTGTAAAATTCTTGTTTTCATCTTTTTCCATCTTCTGTTGTATCTGAGTGCTGCTGATGTCCTGCTGCCTTTTTGTAGCCACTTCCTGTCTACATGCATGTTCCCCAGCAATGGCTGCATGGCATTTCTCAAGACAGGATTTCTGATCTTGACAACAGTAGACAAGGAACGTGTAGAGTCCATTGGAAGCTTGTGGGGCAGGGTGATAACCAGAGGTGTCCCTACAGTATTCGCCACCTAAGGGGGTGGGGAAGAGTTTGCTGCTACCTTTGGGTCCAGAGGTAGCAGCAAACGTTTTGGAAGTTACCCAGGGCTAGCCTAGAATGTGACCTTTGGGCACTAGCCTTTGCTTTTGGCACTTTGGACCTTGGACCACTTTGGACCTTGGTGCACGGTGTTACATAGCCACAAAGCGTTTTCCAGGTCAAGAGCAATAGCATAGCCACTAGTGTGATGCAGACTGAAGAATCAGTCTGTGAGTAAAGCTGGCCATACACTGCTTAGATTTTTGAAAGAACTTTCATATGAAAGATCTTTTGTTCGACTTTCTATTAGCTGATGGTGTCAAATGAACGATCAATTTCAACCTTAGTGATGAAAAAACTCGAAGGAGCAGGATTTTCTTGAACAAACAAAATTCTAACAGTGAATATGGTTTTCGTTCGGGAAACACCATTCATTCCAAAATCGAACATTGAAATTGAAGAAAATTTCGATCTACATTTGTTAAGTATCTGATGGCTTTATCGGGTGGTAAAGAAAGATATTTCTTATAAAAATGTGTGTGTATTGCCAGCTTGAGCCTCTGGTTATGGAGAAGACATCCTGGCATGTGTTCTTTTGGCACTGAGCAATGTATTGTAGCCCTTTCCAAACATCCTGTATGGTTCTACTTAGCCTCAGAGTGCCCATCAGGTCCAGAGCAGTGGCACAGCCTCTGGACCTCTCTGAAACCTCTCTTTGTGAGTGAGTCCCAGAATGGGGCAAAGCTAAGCAATATGTATTTTGGCACTGGACTGCATTATGGCACTTTCAAGAGCCTTGTGTAGTGTGTCAATTAGCCACAGACCATGTTTCCAGTTGAGAGATGTGGCCCAGCCTCTTGTTTGAACTGGTCCCTGCTGTCTCACTCCATATGGAAGTCCCTGTCTGCAGTTAACATATCTCAATATCTAACCCTTATACACTGTCTTATGTCACTTCTCAGTCATATGTGTTCTTTATCAGTAACCTGCAGAGTACTATCCAGTTTTGGAGCCATAGTGCAGCATGACAATGTTACTCATTTAATGGATATTTATGTATAGTGGATGTTTATATAATATGGGGGGGGGCGAAAAAAATGTTCTGCCCCGGGCGCCCCTAACTCTGGTTACGCCACTGGAACTACCTCACAATTTTCACAGCTGGGAGCTCTTTTTACTGAATTAAGGGTATTACCTATGGGAATTCAGTGCTGATTGCATCCACCAAGGAACACCCCACACACTCTGTGATCCTTTCCTGTCTTTTGGTTCAGAAGGAATATTTTGTCCAGTTTCTACTGATGAAGTGAATTATACAGTCTCCAGTCTTTCTTATACTGCCTTCCTTCAGTGACTTGATCGTCGCTGGCCAAACTATGGTGGCTTAGGTTCGTGAGTGTGCTAGGCCATGTCTCATTTTGGGTTTAGTTTCTTTTCGTTGTTTGGTGCAACATTTATGTTAAAAGATGTTCAGAGGGTAGTCTCGCTGCATCTGGTGACCTCTTTCAATACTCCCCTAGTGTTTCAGTGAGCGATTCACCAGTATCCCTAGAAGAAACCAATGCCTGTGTTTTGAATTCTGGAACCCCTTTTTCTATACGATTGTCCTCATCAGCAGTTTTTATAGCTCCATTAACCTCACTGTGTCTACCAGGCCTCCTATATTCACTTCTAACTTTGTCTCAGTCTGTACATGATTAATAGAATAATATGCTTGCAGACATTTATATGTGCTCTGGCCCCTACTACAATGGAGCCTAATTCCGACCCTACAGGGTTCTTATCTTTCAGAATGCCTGAGTCCCCTATCTCTGAATCAGAATCCGAACCTTCACAGCCAACACTGTAAATCTATAATTGACTAGGCTCCTGAGTACTCACATATGCAAACTATTGTTTTCGATCTGACTGTCAGGGTTCCTCCCTGTCTTTACTGGTTCGCAGCATTCTGGCTTGGCTGCCATTTTACTCACCTGTTTCCTTCCTTGCTTGAGCAGACTCTGGATAGTGGCTCACTACTCCCAGGCTCCCTCTTATAGCCAGACAGGAGAGCATCATCTGAGTGAGTCAGATGGGAGTTTCCTGTCTCTGAGTGATGATGTTACCACACTCACTATATATATACCACTCAGTCCAGTCTGACCTTGCCCTTGTGTGGTCTTCCTGCTAGGGCATTCCTCCTGCTCTGAGTATTCTGATTCTGTGTATGACATGATTCTGGCTGATGTTCTCCTCTGGCTCCTGCTCCTGGCTTGTTCCTGATGATGCTGATCTCTGTGTTCCTGACCTGGCTTGGATGACTACCTACTCCGGCTCCTGACTCTGGCTTGTTGCGGTTTAAGATTCTGCCTGCTCCTGTGGACACTGTTCTTAATAAATATTTTAACTAGCACCTTTTGCTTGTCTGGTTTTCATTGTGCTATGACACTGACGCAGTACGCTCTTCTATGCGTCTAGAGAATCAACTTGTACCAGGTAAAACATGTTTTAGAGCCCGCTACCTCAAAGATCTTCTCTATATCCTTTGTACTTGAAACGTTCTTCTATAAGAATTGGAAACTTCCAAGACAACCATGGCTTCCTCCTGACGTTGTGAAGAAGCATTTTGCCTTTGATGTGGAATTCCTTGACAAATAGTTCCTATCTTATGCAGACATCTTATCACACTGGTTAATGCCCCTTTACATTTAGGGATTACACTGATAGACAGTTGGAGTTCCTATTTAAGTCTCAGTTTGAATTAACTGGAATGACTCTGTCCTCACTTTGTAGTGACTTTAATTTGTAACACCATGTCTCAACGGATCACATCCTTTAAAAAGGACTCTTGTAGCACAGGTCAAGATCCTCGGCTTTGGAACTTTAGAAAATGCCTGAAGCCCTCCACTTTAGTTGTAATGGCCTCTCAGCATCTAAGGTGGTGTCTCACATGGTAGTATTGTCTGTCCATATGCTATCCATTATGGCTATGTAGAAGATACATTTAAATAATTCCTTACTCGTTTGCAATTTGAGGGAAGCTGTCTCTTTGATAATACACCTAACAGTGACATGCCCAATCCTCCTGCTTTTCATTCTGTGTGCCCATTTCAATGCAGGAGATCTGTAAATGAGACAATAACAATCTTATTGGACTATTGTTCTACCCCAATGTTTTTAGAATCTGCCTCCCGCCTGTGCTGCAGATCTCAGAGATCTGGTCTTTTGTTTGCTCTCTGTATTGGGTCCCAAGGATACCTCCTCCTTATACTATGGTTGCCCAGGCTCCACCTGTTCTTCCATTATAGACCCTACAACCTCCTTTTTTTTCCTCACTCATTTGGGTTTCTTTACCCCAATGTGTATTATCCAGAATTGTTTTTTAATTCCTCACACCTTGGAACCTCTGCTGCCTAGGATGGTACGAACCTATTTTGTGGAATACCATCCCACTTTTACTTCCACTCCTTCTTACAATGATGTCCACACGGTTCTGGCTGACTTCACCCATTCAGTGGTTATCTCTCCTCAACCCTAACTTATTCTGACAGGCGTCTTGACCTACACAGTCCTCAGATATCTGTGTGCCTGGGACTTCCCCCTTAGGTATTTTTGGGCATTATCCCCCTTTTAGTTCCCCTTCTAAAATGGAGGATTTGTAAGGTCAGTCAGTACCTAGATTTTTGAACTTTATACATCTGGTGGATCCTATGCTCTGTGATCCTTGTAGGAAGTCCTACCTCTGGAATGTTCTGGCTAATACCAGACCAGGAGTACTGACACCTTTTTTTTTTTTCTTTTTAGGAAGTCAGGTCTTTCAACCTTACAGTCTTGTTTCTTTTTGCCAGATTTGGTCAGGTTACTCATGTTTCTCTCCCCATTTTGACAGACTTTCCCTTTTAAAATTACACATTTCATCGTGGTTGGATAATTTTCACTGATCTTTCTCTAATATGACTTTTCAAATTCCTTAATCTGCTTGTCTTCCCTAGTCAGTAAGAGCTCTACTTGAAGGTGTCCCTTTTCTTCCATCCAGTCTATATACACATTCCTTACATGCCCTGAACTCATCAAACTCACTAGTCATATCATGTTGTTGCCCCGCTGGGTTCCCACCTTTGGAACCTATTTTATCAAAGATTTTTCTTCTGCAATAAGTTGAAAATGTTCTACTGTTAATTCTTGCATTACATCTCGCACCTGAGGAAAGCACTTTGCCTTTCAGGTATAACCTGCAGGATTATGTTCTTTCAAAGGCAGAATTGCTGTGTATTACCACACCCCTAAACAGCCTTGGTGTTATTTGAACAGACTGCTTGTCTTTTGAATTCCTGCCTAACCCCCTTTTTAAACAGCTTACCTCAGCCTTACCCAGTCTTACTATCACCTGACCTTTCACTTATTTTCTTTTAAGGGCTTAGAGATATTACGATTTTATATTTGTTCTCTTACCTTGAATCTTCCTCTTCCTGAAGTCAAAGCTTAGGTTTATCTACTGAACCTTAGTAGCTCTCTGTTTTTAAATTTCATATGGTCATGTTAATTTTTTTCCATATAGATTTTTATTAATGTATTCATGAAGAACAAAAACAGACATCACATCCGTATAAACAAGGGGATACAGTGTACACCACAGTGATAGAGCATATTCTCCATATTAGTCAGGGTAGAGAAAACCTTTACAATTATATTGCCATAAACATCTTCTGCTAAACATTTGCCAACACATACAACCACAACGCATATTTGTAGAGGATGGTTCGGTGTAATAACTTCTGCATTTCCCTGGTTCCAGGAAGAGCACTCCTGCCCCAGTTTAAATTCAGTGGTGTAGGAGGAAAAGAAAGTAAGAAACACTATGTAGGTGGGGTAAGGATTGGGAAGTGTCAAGAGGTGAATAATAGATGAAGGGGAGTGAAAAATCCCCTAAGAAGATCGGAGAAGTAATAAATGAAGTAGGCGTATAAATAGTCCTTGTATAGAGGAAGAAAAAGTTCCGCTGGGGACCCATGCCAGTCCACCCGTGTCAGATCTCACTTGTCGCCATCAGTCCAGTCTAGGTCGGTCAGAGGACCGGTGATGGCCTATGGAGGAGTTGTTAATAGGGCATCGTAGTCCTCTCCCAATGCGAATGAGTGCCAAGGTGCCCAGAGTTGTGAAAACGTATCTAAATGATCTTGCTTAGTGAATACGAGTTCTTCCATCTCGCAAATGTGTTTCACCTGCTTAAGCCATTCTACAATGGTGGGGGGGTCGAGTGCTTTTCCACAGGTGCGGAATGAGCGATGTCGCCGCATTAATCGAGTGTTTATATAATGATTTTGCGGGTCTCCCTCCGTTCAAATCAGAGAGCTGTAGCAGGAACACACCAGGAGTGTATTCTATGGTTGCTCGTGTGATTCGGCCTATCAGGCCATGAATCTTTTGCCCAGAATGGCTGAAGCAGGGAGCATGCCCAAAAGATATGTAATAAGGATCCCTGTTCAGAACCACATCTCCAACAGACCTCAGGGAGGACCGAGTTAATTTTATGTAGAATTTCCGGTGTCCTATACCACCGTGTAGGGATTTTAAAGTTGGTTTCCTGAGTCTTACTACTCACAGAACAGCTATGTGTCCCCTGGCATACCTCTTCCCAGTCCTCGTCTGATATCTATAGAGCCGATTAGGTTTCCCATTTCAATTTCAGGATAGTCGTGTGTTGGGTTTTATATAGTCATGTTCATGTCCTGTATGTTCAAGCTTCCTGAAGTCAAGAGTATGCCAAGCCTAAACCTTTTCTTGCAGTTGCCCAAGTGCTTTTTCACAAATGTTTACTCTATTAATGTCCATAGTTTTGAGGTATAGTTTTTCCCCACAGGATGATTTCTGCCCTGGTCTGTAACACAGGTTTGGCCTGAGTACCCTCACCTTAGTCATGGGTGATGATTTACAAAATACAGATAGGCTGTTCACTTTGCAAGGGAATTTTGACTTTGCAAGGGAATGTTTCCTTAGCTTAGTGAATGTGAAAATTCACTTTGCAAAAGGAAAATAAAAAACAAAAACATATTTGCTTGCACATGATTGGATAATGAAAGTCAGCAGAGCTTCAACTCATTCAAAGAGCTAAAGGAAAATTCCCTTGCAAAGTCAAAATTTCCTTTGCAAAGTGAACAGCCTTTTGGTAAATCAACCCACAGCCTTCAATTCAAGTGTTGGTTACTTCTATACTATATGTAGTATGATTTCCAGGTCACTGGATCTTTCTGTGGCTATTGTCCAACCCTCAGTTAGATTGCTTTTGGACATCATATTGATCATAGATTATCTACTATTCCTGTACCCCTCAATGGACGATAAAGGCAATAAGATTTCTGTATTCATGGTAAAAATCGTTTTTTTTAGTCTATTGAGGGACACATTTTCCACTACTCTATGTATTTGGCCTTGTGTACTGCTTGCTCACAAAACTGAAGCATGACATTTGGAGACAAGGTTATACAGGGGGCTGGCTCAGCAGTTTTGGTTTGTCTGTATCACAACCTCCTGAAGGCAGCAGTGTAACCCATTGATCTGAGTTTATCTACTATTCCTGTGTCCCTCAATGGACTTTTATGGAAAGTACAAAGATCTTATTTTTCACAGATGTCTCTATTTGTTTTGACAGGGTGGACGAGTAATATGAAAGTAACTCCTCGAGTGATAAGTGGACATGACAGTTCCATATTTCCAAAGTTTGCTCTTCAGGTACATGCATTCTTTAAGAAATGAGATTTAATATACAGTATACTTACAGCCATTTATAATGATAACAAATATGGCTTTAATGACTAGGAATGAGTACATCCATTTATGTAAGTCACCACTTGCAGCAGAGGGATGGTTTTACCTCAATATTTGCAGATAAACACTGATTTATATTGGTCATCATATTGGCAGATCTATTCATAATCATTTGCAGGGGTAAAGCGTAGGCTCTCCACCACATATAAAAACCCCTTTCACAGACTCAGACCGGTATTTCATGTGTTACGTGAAAGGGACATGTTGGGAGAGGGCAATCTTTGTTAAGTATGTAGACAGGTGGCAGATTATAAGAACAATACTCTAACCTGCTATGTTTAGTTGAATAAGAAAGATGTATTTTGACAAAACACCTAACTGTTTAACTTCAAGTGCCAGGAGACGATAATTAAAAAACTATTATTCATTGGTGTTTCATGCATGATAGTGTTGCCAACAGTCACATATATGTTGTACATATATTTCCCAGCATTGCTATTTATAGCTTAAGAGCTGGCAATTTATATTCTAATTTAGCATACTTAAAGGCTGACAAGAAACACCGGGCACCTTTCCTGGTGCAAATGATCCTTTGACAAAAAGTGATAAAAAAGATTAATTGTACTCACAAAGGAGTTAGATAAAAGCGTATTGGACATAAAATCCCAGAAGGCAAAAGACATTCAGATTCCAAGCAGTCAGAAAGGCAATCCAAACATACTGCTAAAGCCAGCAAGGACAGGCTAACCCAGCTGAACGCGTTTTGGGGTGAAGCTACCCTTCTTCAGAGCTGGACGGCTCGACTAACTCCGTGCACATTTATATCAGGTTATAACTAGCCCATTAATCCTCATTTTTAAGGACTCCTTAATGACTGGTAGGATCCCCAGTGATTGGCGGAGGGCTACGGTAGTCCCAATATTCAAAAAGGGGGCAAGGTGCCAACCTGGGAACTATAGGCCGGTCAGTCTAACATCGGTAGTTTGTAAAATGCTAGAGGGCATAATAAAGGATTATCTGGTAGAATTTGTTCAGGAAAACGGGATAGTTAATGACAATCAGCATGGGTTCAGGAAAGACCGTTCCTGCCTAACTAACTTGCTAACTTTTTATGAGGGGGTAAGTAGAGATATGGACGGAGGTAAGCCGGTAGATGTGGTATATCTGGATTTCTGAAAGGCTTTTGATACAGTACCACACAAACGCTTGCTACACAAGCTGAGAGCTATGGGCATAGATGAGGTTGTGTGTACGTGGATAGAGAACTGGCTACGGGAACGGGTCCAGAGCAAATGGCATCTTTTCAGAGTGGGCTAGTGTAATGAGCGGTGTGTCTCAGGGTTCTGTGCTGGGTCCCATGTTGTTCAACTTATTTATTAATGACATCGGGGAGGGTGTTAACAGCGATATTTCCGTGTTTGCGGATGACACCAAAATTGGGAGGGTAATAGACACGGACTTAGACATTATAACATTACAGGAGGACCTGGATAAAATAGGGGAGTGGGCATTAATGTGGCAGATGAGGTTTAATGTCGATAAATGCAAAGTAATGCACTTTGGAATTAAAAATAAACAAATGGGTTATACAATTATGGGTATGCCGCTGGGGAAGTCAGAAATGGAGAAGGATTTGGGGGTCATTGTAGACCACAAACTGAAAGGTAGTTTGCAGTGCCAGGCTGCTGTAAACAAAGCTAGCAGGGTCTTGTCCTGTATTAAAAAGGGGATGTATTGCAGGGACAAGTCTATAATTTTGCCACTTTATAGATCATTGGTTCGACCTCATCTGGAGTACGCGGTCCAGTTCTGGTCACCAGTACTAAGAAAAGATGTCCTTGAGTTGGAAAAAGTCCAGCGGAGGGCAACCAAACTAATTAGGGGTATGGAGGACCAGAGCTACGAGACAAGGCTACTAAATTTAAACATGTTCACATTGGAGCTGAGGAGATTAAGGGGGGATATGATCTCCATGTACAAAATGTTCAATGTTGGTAGCAACATTAGCGATAAACTGTTTAAAATTAACTCCATTACAAAAACTAGAAGCCACCACCTAAAATTGGTGGAAAAAAAATTCCAGCACAAGGGGCGAAGGGGGTTCTTCACAGTAAGATCAGTTAGGGTCTGGAACTCACTGCCACAGGCGGTGATTTCAGCAAATAATGTGGAATTGTTCAAGAAACTTTTGGACGATTTCTTAAGGGACCATAATATACAGGGGTACAGGTACTCCTAGAATGAGATCCTAATAGGTTGGACTTGGTGGACTAATGTCTTTATTCAACCTCAAATACTATGTAACTATGTAACTATATCGAGTGTTCGATCAAAAGACACACTAGGATTAGGAGCTGGCCTATCACAGGAAAGCATTCAGTTACTAGGATACTCCCCCCTGAAACACTGCCCAATCAGAGCTAAGGAGGCGTCACCAAGGCAAATGCCTAATCTGCACCGCAGAAGACGCCGGCACAATGAGTGTATATTTAAACAGGAACACTCAAGATAAATGGGACACTGATAAGATAAAATGAATTAAATGGAATCATATACAAAAAACTGTTAGTTGAACCAAGCGAAGGCACTAGCACATCACTGGAACGCTGAATACACTGGCCTGTCGGCTACCCATCATGACAGCTCAGAGGAGCCGACATCAAACCAGCAAACAGACCAACGGCCACAAAGTGACTTAACGCTACCTACTTAAAGGCTGCCCTTTTTAAAGAAAAAAATTGGAAACCTGTTTTTACAGAATACATTGCTTTTTCTGGTCCAGGGAACAACAATATAGCTCAAAACTGCATTATATCTGTAGTATTTTGACTAAAACCCAGACCATTCTGACAAAATACTTTGCTTGTTTAGTTTAACAAAATACTTTGTACAGTTCCAGGATCTGTCAGTCTATTTCTTAACTACTGTAACTTAGTGTGCTATAAGCAGCAATTGTAGAGAAAAAATAGGGGCCTTTTAAGGGCTAAATGTTTCATTTTTATTTAAAATCTGGCAATCTGTTGCCACAGTATGGCTTAAAAGACTGCTTAGTATTGTTGGGGAACACACTGAGGTTTTCTTTGATAACATTTTTGTTCATAAGACTCACTTTCACTGTCAGGCTGATAAAAAAAAAAGCTTCTAGACCGGCTCCTGCAGCCTGCCTCCTCCTTTACTCAAGCGATGGAATGTCCCTCGGTATCCTCATATCCTATACACTGTATAGGACGTGATGACTCACTAGACCTTAGACTGCTGGAGCATAGGGGGAGCCTTTGCAGTGCAGAGTTAGCAAGGGTTAAAATTGTATTTGCCTGGAGTTCTTCTTTAAGTTATATGCAAATTCCCTGTAAAGCATGATCCCTCCCTCCCACCTCCTAAACCTTCCTTTTGATCAATAAAGTAACATATCACAATAAAGGATCAATAGAGAGGCTTAGGGGATGGCTGGAAAATTGTAGGTTTAGGTTAAAAATGGCCAGGTTTGTGACAGGTTTACTTTAGGTGACTTTAACATGTGCATAGATTGACTGTGGTGCTTATTACTTAGCCTTCTTTTGATCGTTTGTGTATATGTGTGTTTTAAACTTATTATTTGAAATATTTTAGGATTATTGAATACCTTTTTCTTTCTAAATTTTCTAAATATTGTAAACAGCATGTGACAGTAGATGCTTGTTCAAGAGATGCCTCGGTCCAGAAATGTATGTACACATCATCTACACAAAGGTAAGAGGTTATGGTTCAATTTAAACTTTGATTGTGTCCTCCTGAAATTTTGTGCAGTAGTGTATATTGCAGAATTCCATTTAATATATATTGTAGGGAATCAGTCTCAAGGCAGGGCCAAACTCGCAAAGTTTAAATAAAAGTTGCAGCTTTATTCCCAGTGACAGTATCAAACAAAAGGTAATATGATATTGCCATAACATAAAGGAAAATAAAATTCTGCTCCACTGAGCCTTATGGCGTCCTTTACCCAGTCGTGTATTCTGGTTTGGAGCTGCCCTAGGCAAGGCAAAACTCGGGGATTTCTCCCACCCCTGCCTGTTTAATACTTTTTACGTAACCTGTCAGTCGCTGGATGCAGTGCACACGTTGTATCCAGCTTTTGTCATGTTCCGCTATTAGCGTAGCAGGAAAGCTGTGGTCTCAGGGGGGCTGTGGAAGATCTGTGGTGAGCTCTGCGAGGTCTATGGTGGGCAGAGCCAACCACAGATCCTGCACAGCACCCCTGAGACCCTGCAGAGCCCCCACAGATCCTGCACAGCCCCCCTGAGGCCCTGCGGTCTATTGCATATCTTACAGTTTTCTATACATTCGCTGTGCTAGACTGCAAGAGAACCTCTGTAACAAATGAGGCCTATAATGTGAGGAGCATTCTTTTGAGTAAGGGTGCCTTAACACTGAAATGTGTGCGTTGGACGTGACTGAACGCAAGTGCATTCACTGCGTTCTGCAGTAAGAAGACCATGAGTTAAGAAATCGGAGGTTCGTGATCGCTCACCTCTCAATTAATAGAGCTGGCATGTGGCACAGGCCGGCGCTAAGCATTGGAAGGAGTACATTTTACTCTCCCAATATTTATCCTTTTAAAGTGTAACTCCACTTTTTCTGTTCTGAAGGAATAGATGTTTCACTGAGTCCTTTCCAGACAGATTTCTGAATGGGAGGGTCAGCGTTCCTCCACCTAAACAGATCCCTTTGTTCTAATGAAGAGAGTTACAGTGTTTGCATGCCTAACAAGACAAGCCTTGGGAAATATTGAATCTGAAATGAAATTTCTATTGTTGGTGGTGACTTAAATTTTGTTTGTATCTTAGTGCAGACTTTTGAGGAAATCAGTGAGTTAAATCATGCAAGTGGGAAATTACATTTCTGATGGGCATTCTGTACAGAAATGGGTATACAGAACACTTCCCGGGTGCCATATTGCTTAAAAAAATTCTAAAAAAATTACAGCAACTGCAGATTGAAATGCACAGGCTAGGGATGCACTGATACCATTTTTTCGGTATTGAGTATGAGTACCGATATTTATATTTTGGTACTTACCGATACCGGTACTTTCACTAGCATGGAGGCGGCTTCCCAGGCAATCAGGATCTTGATTGCCTGGGAAGCCCGCTCCATGCTATTTGGCCAGCTCCATGCTGATTGGCCGGGAAGCCGGCTTCCCAGCCAATTAGCATCAAGCCGGCTCCCTGTCCAATCAGGAAGCCGGGTGGCCGGTCTCTGAATAAGCCTACGTGTTTTGAGTAGAAAACAAAGAGTATAACTACAGTACATCGATTTCTATAGGAAGTGAGAACAAGACTAAGAAAAAATATTAACTTTTTTCTTAGTGCAATCAGCAGGCTGGGTTTGTGGATGGATGGTTGTTAGGCTGTGTGGGGAAAAGTGAGGTTTGACCTGATTATGCTGTATGACAGGGTAGCCTGGATTACAAAACTGCCGAAATACAGTTTATACTTATACTTATTATACAGTATATGTCACTCGAAACAGCATTACTAGCTATGTTCTAAGATCATGAGATCAGAACTAGACCATATTATTAGCTAATGTCTGGAAACAGATCACATCACTAGAGAACTCCAAGGCAAGCTGACCTTTTTGGCTTGCTATGGACATCCCAATTTGAGGACTCTCTGTCCAGGAATCTCTCTTGCTATCTCCCCTTCCCTCAGTCTGGCTACATGCAGTATTGCTCATTCAGAAAGTAAACAGATTCTGCTCTGTGCACTCTTTTAAAAAAGTTTAATAAAAGTTCATTATATATATATATATATGACTTTTGTTCAAGTGCCCCCTTTTTTGTGCATCTTGCAACAGCCACACCACATGTTTTCAGAGTGTCCTGTATTTCACCTGAAGTTATTAGTGGGTTTTTCTTTGTATCCCGAACAATTTTCCTGGCAGTTGTGGCTGACAGTTTAGTTGGTCTACCTGACTGTGGTTTGGTTTCAACAGAACCCCTCATGTTCCACTTCTTGATTAGAGTTTGAACACTGCTGATTGGCATACTCAATTCCTTGGATATCTTTTTATATCCCTTTCCTGTTCTATACAGTTCAACAACCTTTTCCCACAGGTCCTTTGACAATTCTTTTGCTTTTCCCATGACTCAGAATCCAGACACGTCAGTGCATACGTACTGTATATAGCTATAGATTGGTGTGAATGGGAGCTAACGTCTGTACCACACTCACACATAGTATTAATAATATAGTTACAACATAATCTGCCAAACTTTACTAAATAAATAGAACCATTTATATCAGGCTGTGTCACAAAGACCCTTAAATTCCTACCACAGTCATGCTGGCTGAGCCAACCACAATGGAACCTAGCACTGTCACATGGGAGAGGCAGAAAATGTTCACCAAACCCAGAAGTGCCATGTATTTTACTTCACTCCTGGTGGCAGGACAGAGCAGCGAGGGAACAAGGACAGATAAGTATCTGATGATGGGGAGGGAAGGATATTTTGAATTCATGCCCCCCTCCCATCATTTTACTGGGATCATGCAATAAAATCCAGCAACACAGAAGCTTAGTCAGCTTCTCTCAACCTTTTTACTATGAGACACTTGAAATAATCTTCAAGTTCAATGGAACCCCTTGCTAAAAAAGAATTAATCTCTAGCTTACAGTACATTAGCCACACCATATTGGTGGTCAGTGAGCAAAGGGTCCTCTTACACTGGTAGTCAAAGAAAAGAATGCCGTTTACATTGGTGGGCAGTGTAGTGCTCCATATATAAGGGGAAAGTGGGAAGTGGGATTATTCATGACAGTGGTTACCTGTATACTATGAACCAATGACGCTGTCGGCCCTGGCCTGTGTCCGAGCAGCCAATGACACTGTGCAGGCCACAGTTTCATTGTTTGTTAGGATGCAGGCAGCTAGGGCCGCACAGCATGCTTGGTTGCTGACGCCTTGTATTTATGATAAAATACTAGGCGTTCTATGAATTGCCACTGTGCTGAGCAAGCGACCCACTGTGTTTTCAGAACCGCAGGGAAGCCACTCAGCCTAGCATCATACAGGACCCAGAGTAGCTTTGCTTAAAACATATGCATACTTACATTTGGACATACCTATAGTTTAGTTTTAATGAGGGAACTATGCATAAAACCTGGCAAAGTGATAAAGGGTAGTTGTTATGATAAGATTCAGGTTGAGCAGACAAGGGAAGTTGTACAGAGAACTTGCCCTTAATTGAATAAGAATAGGGGCAAAAAGTTACATACAAGATGTATAATAATAGGATGTAAGATGCAGATAGGCAGTGTACCTGTAGATATATTAAGAGAATCTGAGAGTAAGATGCAGCATACAAAAAGACAGGATGTACTATGTAGTATGACATATCATTACAAGCCAGTTTCTCAGTAGTGTATGATATTTGCCATTTTCCAGATATGGAGAAGGGTGCTGGGATGGTGAAGTCTACTTTTCTAGATGCCAGTAACACTATGAAACAATCTATGAACTCTCTAGCCAAACAGAAGAGCTGTGCAGAGCTGCAAGAACTCAAGGCATGAGACATAACAGCGCAGGGAGTGATTTTCCAACTTTCTTCTACTTCATTATTCTACCTAGTGCTTTTCTTGTAATCAACAGTTTGAACACTGAGATTTTACTATGGAAGGAGGAAGGGGAGAGGTCTAAGAAGGGAAATGTTCCACTTCATATCCCTTCCTCTTCACTGACATTATAGCCATATTGTCTTCCTTTCTGAAGCAGCACTCTGTTGTCTGAACTAGTTACTTCAAGGGCCATCACTTGTGCAGCATGAATGGGAACAGTTAAATAAAAGACTGAGAAGTACACTAGACAGTCTTGGGCCTCCTGGAAGCTATGAGCCCTGGCTAACTGCCTGAACCCTTATCATAATCTGCAACTGTTTTAAGGACAATTTTCTTTTCATAGGCCAACCTGTCACATACTGTCATTGTTTCACCATACTATACGGTGCTTTACAGAGGACACAGAACTATTTACTTCAGCAATTTTCAACAGTATTAAATCAACTTGACGCTGTAAAGCCAGTTTAGCTGAAAAAAATGCCTTTTTAATAGATGAACATTTATCCCTGTTCTCACCTATACGTAGTTCTCACCTATACGTATTCTTTGCTTTATAAATAAAAGTAAAAAAAAAAAATCCCAGTTCTCACTTATACGTATTCTTTGCTTTATAAATAAAAGTTAAAAAAAAAATGATAGTGGAGAAATAAAAAAGACAGAAGCAGAAGAAGAGGCAAAAGCTAAGAAAGAAATAACCTAGAAATTAACACAGCTCCTGTGTTTATAGACACTTTGTAAAAAAGACATGCTACTACTGTACATTACCCTTATTTAATTACATCACAGTAATCTCCCAACTAGACGCTCTTATTTCCTATTGATATTGTCAATGGCATTGATCAGCAGGTGTCCAGTATCTGGCTGTCTCAATATCAACTGTATTACATACTTACATACTTCCAGCACTAGTGCAAATAATAATGTTATATAATTCATATTGCTTCATTCAAGGACTTCCTAGGTGGTAACATCATGCATTTTCTTGTTCAGTCATTTTGTTTGTTTTTGAAAAGAAGAAAAAGCAGGAATTTATCATGTGTATATCATGTAGACATGTGCACCAGCAAAAAATTTGTTTAGTTTAGTTTCGTTTTTTAAAAAAAAAAAAAATTTGTTTAGTTTAGTCTCGTTTTGAAAAAAAAAAAAATTTGTTTAGTTTAGTTTCGTTTTGAAAAAAAAAAAAAAATTCGTTTAGTTTAGTTTCGTTTTTCGGGTCCGAAATTAATTTCGGACGAAATTTGTTTATGAAAAAAATAAAATAAAAAACTTTACTCTCCAATGGCTGGACTTGAACCAGCAAACTTCACAATGGCAACTACTTGCAAGCCTGTACCTCTATCCATTACTCTATAGCCTCTGTACTCCAAATATAGAAGCATTTGATATATATGACTGCAATATGTGGCAGTTGACATATTATTTGACTTGGCCAGGATTTGAACCAAGGACGTTAGCAATGGGAATCCTATGCTCTAACCTCTACACTATAGCCTCTGTACTCTAAGCATAGATGTGTTGTAGAGGTAAAATGGTGTCAATGGTGCAACGAAATTCGTCCAATAACGAATTTCGGGAAATCGGGAATTTCGGATTCGTTTGCATTCGTCTTAGCTGTAATTCGGAATTCCGATGCATCCGAATTTCCGAAAATTCGTCCAAAACGAATTTCGGAACGAACCGAATCGCACATGTCTAATATCATGTACATAACATAGACAATAGACACATTGGTTGCAAATACATAAAAGTGTTCCATTGCAAATGTCTGTCAATGGATAATCACTAGTCTGTATACAAGGCTGGAATGAGGACAACATTTAATTAAAACCATAAAGGGCTATTTTCGCCATATTACTTTCCCTTTAACATCTAGCAAACAAATCCGCCTACATCAGCAAATAAATAGAATTATCTACTAATAATCAATGCCATTTCTTACTACATATCTATATAAATATTAAATACATTTTCTGTTTATAATTAGCCCTCGTTCACACCTGACCGTTTTTTAGCGCGTTCTACGCTCGACGAACGCTATACAAAACGGTCAAAAAAATAAATTGCATTGTAGTCAATGGTCTCGTTCCCACCTTGGCGTATTACCGCCCGTCCCTAACGCGCTACAAAACGGCCCATGCCTGAAAAGGTACATGTACTACTTTGGGCCGTTTTGTAGGGCGTTTTCCATTGGAATACAGCCAAGTAGCCTTCGGAATCGTGCGACGGTCGCGCGACTTTTTTACCGCGAATCGCGGTAAAAAAAACACGCGACGGTCTCGCGACAGACGCGCTTTTTCAATACGCCTAGGTGTGAACGAGGGCTTATACATCCCAAAATACATTTTACACAAAAATATGTATTTGATCAAAATAGTATTAAACTCTCAACCTTTTTTTCAATAATTAATCCAAATTAAACAAATACAAAGTTCTTTACATTGTTACCCAAACACTTATACTCATCATGTTTCAGAACAGCTGGCTCCAACTCTCTCATTTCAGCTTCCCTAAACTTCCTGTCTAGTACAAGATCACAAGGGACAGAGCAGTCTCCAGTAGCTGTACATCTACTGGCTTAGAGAAGGGAGGAGAGGGGGAGATGAGAGGAGGGGAATGGCTTGCCCTGCTGTGCCTGTGTGTTTGTGGAGAAACACACAGCTGACTAGCACACACAATGGCGGATCCATAGGATCCTGCAAGGAAAAAGGAGCCACCCTAAAACAGGATATCAGAGCCAGGCTCAGGGGCCCATCTCATTCTGCAGGAAACGAAAACTTTTAAACATCAAGGAGCAGCATCCATTGTAAGTGATTTTATCAGCATTTGAAAAAGCTTTAAAACCTTTGACTTAATTATCACTTTAACATATGCTTTGCTACTTGTATTAGCTATATAAATGCATGCCATTTTCAGTCTATCCATAAGTATTATTTTGCTGCTGGCCCAAAAAGTTTTAATATTGGGTTGGTAGATGATCTGGGCACCACACCCCTGATTAAAAATTAGATAGATATAAAGAGTATTGGGTTTTTAGGCACCAAACATTATGATCTTTTTGAATAAAAAATAGATAATTTATTTATCACCACCACACTAGACCACTGTGACTCACCAGTTGAAGAAAAAACACTTCATGTATTCTCGTGATAACAAACTATTGTATTTAAAATATACAATGAGCTGTATGAGTCAGTGGTATGGTGGTAGTTACATTAAATAGGAGGGTCAATGGCTATTCAAGTTTTTAATATGTACTGTATATACACTATATTGCCAAAAGTATTGGGACACCACTCCAAATCATTGGATTCAGGTATTCTATGAAATTTCCTTGCTACTAAATATTCCACGGTCAACTGTTGTGGTATTATAACAAAGTGGAAGCAACCGGGAGCAACAGCAACTCAGCCACAAAGTGGTAGGCCACGTAAAATGACAGAGCGGGGTCAGCGCATGCTGAAACACAAAATGCTCAGAAGTCGCCAACTGTCTGCAGAGTATAAAGCTACAGAACTCCAAACTTCGTGTGGCCTTCAGATGGGCACAACAACAGTGCGTAGAAAGCTTAGTGGAATCGGTTTCCATGGCCGAGTAGCTGCATCCAAGCCTTACATCACCAAGTGCAATGCCATGCATTGGATGCAATGGTGTAAAGCATGCCGCCACTGGTCTCTAGAGAAGTGGAGACGTGTTCTCTGGAGTGATGAATCATGCTTCTGTGTCTGGCAAGTCGATGGACGTGTCTGGGTTTTGGCGATCGCCAGGAGAACGCTACTTGCCTGACTGCATTGTGACAAGTGTAAAGTTTGGTTGAGGGAGGATTATGGTGTGGGGTTGTTTTTCAGGGGTTGGGCTTCGCCCCTTAGTTCCAGTGAGGGAACTCTTAAAGGAGAACTATGAGGTGAGTGCTTTTCACTCACCTCATAGTTCTAGCCGACCTGTGACAATGAGACTGTCACAGGTCGGCTCAGTAGATCGGGAAGTGAGCGAACCGGCATTCGCTCACTTCTCCATCCTGTCACAGCTCTCTGCCATGACAGGGGAGGGGCTGGATTTCCCCCTCCCCGCTCCGATCCTCCAGCGCTGACTGGCGGAATGGATGGGGGAGGGGGCAGGTACAGCTGGCTCTGCCTCTAGATAGGCAGAGCCAGCTGTCACTCATGCAGCTGGGCGGATCCAGACATAATTGTCGGGATCCGCTTCAGCTGCTGCGTCTCAGTATATAGGGAGCTGTAGCTCGCGGTATACTGAGCTTTGGGTGGCGGGAGGACGCTAGTTTGTGTCCTCCCGTTACCCTAAGGAGAACTATAGGGAAAAGCCCATACCCCATAGTTCTCCTTTAAGGCATCAGCATACAATGACATTTTGGACAATTTCATGCTCCCAAATTTGTGGGAACAGTTTGGGGATGGCCTCTTCCTGTTCCAACATGACTGTGCACCAGTGCACAAAGCAAGGTCCATAAACACAAGTTTGGGGTGCAAGAACTTGACTGGCCTGCAAAGAGTCCTGACCTCAACCAGATAGGAGACCTTTGGGATGAATTAGAGCGGAGACTGCGAGCCAGGCCTTCTCGTCCAACATCAGTACCTGACCTCACAAATGCGCTTCTGGAAGAATGGTCAAACATTCCTATAGACACACTCCTAAACCTTGTGGACAGCCTTCCCAGAAGAGTTGAAGCTGTTATAGCTGCAAATGTATTTTTTATTCAAAAAGAACATAGTGTTTGGCTCCTAAAAACCCCCAATATTCTTTATATCCCCCCTGCCTGCACCCCCACAATCAATGCCCCAGGGCTTGTGAGGAAGAGGCCCTTTTTGGGGGGTGGGGTTCCTCCTTAAAA
>NW_017306585.1:913091-945920 GCF_000935625.1 Nanorana parkeri
CTTTTTTTAAATTTTAAATTGGGGTCCCTCCTAAAACTCCTAACAGACCTAAAGGACCTGGTATGACTTTTGGGGGAACCCCCACGCTTTTTTTTCCATTTTTTTTTAAATGGGGTCCCTCCTAACTTTCCTACCAGACATAAAGGGTCTGGTATGGTTTGGGAGGGGGACCCCACAGCCCCTATGAGAATAGGGGTGAATGGCAGTGAGTTAGCTGCTGGAGCTTTGGCTTAGCCGATCCAGACGTTGAATCGGCTAAGTCGAACTCCTTCTGCACTTCGGCTCAGCCAAACATGCAGAGCATGTTCGGCTGAGCGAAGGCAGCCGATGTACAGCTGATTTTAGCCAATGTATCGGCAGCTTTGTGAATAACCCCCTAAGACTTTATCAGTTATGTGAGCATAGATGAAAAAAACTATGTGCAGTGAAAAGATTAGGTGTGTATAGGTAATATATAGTGGTTTCTATAAAGTTTTATTCTTTACTATGTTTAGGACCAAAATAACTTTAAAAAAAAACAAACAACTCTTTAAATGGCTTTAAATGTATTAAAACTTCTAGGCCTCCTATGATTAGAAAAAGTTGTTAATGCGCTACTTACCTTCTCCATGCTCTAGCACTGTTCTCTGCATCTGGCTTGCAGACTGAACGCCTCCCTACTTCTGGACTGAATGATATCCCTCATCATCCAACCCCTATATGTGAACCTTGAATTAATACACCCTCTGAGCTCAGCTTGTGCTCACATAATGTTGCATAGAACGTCACTCACATGTCACAATGTGTAAATGTTGTTCTTTTGAGCATTGACGCCACTACCTAAAGTCCTACAAGTCACTACCTAAAACTAGAGATTAAGATAGAGGACATCGTTCCTCACATGACCCCTTGAAATACACCTCGAATTAAAGCAGGAGTGAGTTGCAACAATTCTTTGCAAGGTATACAATGCAGTTAATGTACAGCAAGTGTCATACAACGTAGTACAAGTGTTATTTTCTAACTTCCAGAATTCAGAGATGCCGTGAGATTTTGGCAGCAAGCAGTAAAGTAACAGTGCACTGAAACAAAACAATTTAATAGTGTCAGTCCTGAGTATAACTTCTAAAGATGATTATATTATGACATGTTTAATAGGCTTATCAAAAAAAGGATGCTCAGCTGAGAGCAGTAAACATATAAAACATACCGTATTTTAGCATAATACCTTTCTGCATAATTATTTCCATTGTAAAATAAATTAGAGTACTGTGAGACTTTGTTTTTATCCTTAGCATTTCAAAAAGCTACAATTGATAATGCAGAATATAACATTCTGAACCTAAGCGGAATTCCGCTTTCCACCTGTAGCATAAAACATCCATAACTACAGATTTTTCTGCCCACACATTCTAAAGCAAATAAATATTGACCTGTGAATTAATGTGCAAAGGAATGCAAAAAAACTTTTCCTTTTAAGTTTGTATATTTGTTTTTGTTTTTTATGTAATCTTTATTTCAAGGTTTTCAGGTATTTATGACAGAGAAAACAGGAAAAACAAGGATAGTATGGTCAAACAATCAATCAGTACAGGCCGGAGTAAGCAGTAAGCGGAGTGCCATCTGGCTCAACTAATACATATTCACCAAGGTTTTTCCGGCTGTCCGTGATCAATGACATCAATTACCCTATCAGGGGGGATTAGGGATGGAACCTGGGAGGGAGGGTAGGAGGGGAGGGAAGGGGGTAAGGGTGAAAGGGAAAGAACACAGATCCTGCATGTGACCATCAGCAGTCAGTCATAGGGTACCACTAACAGGCTAAACAAAACATACTTAATCACCTTACTATCTACCAAGTGCTATAGGAAATATGACATCGGTAGGCAGATCAGGTTCACTGCTCTACATGCTATTACAGGTTGGTATTAGTCAAGTCATGGTGATAGTGGAGCCAAGTAGCCCAGACAGAATAATGTTTTGCGTACTTATCGTTACAAGTAGCCAGCCATTCTTCCGAGTTCTGGATATCCGAGACCAGCCTGCTCCACTCCTCCACCGAGGGCACCGTTGTCTTCTTCCAATGTCGGGGGATTAAATGCTTGGCCGCGTTTAGAAGATGGGGAATAAGACTGGATCTATATTTGGATACACCCTGAGGTACCAAGTGTACAAGAAATGGGGCCTGGTGGAAAGGCATCTCTATTCCCAAGAGGGTATACATCTGAGTTTTAATCTGTTGCCAGAAAGGTTGGATTTGGGGGCAATACCACCAAATGTGCAAATGCGTACCCCGCCCTCCACAGTCTCGCCAGCATAAAGGTGACACCGTAAGATAAATACGGTGCAAAGTGTGGGGGACACGGTACCATCGGGTGAGTAGCTTATAGTTTGTTTCCCGGACTCTGGAGTCGACAGAGGATGAGTGAGTGTAGCGGAGAATATTTGAAGTCTCAGACTCTGTGAATCTTACCTCCATGTCCCTCTCCCATTCTGCCAGGAAGTGTAGCGACCCCTGGGATTCCAATTGTAGCAGCAGCTTATAAAGCAGTGAGAGGGACCTGGAAGGTGGGCTCGAAGCCCCACACAGACTCTCAAACGGTGTGAGAGAGGTTAGCGGGCGAACTGAGGTTTTCAGAGAATTATGAAAGTGTGTCAGTTGCCTGTGTCTCCAAAAATCAAATGGGAACGAGCCCCATCTCTGGCGCATCTCTGAGAGTGGCAGTAGTTTATTGCCTACCAGGTATTTGGAAATACTAATTACACCGCCCGCCCAGTTCAGGAAACGCAAGTCTTCACCCGGTATCCCCCCACAGGAGCTAGAGGTGATATATCCGGTGCCAAGGTGCCATGTTTATTCACAACATCCCATAGGCAAAGTGTATGAGTAGTAAGTGGGGATGTGGTTGAAGAGAGACCTCTATATTCCGGTCTTAACCAGGGGGCTACTATAAGGTCGCACGACTTTCGTCTTCCAAGCACGCTGGAAAACCTGCCGAAAATCGTACAATTTTCGGCAGGTTAGTGGCGTGGTCGGAAGACGAATGCGCATGGGCCAGTGTGAGCCACCAGACCACCTGGAGACATCAGGGTGCCAACCCAGAACAACACAGAGTATGTAACATAATTTTATTTTGTATTGCTGTATAATGTATTGATGTAGTCCTCTATAGCCAGTCTCCTTACTCCTTTCCCTGGCTGTCTCTTCTTGCTCTTTCTCTTGGCTGCCTCTCCTCGCTCTCTCCTCTATATTCTCCTAACAAAAAAAGTTGCCTCACGTGGTGCTAGAGTGTTTGTGTTTTACCTAAAGAAAAGGTGGGAACATCACATTGAGGCCCAGAGCCTCCTTCCTTCTAAGGGTGGTTTTGACTTTTCATCTCAACCAGGACATTGTTCTTGTTTTGCTGTGTGTATTTATCTTGCAGTAACTGCTTCCAAGGGGGTTATTCACTTAGTTGCCGAAGGCAGCCATGTGAATAACCGAGCCGAAGTGAAGTAAGCTGAATGCTGTTTGGCTATTCACTGCAGCCTTGTACGGCTAATTTCAGCCATACATCTGCTAAAATCAGCCGTACATTGGCTGCCTTCGGTCAGCTGAACATGCTCTGCATGTTCGGATGAACCGAAGTGCAGAAGGAGTTTGACACAGCCGATCAAACAGACTGAGCCGAAGCTCCGGTAGCTCACTCATTGCCATTCGCCCCTATTCTCTATAGGGGCCGAAACGGCTGTGAGTGAATGCTGCCGAACGCCGCTTGGCTATTCTGCTTGCCACCTCCAAGGTAGCGAGCAGAATAGAAAAAAGGCAAATGAATGAAGAAAAAAAAAGTTGAAAAAGTATTTTCTTAAATTTAAGAAAATATGAAAATTTTAAAAAATTAAGAAAATATTAAAAACATTTTTTTTTTAAATAAAAAATAATTTTAAACCAGCCAATAAATAACAAATAGCAACTGGGCGGAGCAGGCCGTGATGTCACAGCTGGCTCCGCCAACTTATTGTTTGATGACAGATCAGCGTCTCCAAGTCATTTGGGGCCGTTGATCTGTCATTACAACTGGGCGCAGCGGGCCGTGAGATCCTGGCTGGCTCCGCTCAGCTGTCATTAGTGTGGAGAAAGGTCGGCCCTACGGCCGACCTTTTTCCACGCTTCGTCTGTCACTCAGGCTCAGCCGAGCCAAAGCATATGCGTTCGGCTCGGCTGAGGCATTCAGGTGCCTTCAGCTGCTGTATGGGCTATTGTGAATAGCCTGTACAGTAGCCGCCGGTTCGACTGAACCGAAGAGCTCAGGCTGCCGAAGCGAGCCGAAGGATCAGCCGAAGTTATGGCTGGATCCTTTGGCTCATTAGTGAATAACCCTATAATTCTCTCTTTGTCCTTTCACATGGGATGAACAATGCAGGTATTAATTTTGTCTATGCGAAGTTATGGCCCTGCTGTGCAATGACACATGCCTCTTTTTTCCTGCTTCCTCTCCTCTTGTGATGCTTTTAATTGTGTAATATGTGTAATTAATAGCTACATACATGTGTATATATATATATAGCCTTTGTATTTTATGCATTTGTATCTATAAGATATATAGCCTTTGTATTTTATGCATTTGTGTCTATAAGATGAAAATCGTTTACAGTGATCTACCCTTGCACCTGTGAACTTAATGTGTGTCCTCTTGCTCACCTTGAAGTTCAGTTGTTGGCTAGGAAAACATGCATCAATTGTATCAACACATTTCATGTAATGTTTAGCCTGGAAAAGCTCAGTGATGAAGAACTTTCAAAAACCAATTTCACAGGTGATTAACAAAATGATTATCTTCCTCATGAAGAAAAAATGACTATTTCATTGGTAACCCATACAAAAATCTATTTATTTAAGTAGCGTCTGCTTGAATTATGTAGCAATTGATTGGCAAGCTGTGGTATTTCTGCTTTGAAATTAAAAGTTTTAGACGCCTACATTCTCATACAGGCAACTTTCAGTGCATTTGAATAGCCCCCAAATCCAGCGACATTTCAGTTGTGCAGTACCAACAGATGCATGTCAAAATCTTCTGTGCCAAGCCCAGGTCCAGATTCATATTTTTTTTTTAATCGTATGCCAACTACCTTGTGCCACCCCTCCCTCAGCAATTTGTATGGCCACTGCCCCTGTCTCCAACATGCACAAATGCAGGACACGTGCAATGTTCCACATAAAGCATAAACTCTGGGGCCCACCAGAGAGTTCGGTCTGTGGGCTCACCTCACCAACCCATCACATTTTTCAGCTTGCCACAACACTCTTCATCCAATAACAATGTCTTTATTTCTGATGGCATGACTTAACACAAAAGAACTGTCATTTGAATTGTATTTGTAACAGAATCGTGTGTGTGTATACAGTATAATCAGACAATGATGAGCTATTCATTTTTGTGCTCAGTGAACAACACATAGCTGTATATAACAGAGAAAAAACATGACAGGAAAATTACATACACAGCAACTGGTCAAGCAAATGCCGCTAAGTTTGTTGAGGGTGACCAGTAATTGGCAGCTATGATAAGGAATAGGATAATGACCAATGGTACAGAGCTGGAACCATTGTATTACCCAGTCCTCAAGATGTTGACATTAGTTATGTAGCATTTATAACACAATCATGCAAATATACCCAGACACAATATCACATCTGATTTCTACATTTTTTTATGCTCAGTGAACGAAATAAAAAATGTATATAACACCAAAGAAGTGGATGATAGGAACATTACATGCTCAATAATTCGTCAAAAGTGTAGCTAAGTATAATAATGATGACCATAATTGGTCAAGCAAATGTTGCTTGACCAATTATTGTATTAAGAAGTATTAAGATGTTAACATTAGTTATGTAGGCTTTAGTTATATGTCGCTCTAGTAAAAGAGTGACAGATATGCGTTTATTTGCTTTTAAAGGACATTTCTTAATGCATATAAATGCATATAATGATTTTTATTGGTATCATTCGATCTAGGTGTTTATCGGCATTTAGGTGCATTCAGTTTAGCTATGTTTACAGAAAATAGAATTCTGTGCATTCAGGATCTGATTAGAAACGCTAAACGTGGCTAAATTCATGTACATGTGCGTAAACACATGTAAACACACTTAAATGCCCTTAAGCCCGCAAAAAGGAAGGTGCATCTAAATCAGGGATGGGCAAACTCTGGTATTCCAGCTGTTGTGGAACTGCAATCCCATGAGGCATTACAAGATTCTTACAACCACAGACATGACTCCCAGAGACAGATGTATGATGGGATTTGTAGTTTCACCACAGCTGGTGAGCCAGAGTTTCCCCACCACTGATCTAAATGCAAGAGAGCGCGATCTGCAAAGCATAGCGTGTGTTTATACTTTCCAGATAATTTCTCCTGCATTTAAATAACCTAAAAACATGAGTGCTAGTGTGACTGCAGCTTTAAACGTGCTTTATGTACGTGCTTCCCAAAGGTGTTTATATGCAGCACACAGCAAGTTAAGGTCATACAAAATCCTATAGCAACAAGTAAGATAGTTCTTTCTTGTGATACGTTTAACATCAGTGAGGACATTCTCGAAAAAAAAATCATCATTTTGAGGAGGCGTGGTTTCTTTGAAACCGAGGAGTTTAACTTTGATGAGAAAAGTATCGACTTTAGCCAACTGTGCTAGTTTGCCAAGCTTATGTAGTACGTCACTTTAATCTGGCTAAAACTTTTGGGCCCTTTCACACGGGCTCATCAGAAGAGAATCCGTGCATGGATCCTCTCCTGATCACAGCAGTACGAAGCGGATGTCACCACTACAGTTTTTTCCTCCAATCTGCAATTACCCGACCCCATGTCTGTCTATGGGGAATCGCATGTAAACAGACATGTGTCTGTTTACATCGTATTACCCCCAATCTGGCAGGATCACGTCTGGCAAAAAAAATCTCTGATCCGTTTGTTTTTCCAAGCCTGGACCGGAAAGCCAGCTACTTTTTAATGTGCACTTTTCTAACCATATGCTCCTGTTCTCCGGTGTGCCAGTTCACCCTTGTTCAATGTAGTATAAAAATGTGTTATCTGTATTCAAAAACAGAATTGCACAAAAAAGACATATAAATCCATAAATTATTATTATTATTAGTAAGTAAACAGAGACACAATCACTACTGCACTGACCCAACTAGAAATGTCTGCATAGAAACACAATCAGCACATAGTGACATAACTGGAAATGTGTCTGCAGAGACACAATCAGCACATACTGACAGTGGTGTATTTAGCTTTGCTGCTTCCCTAGGCAAGGCAGCAACGCCATTGTTTGCCTCGTGGCAGATACGCCCCTGCATACTGACATATCTGGAAATGTGTCTGCAGAGACACAATCAGCACATACTAACATATCTGGAAATGTGTCTGCTGAGACACAATCAGCACATACTGACATATCTGGAGATGTGTCTGCAGAGACACAATCAGCACATACTGACATATCTGGAAATGTGTCTGCTGAGACACAATTAGCACATACTAACATAACTGGAAATGTGTCTGCAGAGACACAATCGGCACATACTGATATAACTGGAAATGTGTCTGCAGAGACACAATCAGCACATACTGACATAACTGGAAATGTGTCTGCAGAGACACAATCAGCACATACTGACATAAGTGGAAATGTGTCTGCAGAGACACAATCAGCACATACTGACATAACTGGAAATGTGTTTGCAGAGACACAATCCGCACATACTGACATATCTGGAAATGTGTCTGCTGAGACACAATCAGCACATACTGACATATCTGGAGATGTGTCTGCAGAGACACAATCGGCACATAGTGACATAACTGGAAATGTGTCTGCAGAGACACAATCAGTACATAGACAGTGACAGAGCTAGAAACCCCAAAGACATAATCAGTTACGTACTGACACAACCAGACATATGTCTATGAAAATGCAATCACTACTGTACTGACAGAACTAGAAATGTTTCCACTGAGTCATAATCAACCAGAAACCCTACATAAATAATCAGTTACACACTGATACAACAAGAAATATGCCCACATTGACACACTCAGAAATATGTCAACAGAGAACACCAATATGCTCCTATAGCACCACTCCCTTACTGTCCAAAACACTATAATTTTGATAACGGAGCAGTCACAGTGCACCTTGCTAATGTGCCCAGTGAGAAAATGATACAATGGAAGTATACAATGGTGAGGTGCAACCTATTTAACTAAACAGTCCACAATGTTATCATTTTTTACTGTACTATGGTGACAGATCTCAGTCAGGTGATGCCCGCAGGATAGGGATCTCTGTGTATGTGTAATTAAAGCAGATACATAGCACCTGTCCAGTAAACAACCTTTGGCCCACACCCCAGGATTGGGATGGTGTACAGTAGTCATTGCCTCAAGGAAAGATTAAATATTCCAAATAGATATTCAATATGTTCCAAAATCCTTTGCCAACAAACTTAGCACATTGCACACAAGCACCATATGAAGCATCTGTGCAATTGTTTCCCCGGCTACTTGCTTAGAACCAATTTCAAGTTTTAAATGCTGGGTCCCTATTGGAGAGATTTTTTCTCACTTCCTGTTCCATCCAATACCTGTCATCTGTTCTAGAAGTTGGAGGAAATGTCCTAATTTAGGATCCAAGCAGCAATAAAACATGAGTTGCCCATTCTTTCTCACCCTACATAAAGCTAAAAAAAATTACTAAAGAAAAATAAAACCTAATGATGACAACAGTGCATTATGCCTATGTAATGTGTGTTAAAAGGGCCACTGGAAGCATCCATCAGAAGACTGTGTGACAGGGTGGGTGGCAACACAGGACCACATTTTGGATACCTGTGACCACCTGTCCTATGAACAGAAAATGAGGAACTCTTACTAATGGGGATGCTGAAAGTAATATGCGCATAACAGAGATTATCGCGGTTGTTGAGAGGCTCCAGTGTCTGTGACTGATGAGGTGAAAACTATTTTTTTGTTTTCTCAGGATTCTTAATTCTCTGAAGCCCAGAGCTTGGGGTTGGATAAAGTCTGCATTTCTAGGTCTACATCTTACCTGGTAGCCAAACCTCATTAATTAGTCTCATCTCAGTTGAGTGATGCTCAGGCTCTCTCTCACTTTCTCTGCTGTGGGAGCCTGCTGCTACATGAAAAGGCTGATTTCTGACAGAACACTAAAAAGTGTTGCATGTTTCTTTTGGGGAACCCATTAGGAGCACCGTTAGTCAGGAACTGACATGAGTTTAGTTAGTTGCTTGCTTTGTTATTGGCTTTCTGTACAAGGCCCTCTTGCATTGAAACTATGGGGTCTATTCACAAAGCTGCCGAAGGATCTGGCCGTATCTTCGGCCGACTAAATAAAAGTGCCAGACCTGCTTGGACTATTTCTGGGTGTCCCTGTTTCGTGCATGGTTTACCGGTGCCAACACCAGTGGAGCCGGTCCTCTTTACGCATGATTTATAAATAAGGTGAATGTTATTTCTTGCTTAAATAAATATGATTACAATTTGATTTAGAAATCACTTCTTTACTATGTTTATTCAAAATATTTTGATGAGGATGGATAACATGTATGCGAATTAGATTAAATGGAACATTTTAGCAACTGAAAAGAGCCCTTCACAATATAATTACCATCTCATACTTGCTGAATTTACCTACACAGAGCTTATGGAGATGTTCCATGGGACATTAAGCTGCCACCAAAGCTACAGCATCCTGAGGATACATTAGAAAAAATGCCAGATCCAGTCTCACAGCATTTCACCCTGAAAAGATATGAACCTAAACCGGAAATATGGCAAGTATGTAAACGGTATTTTTTCAGCCTCGTTAACTATGAAACTATGTACATTAAAGTGTTGCTCTCAAAAATGTATATGAAAGGACTAGTGGAAATAAACTTTAGTTTATAGAAAAACTAGCAAACATATGCCTTCTTTGAAACTAGAAAGGAAAATGTATTACTACTTGGTATATAAAGCTGACCTCCAGGGAAATATAAAAGACACAAGTGAATGCAGTCCGGTAACCATTAATACATCATTAAATATATTTTTTAATGTAAGCATAAGTACTTGAATTTGACCTGGTATCCGCCCCTTGCAGTCCCTGTAGAGAAGACCTGTAGTGTGAGAGGAAGTAGCAGCACAAGGAAACAATCAGTTCATGTGTTGACAAAAAGCAAGCTCATAGAATGAGAATGCAGAATAATAGAGAGGTGAGCTCATTACTGTTCTTCTTCACCTTTCATTATCCAGTCACAGGCTGGGTGGGTCTGGGACAACCTGGGCTTAGAGGAAGTGGGTTGAATGATGATGGCCATTAGCAGCAGAAATAATACTGCAGAGGAGATCTCTGGATTGAAGTTTAAAATGGCAGTAGAAACTGGTTTTGTTGTTTTATCTTTTAATGGGCCATTTTTATTCTGTTATTTTTCCCTGCAGCTTTGCTATAAGGCTTTTGAGTCCTATTACTGTCCCTCCATCATTTCCGCTTGCTACTTTATTTTTTTTCAGTTTGTCCTGAAATTGAAGGACATAAAAATATTCCTCCACTGCCACAAAGAACTTAAATTCACTTTGCGCATACTAAATGCGTTTGTAAACTCAGCAATATCATCATAGCTGTGGGAGGGACCAAACAGGTCAATCCTTACAGATTTTCTACAAAAAACTACAAGGGTGGCAGATACAAACCTGGTCACCCTGCACAATAGAGCAAATAGCAGTAACCAGTGTATGGGTTGTTTCATGCAGGATTGCTGCACACATTTGAAAGTGTACACAAAGTACACCAAGGGTGTAGAAGAGAGACTACACATATTTGTCTAGCTTTGATTTTAGCTTTAAGCCATCAGTTTCTTTAAGCAGGAGTCGCTGTTCAGGTGAATACAATAGACGTGAGGGGACATTCCTCCATCCATACTCTTTAGCGTGAATGGGCAAGTCTAGTGATTTTGTCTCCTTCAGCCTTCGGTGCAGACTGAATTAAATCTTACTGTGTATTGCCAGCTTTTGTGTTTCTAGGTAATGACTTTCTAAACAGTTGGTCACTAAGACTGAATTAAAGACTACAGGTTTAAAGCAGACCTACACTCAACGTTAAGATATACAAAAGACCCAAACATCTTCTGATATGAAGGATTTTTAAGGAGTTGATGTCAGGGCACTGCTCAGGGAGAGATATTCATTGGCTGGTTCTTTCTGAGGAATCTGCTGACATAGTCCCCAAGATTCTTTAGAAGATACAACTGAACTGATCTCGATTCGTCATATAAAAAATGTAATATCTACAGCTGATTAGATTTCAATTGCAACACAAAAGGTGGAAATTTGTATAGTTTTGACTATAAATCAACTTTCACTTATCTGCAGCTTTCAGTGTATGCTATGGACAATGAAAAGCTCCCTCCGAAAACTGCATGTGAATGCATGGAAACTGCTGTATTCTGGCTTTTCTACTGCAGCCCCAATTCTATTGTGTAAGCAAGGTCATAGAAAAGATGGAGAATTAATTTGTAAAGCGCATCTGTCATCTTAGGGATAGCAACATGAGTGCACACACAGTATCTAAAGCGCTGTCTACTCGGGAAAGTCACAAAGGCATTTGCTTTTATCTAATTTGCTAGCTAGTCATAAAAAATATTATGAGGAATTAAATGAACTGTAACTGTTGACAAAACTGTTTCTGTTTGGGCCTTGATGTTCATTTTAAAGAATGGCCAACTGTCAAAATTATTGCTGCATTATACAATTTATACACTTGAATGTAATGGTCATTATCAGTTTTTCTATACCTGTGCAAGGAATGGCAATGTCTTAAAAACAGGGCTGACACTGTCCATAGAAAAGTTTTTCATTTTTTAAATGTCACTGTCATGCTTCTCCTTGCCTTCTAGTCTGCATGGAATTTATTGCCGTCTTTTGCTCCTGTTGTGGAAGATTCCTTCTTATTTCCTGTTCTAGTAACAGTGGTTACCAAGATAATAACACACCTTTTATAGAATTGGGAAAGGTTTGTGCCTCTGGTTTTTGTATGCGTAAGCTATGGGGAGATTCCACTCACTTTATTCATATTAGGGATGCACCGATACCGATACTAGTATCGGTATCGGTGCCAGTACCGAGTATTTGGGTGAGTACTCGTACTCGCCCAAATGCTCCGATACCTAGCACGAGTACTTCCTGTATCAGGAAGCCGGGCAGCGCATCATTACACACTGCCCGGTTTCCTGATTGGCCAGGAAACGGCTCCATGCTCTCTCGTCCTGGCGCCTTGTAATGACGCAGCGCCCGGCATTCTGATTGGCCGGGAAGCCGGCGTCATGCTCCCTCGTCATCTCATGAATCATAATATTAGGAAAGTGACCTTAAAGCATTAGTTTGTATTGCTTTAGAAAAAATATGACCTGTCCCTTTAAGAAAAAGTATCGGTAATTGGTATCTGCGAGTACTTGATCAAAAGTATCGGTACTTGTACTCGGTCTTAAAAAAAGTGGTATCGGTGCATCCCTAATTCATATCATAGACAGTGGTCTCTAGGAAGGAATTGAGGAAAAATCTTTCCATGGAGGATCCAGGCAACCGTAAACACTAGATAAAAGTATTCAAACAGCTGGTGTTGCACTTTAATGTAAATGCTTTAATTGTATAATCAACAGTTCATCTATTTCTTTTTCAACCTTCATTATTATGTAATTATTTTCCAGGTGACAGTGGGAATGTGGGACAGATTTCAAACACGGGTATTTCATGGCCAGAAGAAACCTGTGACATTGTAAGTTTTATTATAAATAAGTTGCATCATGTTATCCATTATATCAGATCTTACCATTATTAAGTTTAGATCAAGGTAATTCGAATTTTAAAATACAATAAATATTTTATTATTGCAATTGCACATGTAGGGCATGAGCGTATGTGTAAATGACAAAATGTTAAGCTGTAAAGGCTTTTAAAGCATCACCTATGGAAAATTTTACATATCATATTCTCCTACCATCTTGCGTGGCATGTATTTTTATAGCTTGACATGTTTGATATCTATTTACTTGATACGATCAATTTTTTTTTACAGTAAATACTAGGGATGACAGATATATCGGCCGCTGAAACATATCGGCCGAAAATGGCACTTTTGGCATAATGCCAAAAGTGCCATTTTCCTGCCAATACATCGGCGCATCCCTGATTTCTTTCCTCCCCGCTGGGCGCTGCTCTATGTCCCAGCGGGGAGAAGAGAAAGTGACAGCCGGCCGAGCGCTGCGGTGGAGAGCGCTGTGAGCGGCCGGCGTCTCCTCCCACACCGCTCTGCCGCCTATCACAGTCTGGCAGAGCGGTGTGTAGGCGGAGACAGCGCTGTCACAGGAGGCTGGGCTTTCCTCTCTACACCGCTCAATCAGCCTCCTGTGACAGCGTGAAGAGCAAGGTACACACACTCAGCTATCATTGATCGCTGAGTGTTTGCAGATAATTGAGGATATTGTATAATAACTATATCCACAATTATGAATGAATGGGAGTGATCTACATCACCCCCATTCATTCATATTTGTAGTTATAGTAAACAAACAATGTTCTCATGTTATCAATGAACAGGAACACTCATAGAGGATTCCTGTTCATTGATAACAGGGGACACAGAAAAAGAGATTGAGGACTTTGTGTTCTCAATCTCTTTTTCTATTTTAAAAGGGAAATATCAGGGGTCTGTTTAGACCCCTAATATTTCCCCAAAGCCCCTAAAAGTAAATAAAAAAATAAAAAAATGTAATAAAAAATGAATTAATAAAGCCGAGCCGAAGGATCAGCCGAAGCTACGACTGGATCCTTTGGCTCCGTTGTGAACAACCCCCATAATGTTTTGGCAGTTTTACATAATCTTCTGGCTAAAAAAATGCACATTTAAAATGTGTGCAAAAAATTCAAATAAAATGCTCTACAGTAAAAGGGTTATTGTCAGTAATCAAAAGAAGAGTAATGCCACCTTTACTACAGTCAGAATGATGCCATACTGCTAGAATAATGCCATGCCACTCCCCTCTACATTACCCTCTCTTTGGTATTTTATTAAATTGGCGTTTTTGAATTTGCAAAGTTACAACAAAGAGTTCTTGTTTAGTTTGAAGCCCCTAATGCCTCATACCTACAGTATAAATAAAATATTGCCAGCTGCCCAATCCTTCAGTAACAAGCTGCATACTCCATTTTTAATATCCCATTGTACAGTATATTTTGTGACCACCCCCAGGATTTCATTAGTGACACTATCAGGGTTATTCACAAAAGGGTGAAGAGTTTGGAGAAGGCAGGAAAAGTGAACAATCTAGGACAATTCTCCAATTCAGCTCACTTTCCAGGTCAGCTATGTTGTCCTAGATTGTTCACTTCTTCTGCCTTCTCCAAACTCTTCACCCTTTAGTGAATAACCCCTTATGTTACCAGTGATATCATGTAACCAGAGGAAGAGTGATGCCACATTACCTATCTCGGAATTATGCCATGCTGTTTATAAGAAATACCTAAATGTAGTAAGGAGAAATACATTTATACTTTATTGCCAAAGAAGTGATTAGTATAACAATATCCCTTCATACTACCATAGTTGACAGGAATTAGAAAAAATCCAGGGACACCTATTTTTGCTGTGCATCCAACAAGATGGACAAAGATTATGGATTGCAGATGGACAATGATTAGGGGTGGGGCATTCATTTAAAAGTGGCGTGGTTCTACAAGAGACATATCAGTAACTTATTATACAATTTAATTTTAAAATATTGTATACACAGGAATATTTACTAAAATAAGGACAGAAACACAACCAAGAAGGTATTTTTATTGGTAAAATTAATTATGTATTTTTTAGCGAGCGCCAACTTTTAGTCTGTGCAGTCTAAGGGCTAGTTCACACCATATGCAGTTGTGATGCAGTCCGTTTATTTTGACTGCTGCAGTCAAAATACATCACAATGATTTCCTATGGGCTTTCTTATGCTTAATTCACACCATTGCAGTCCGTTCAGATGCAGTCAGAAAAAGTACTGCTTGTCCTATTTTACCTGCATCTAACTACACAAAACCTATCAAAATGCAGTGCAAACGCATGCAAACTCATCAAAACGCACCGAAACGCAACGGAACGCATACAAAACAGAATTCATTGCGGCATCATCCAGGAACATGCAGGGGGAAAAACGCATCACAAACACATCAAAACGGATCGCAATGCAACTGCGCAGACGCACGCAGTTGTGATGCAGTTTTTGGTGTAAACTAACCCTAAAGTGCTCTTGCAGTGATAGACACCAATTACACTGCAAACACATTTGTAATAAAATATTGAGAGACATTATTTGACACTGACCTTTCTGCTGAGTACTGCGACACTGGCTGATGATGGGTTGAAGGTTTTGTAGGTGGAAAATCCTGTGTTATAAAACTACTAAGTACTGAATTGCCTTGGAATGGGGGAAGGATTTGCATATGAATGAACCACTGAGGTATTTACATATAACCGAGCAGTGGGCACAATGTAACAGGGTGCTGCTGGACACATGTAGTGACTGAAAGACTCAACGAGCTTCATGCTGTGATCCAAGAACACAGCCTTCAAGGGACAGCTCAATAAAAAGTGGGTCTGTCTCAGCAAATCCGAAGCACTTGGTAAGTATGTATCACACTGCAGAGGAAATTATCAGGGCAAAGTGGCATTCCTGCTGAAAAGTCCTATAACTTTTAGGGGCCGGAGAAAAATATTTCTTACACAAAATCAGTGGTCCACTGACTTTATGAAATCAAACAACATTTACCACCCTTGTCTTGAGTGGAAGCCCGAGTATTTTAAAGGTTTAAAGTGGGTATATCAATCTCAAATGAAACAGTGGGCTGTGATAAGTGGAATACAGTAAATCTTCGAGGAGGCCTCATTATAGATATTTAAGGCAGCACCTTTTTCTTTCAGAAAATAATTATAGCACTTTAATAATTAAAGTGACCCTACCCCTCAGCTTGACTTCTAAACAGAGGCAGTATGTAAAAAAAGAGTAAATCTATGTATACATTCCCAGCAGCTCAGTGTTGAAAAGCTGGTGCTTTACTGACCACTAATAAATGCTGCTGCATGTATTACACACTTACAGGTGTGCAGAATACCGGATTTCCTGCAGAATGTTGTGGTTCCTTCCGCCAGTTTGTATGTGCTGAAGGACACGCAAGCCATCTGAAGGAACACTGTATGTGGCAGGGGTAGCAGGTTTTAAATTCACCTGAAGGGTCAAATATTTGCAGTGGCTGGGGAAAAACTGGGTCCTATTAGGCTGGGTTCACACCTAGGCATATCGAATATGCGCGTTTGTCGCGTGTTCCGTGTTGCACGTTTTTACTGTGATTCGCGGTAAAAAAACGTGCGACAAACGCGCGTTTCTGAGGGCTACCTGGCTGTATCCCAATGGATACACGCGGCAAATACGCCCCAAAGAAGCTCCTGAACTTCTTTGGGCGTAGGGCGTTTTGCAGCTCGTTCCTACGCACTGTAAAATGCGCAGGTGGGAACCATGCCCATAGGCAATCATTGGTTTTCACATGTTGAGCGTTTTACAGAGCGTAGGAGCACGCTGTGAAATGCCCAGGTGTGAACCAGGCCTTAGAGTTGAAGTCCCTAAACCACTGAGGGCCACAACATAGGTGCAGGAGGGCCACATGTGGCCAAAAAACCTCAGTTTGGCACATCTGGCCTGTGTTGTGTAGTTTTGTTTCCTGTTATTACAAATACCACTGCTGACAGTTTTAAATATGTTATTCTATTTCATTTTAAAAGAATGTAATGCTTCATCTAGTATTTTCTAAAGAGTTTTGACCTTTTTTCTTCTCTATTTCAGCATATCTCCGTATCCTCGTATGGATCATATTCCAGGCTATTGGTACGTTTTTGTCTAAATTAGTTTGTGGTACACCTGCTTTCAGCACCAGCACTTAAACACCCAAACATATGAGAGTAAAAGTGTGCTCAAGCATCTACCTGACCTCTGACTTGTTCCTAATATTTAAACTGACCCTAAATTTAACCCTACCTGACCCTAACACTTAAAGAAGAAATCCATGGAAAATGTTTCTTAACCCTTGCAGTGGGGCTACCCCTGCACTGCAAGGGTTAAGTGCTCATTTTTGTCTAGGTACAAAAATTAAAAAGTTATATTCACCCACTCATCGGAACTCTTAAACCAGTCCTTGCAGCATCTCTTCCTCCTCCACTGCAGCAGTCTAAGGTCCCTGAGTAATTATGTTCTATACAGTGGTGTCTCAAGGGGTGTGCAGCCCGCACTGGGTGACACCATCAGAGGTGGGTGACACCAAAATGACTCACAATCATTTTGGTGTCACCCCCTCTGAATAGGGGTCCTTAACCGAGTGCCTGTCAGCTGTACAAGAGAGGAGGGGACCCGGCGGATAAAAATGAACGTCCCCTCCTCTCTCTGCCGGCATCCATCACCCAGATGGCCATCAGCAGTTAAGTGTGCGTGACATCATCACGCGCTTTTGTAATGACTTCACGCACGTGCGTGATGACGTGACTCCCGTGCGTGATGACGTGACTCCCGTGCGTGATTACATCCCAGGAGGTGACACGCGGCAGCTGCTCCAGGTGTCACTCAGCCTGGGGAAGCCTCTGGTTCTTTACACAGTACATGAGAATGCAGAGAGACATACCATCACTTCAGCCTAGTTGGAGGGGGCACTGTAGGAGCTATCCAGCTCCGGGGTTCAGGGAGTATAACTTTTCTAATTTTTGTACATAGACCATAAAGAGCACTTAACCCTTACAGTGCGGGGGTAGCTCCACTGCAAAGGTTAAGAAAAATGTTCCCTGGCATTCATTAAGGTTTACTTATTACATGCTCCCCCCCACCCCCGCATTAAAGCTGTAAAAAAAAAAACAAAAAAAAACACCTGTGAGGGAAACAAAGTTAGAAAATTTGCTTATCTTTCTCCTGGCTTCTGCCCATGGCATCTAGGCAAAGGTGACATTACAATCCATCTGACAACATTGTGAGAATGCTGAAGATTGTAATACTTTAATGCAGTGATTTGTTAAGGGGGGGTTGATGTAATAAATGTAATAAGTGGATCTTGCATTGTAGTTCAAGGTCAGCAATAACAAGCAGTAAACTAGCTTTTAAATATGTCCTTACTGCTCCCCTACCAGCAGTGACATACCATACTTCCAGATTTCTAATCTCTAATGTAAAAACAGAGCAGGTAATCTAAGAGAGTACAGGGGGCAGTGAAGTCTTGTTTTAAAGTTGATTAACTGCTTGTAGGGATATTTAAATATCTGTCCCAAGCCTGGCCATAGATTCACTTTAAGGCCCCATTCACACTGCGCGATTCGCAAATTGTCACGCAAATGCTTGCATTGAGCAAGCGAGAATCGCGGCAAAATCCGCTCCAAAAAGGGTCATGCTGTAGCGACACACGACTCGCGACAGCAGGACCCTTTGCCCCATTGCAAAGCATTGAAGAGCGATATTGCGCGGTAAATAGCCGCGATATCGCGGGAATTACCGCACGATAAATCCCTCAATGTGAACGGGGCCTAAGGGTAACGCTAAGGAGGTTATTCACAAAGCTGCCGAAAACAAAGTGAAGTGAGCCGAAAAAACGTTCGGCTATTCACTTCTGCCTTGTACGGCTGATATCAGCCGTATTTCGGCTAAAATCAGCCATACGTCGGCTTCGGCCAACCTTTCTCCACACTTTGGCTGTCACGTCGGCTCAGTCGAGCCGAAGCATATGCCTTCAGCTCGGCTGAGCTGCTAGGCTGCTGTATGGGCTATTGTGAATAGTCCGTACAGCAGCCCATCGGTTCGACTGAACCGAAGGGCAGAGGTGGCCAAAGAAAGCCGAAGGATCAGCCGAAGCTACGGCTGTATCCTTTGGCTCCATAGTGAATAACCCCCTAAAGCCGATATACCTAGCCGATATGTGCTTAGAAATTACTTAAAAATACCCTTTTCTCTCAATGCACTATTCACTAGAGCCCGTACAGCAGCCGATATGTGCTTAGAAATGACTTAAAATACAATTTTCTCTCAGTGAAAATGCTGCTCACTGCCCTCACACTTACGTGCTCTGTACTGACAGAACCGATTACACCTCTAATCACAAGCGTACTTACACCATCTAAAAAAAAAGGAAGAGAGAGGGAAAACCAGTTCTGTTACTGAGTGCTGATTACTACGGGCACTGGATTTAACTCTGGTGCCTATTGGAGTGCACAGTCATATTTTGCCTGAAAACCGCTGTAACAGGAAAATGGAGGTAATCCTATGTGAATGAAGATTGCTATTACAATGTCTATCTGACTGCATATCAATGTGTGTACCTTTGGGATTAAATGTTGTTATTTTATTCTAAACAGTGGTATTACTGGATCTGTGAATAGCGAAGACATTGACAATCCTCCAGCAGTCTTCGCACCTTTTACCAAAGTCCGAACCTTGCAGCCCCGATACACAAACACAGCACAGTATGTATTTTTTCTCTTCTTAGTATTGTTTACAGTAATTTCAACTAAAGGGTTGAATTATACAATAAAAAGGGGCTTTTCAGTGAGACTTTCTGCATACTTGTCAGCCTTTGTCACAAAAAGCAAATGGATAAACCCCTGACAGCTTGTGGTAATGCTTTTTCAGGTTTACTATCTATCAAATGGACATCTTAAACTTAGGGATACACCAGTTTACCTTTTCTAAACTCTTGAGCTTATTAACTTTATTTATACTAAATCAGGTCCATAGACATAAAATAAACATGTTCTGATCTAGCCAATAATGATTAAGCTAGAAGATAGTCAATGGGGTTCATTTACTAAATGCAAATATGCTGTACACCTTCCACGGGGATTTTGCTTTAGCTTAGCGAATGTGGTGAAAATTCACTGTGCAAAGAATGCATAATCATTAGAATGGAAAATATAAAATACTGTATTTTTTCTTGCACATAATGGAAGTCAGCAGAGCTTCATCTCATTCACTAAGCTAATAGGAAAACTTCTTGCAAACTGAACAGCCTAGTTGTCTTTAGTAAATCAACCCCAATATGTCTATGGACATACCCTAATTTACTAAAGGAGCAGAGCACATTGCAGCATTGCACATTGCACATTGAAAGTGAACTTTAACTAGTGAATATGGGGAAAGGGTGCTGACTTCAATTATCCAAACAAATCCTGTTTTTGAATTTTCGTTTCATGTGATTGGATTTTCTTTCCAAAGTAAATTCCCACCACTTGTACTAATGTTAGTGAGAATTCCCAGCAAAGTCAAAATTCAATTTGCAAAGTGAACATGCTCTAATCTTTTAGTCCATTAGCATCACTGTATCATGTCTTTGGTATACTGTAATCAGTAAGTTTTGATCAGTTGTTTGGAAGGACGTTTTACAAACAAATTGTACTGTTTACCCAAGATAGGCCCAATGTCAGGGATATCTCCTGTGTACATAAATACATAGATGTTTGGGCTGAAATGATTGTGTGCATTTACAGAAAGAAATATTATTTTATGATAATACAGGATTTATATAGCACCAACAATTTGTGCAGCGCTTTACAACATATGGGGGACAGTACAATTGCAGTACACTGTCATACACAAAGGTTTATGAGAGCTTACAATCTACAAGGAGGGGCAAGTAAAACAGAAGGTAATAACTGTGAGGGATGAGGTGATTGAAGGAGTAGATGTAACGTGTTTAAGAGTAGGTGGGATAGGCTTCCCTGAAGAGGTGAGTTTTCAGGAATAACCTAAAGGCAGACAGATTAGGAGAAAGCCGCATAGGTTGTGGTAGAGAGTTCCAGAGGATGGGAGAGGCTCTGGAGAAGAATTGGAAGTGAACATGGGAGGAGGTAATAAGGGAGCTAGAGAGCAAGAGGTTTTGGTAGGAGCGGAGAGGGCGGTTTCGGTGATATCATGAGATGAGGTTGGAGATGTAGCCGTGGGCAGAGTTGTAGATAGCTTTGTATGTTGTTTGTAGGGAGGTATGTACTTTCACTTTGGGGGGGGGCAGGGAGGGATGTACTGTCACGGGGGGGTGAGCTGTCAAATGCAAAATGCGCAGCCAGCTTCCCCGCTATGCTAATAAGGAATCAGGTGAGTATTAGAAAAAAAAAAGTTTTATTTTATGTTCTATTCTTAGTTCTATAATGTAATTGTAGTACTTTCAGGTGGAATACAGCTTCATAACATATCAGCTAGGGAACTACAAGTCCCAGCATGCCCTCATTGCCCCTGTACAACAACCAGATATTGCCGTTCCCTGGGTGATATGCAGAGGCGGCTCTCTAATTAGGCGAGTTAGGCGGTCGCCTTAGGCCTCGCGCTCACGAGGGCCTCGCGGCCGCATAGATCGCCTCTGCAGCTTCAACTAACCTGCCTCTGGTCAGTCCGCCCCTAGGCTGGGAGGGAGCAGCCATTTCCTCACGGGGAGAATGATCGATCTGTCTCTGCAAGTGGCCGAAAGCCAGCCGTGAGATCACGGATGGCACCGCCCAGCTGTCAGTAGCAGGCTGTCGCCCGGCCAGCTTCGGCTTTCACCACGGCTCAGTCAAGCGGAAGCATATGCCGAGGCAACTTCGGGAGCAGGACGGGCTATAGTGAATAGCCCGTACAGCAGCCCTTCGGTTCTACTGAACCGATGGGGTCCTGGTGCCGAAGCTACCCGAAGGATCAGCCGAAGCTATGGCTAGATCCTTCGGCAGCTTTGTGAATAACCCCCTATGTAAAAAATCCAGCTGCCCAATACCAGTGAGTAGATCCTTCTTATTGTGTTTACTACTGAACTGTGTTCATTACAGATGTTCCTTACATCTGGCCACTGCACACTGTGCGTTCCTTACATCTGACCACTGCACACTGTGCGTTCCTTACATCTGCACTCTGTGCGTTCCTTACATCTGACCTCTGCACCCTGTGCGTTCCTTAGATCTGACCTCTGCACTCTGCGCGTTCCTTAGATCTGACCTCTGCACTCTGTGCGTTCCTTACATCTGACCTCTGCACTCTGTGCGTTCCTTACATCTGACCTCTGCATTTTGTGCGTTACTACTGATCTCTTTGCGTTACTTATTACTGACCTCTGCTCTCTGTGCGTTACTTAATCTGACCTCTGCATGTTACTTCCTTAGGGTTATGGTTTTGCGTATAGTTGTTTGTAGAATTAGATATGAGACAGAAATAAGATTCTAGCTCTAGAAGCTGTAAATTCCTGGCTGCTGGGATTAAACGCTCGTCTTACAATATGCAATGTATACAGTTCATTTTTAATTATTGTTTGCATTGTCTTTCAATATGGGTGTAAGTGGGGGCCTCATGTTTGAGTTTCGCCTAAGGCCTCACAAAGTCTAGAGCCGCCTCTGGTGATATGTGTGTGTGTGTGGGGGGGGTGTACAGGGACAATGATGGCATGCTTGGACTTGTAGTTCCTTAGCTGATATATATGTGTGGGAGTGGGGGGTACAGTTCTAGTGGATGTTTATATAATATGGGGGGGCGAAAAAAAATGTTCTGCCCCGGGCGCCAATAACTCTGGTTACGCCACTGTGTAGAGTAGCTAAATGCGGTGAAAACAGGCAGGTTTTCTTTTAGATATGATCTGTCAGATCAACCAAATTCAACAACTGTTTAGTTTGAGATTCTACCTAACTGGATATCATTTGAATAGATGTTTAGGTAGCCTTCAACACTATGGAGTCTATTCACGAAGCTGCCAAAGGATCTAGCCGTAGCTTCGGCCGATGCTTCGGCCCCAGGACCCCTTCGGTTCAGTAGAACCGAAGGGGTGCTGTACGGGCTATTCACAATAGCCCGTACAGCTCCCGATCATGGCCGAGCGGCTCAGCCGAGCCGAACGCATATGCATCGGCTCGGCTGAGCCGTGCTGAAAGCCGAAGCTGGCCGAGCGGCCGGCCATTGGCCGGCCGACAGCCTGCTTCTGACAGCTGGGCGGAGCCAGCCGTGATCTTACGGCTGGCTCCGGCCACTTGCAGAGAGATCAGCGTCCCTGGTTACCTGCTAACCAGGGACACTGATCTCCAAACAGCAAACTCTCCCTGGCGCTCCAGGAGTCTCCTGCTCCCGGCCGCAAGGAGAGAAACACTGCAATGTTTTTGCCCATTGGAATGCATTGCTAGATTCCTATCCGCTATTTCAATTTTCAATAGCCAATAGTAAATTAGCATTGTACCCACCCTCTGATGATGGACCTGATGGGGAACTGCAGCAGAGGTCGGGTACAATGCTTGTTTACTATTGGCTATTGCAAATTGAAATAGCCAATAGTAATGTCCCAATGCTAATAGGAATCTAACAATGCATTCCAATGGGCAAAACTATTTTTTTTTCTATTCTGACACAACTCCATGTCAGAATAAAGAAAAAAAAAATAAATCAGTGTTTCTCTCCTGGGCGGCCGGGAGTGGAAGGCTCCCAGAGCGCCCGGGAGGTTTTTTTTTTGTTTTTTTTTTACCGCAACAGAGCTGCCGGACATAGGAAAACTGTTGGGCGGAGCTAGCGGTCATTGCTAGCTCTGCACAATTGTTTTCAATTTACTTTTTTTGTACTTTTTTAACTATTTTTCTGTTCTGCTTGGTCCCTCTGAGGGACCGAGCAGAACAGCCGAGCCGAATGTTGCTCAGCGGCATTCGGCTATTCACTCACTGCTGTTCGGCATCTATAAGAATAGGCCGAACAGCAGTGAGTAGCCTGCCAGAGGTTCGGCACAGCCGTTCCAAATGTTGGATCAGCTGAGTCGAACTTCTTCTGCACTCCGGGTCAGCCGAACATGCTGAGCATGTTCGGCCGACCCAAGGCCTTGCGAAGCAAGCCGATGTACGGCTGATTTCAGCCGATATACGGCTGAAATCAGCCGTACAAGCCTGAAGTGAATAGCCGAACAGTGTTTGGCTCACTTCACTTGGGGTCGGTTGTTCACTCGGCTGCCCTCGGCAGCTTAGTGAATAGACCCGTAAATGTTACTGTATTGTTGTACAAGCAGTAACTGTATAATAGCTATACATAACTGCATTATATTACATTTAAACATAAAACAATGTTGCCATACAATTACTGAGCATAGACACAATGTGATCATTAACACTAGAAGCAGCTGCTCAACTTATTTTAAAAAACACATATATAAAGGAAATGTATAGTATTCATGGTTATATTTTCCTTCTTTTAGCATAACAAATTGTTGATTTTTAGGCATGCAAATATAAAAATGTGTATATGAATGTGAAAGTTTAAATAAACATTTTATATAAACTATATACAACTGGCAGGCTTTTACAAACGAAGGAGAGGCTTTTACAACAAGCAATTGTTAATGCATTCTTTTCTCCAATTCTATAATATGAATAAACTAGAACACGAACAGCTAAGAAACATTGTGGAATGCTGAAGCTGAAAAGTGTAGAATTGGCAAATTACTCTGATGAACAAAACCAACAAGCTCACGTTTGTAAAAAGGATATGCACAAAAACAAGCAGAGAAAACCTATACTTTCACTTTTTTGTCTGACCCTTCAGTAATCTATGTGGAAATACATTTTTGGCTACAAATAATTTGATTTAAAGTAGTTTAAGTTGCATTTGCTTAGTTGGCCACAAGATGTCCCTATGTTGACATAGAGAGGAAAAGCTATTTCCCAGTTTCAGAGGGAAAGTACTGGTGTAAATGTTGATTTCTATTTAATATAAAATAAAACATATGCCACTGCAAACTTTTACCTTCCGTTAACAGTAATACGTGTAACATTTAAAAAAGTCTTTCAGCTCCTTTTTTTTTTTCTTCTTTTTTCCTAACTACAACAGAGTTGTGATTATAAAATTTTTAAAGGAATGTGTAACAAAGTAAAAAGCCTGTTTTCTTCTCCCTAAAGCCCAATTGAACCCCCACTAGTATTTATTAATGCAGTGCAGTTAGGGTGCATATACAGTAACAAAAATTCTCCTCTAAGATTTGTTAGACTTGCTAGGTGCTGCAGCAGGTGTTTAAATACCCTTTAAATTTAGAGGGTTATTTACTTACTTGCCGAAGGTTCTAGCCATAGTTTCAGCTGATCCTTCAGCTGAAGCTATGGTCGCCGGATCGAAGGGCTGCTGTTTGGTCTATTCACAATAGCCAGTACAGCAGCCGAAGGCAGCCGAGGGGCTCAGCCGAGACAAATGCATATGCTGCGGCTTGGCTGAGCCGTAATGACAGCTGAAGCGAGGAGAAAGATCGACAGAAGCCGACTGTTCTCCCCACCCAGCTGTTGTCTTTTGCGGGGAGAAGCCGACTGTACCCCACGCAAAAGACATCATGGCTGGCTCCGCCCACCTGTTGTACTGTAATGACAGATCAGCATCTCCAAATGACCTGGGGATGCTGATCTGTCCTTAAACAACAACTGGGCGGAGCCAGCTGTTACATCACGTTGTTTTCATTTGCCCGGGACCTGCTGTAAGCCTCTGGCAGGTGTCCGCCAAATGTTTATATTTTGCCGGCATCTGTGAGATTCTTCATTCTGCGGCGGGAGTTTGTCGCTTGCGGTTGGGTCAACGGGTGTCGTTTTTTAAAATTATTATTTTATATTTATTTATTATTTTAATTTTTTTATTTCACTGACTTGTTTTTGTTGTGGACAACGCTGGACATCATGATTGACCTTAGGATTATGTCGGTGGATCAATTTTTTGAGGGGTCCCTCCTAACTTTGCTACCAGACCTAAAGGGTCTGGTATAGTTTGGGAGGGGGACCCCATGCTGTATTTTTTTTTTCTTTAAAAAAAAATTCTATTATTTTCTTAACTTTTAAATTTTTATTCTTCTTTACATATATTTAAATCATTTTTAAACGTTTTTTTTTTCCATTTGATTACATTTTTTAAAATTCTGCTCGCTACCTCGGAGGTAGTGAGCAGAATAGCCGAGCCGAATGTCGCTCGGTGGTATTCGGCTATTCACTCACTGCCGTCTGGCGCCTATGAGAATAGGGGCGAACGGCAGCGAGTGAACTGGCTGAGTTAAACAGCTTCTACACTTCGGCTCAGCCGAACATGCAGAGTATGTTCGGCTGACCAAAGGCAGCCAATGTACGGCTGATTTTAGCCCATGTACGGCTGAAATCAGCTGTACTGAGCTGAAGTGAATAGCCGAACGACGTTCGGCTCACTTCACTTCGGCACGGTTATTCACTCGGCTTCCTTCGGCAGCTTTGTTAATAAACCCATTAAAGAGTTGGACCACTACTCACACACAATGCAGCAGACCAGGTCTTTGGCTGTCCAACAACCACCCCCCTGCACACTGCTCTAATCAACAGTGGTCTCACTCAGGGGCGGACTGACCCATCGGGTAGTCGGGCACGGCCCGAGGGCCCGCAACCAGCATGGGGTGTGCGAGCTGTGAGGCCGCACAGGTCGCCATGGCAACAAGGGCGCTGTGCGACCGACACAGCTCATCCTGGGGACTGCTTCTCTCCCCCATCACAGCCTGTTCATTCAAGATTTCCTCAACGGGGAGAAGCAGTCAGTACAGAGGCTCCTCCCCATTCAGAATCAGCTGATAGTAAATATTTCTCTATCATCAGTGTCTGAATGAATGGAAAGCCTCTGTACTGAGTGTTACCCATTCATGGAGTGCTGAGGCTGCAGAAAAATAAATTGAGGATTTGATGTCCTCAATTTCTTTTCTATTTTAAAAGGGAAATGTCAGGGGTCTGTTTGGACCCCTAATATTTCCCCGAAGCCCTCCCAACAGTACAAAATAAATAAATAATAAAAAAATGAAATGTACGAAAACTAAAAAAGTTTTCATTTGTTTCATCAAACAAAACACATTTTTATGCTATTTTGGATTCAGCCATTGGCGTCTTCTGGAGGCAAGGCGCATGGCATCATATGACACCGCACGTTTTGGGCGCCGCCATATTGGTGTATATCTAGGTATACACCGAGATGGTGGGGCAAATATCGGCGTGTGACGTCACCTGATGGTGGCACGCATTCACAGAACACGCCGGTGGCCAACATGGCCGCCGCACATTCTCAAACAAATTATCATGTGCCCGAATAAATTTTTTGTATATTCGGACATATAGTAATTCATTAATTTTACATGTAGTCTAGGTTTTGTGTTCTGTTTTCTATTTTTACTTTTCTAGATACAATTACTTGAAAAAAGGGGTCGGCATGACAACCTGCCACTTTATTTGTATAGACTCTATTGTAGTTTGACATCTATTGTTTACCTTCTGTTGTTTTATTTGATAAGAATACTTATATTGTGCCGACAAGTTTAATACCTTTGAATAAAAGTTTTATTTTTATCATACTTTTTAATATGTTTCTTTGTGGCTTAACAAAATAAGAGTCTATAAATGGTGCGGATATTGGGAAAAATGGGTGTCCGTATGACAACGTACAGCTGTGTCCTCCCATAGGGAAGAACAGGCTGCTGCATGCAACCACATGCAGCACCTGTCCCTCCCGGGATCGGCTGTTTACAGGCGTGCGCACCGCATTGACATGCCTGCCCAGTGTGAGTGCCCTTGTATGCCCTTATGTGTGTACTGTGTGTGTTTTGTGTGTGAGGTCTGCCGTGCGTTGGCTCAGTTCTGAGGTCTGCCGTGCGTTGGCTCTGTTCTGAGTTCGGCCGTGCGTTTGGTTCTGATCTGAGGTCTGCCGTGCGTCGGTTCTGATCTGAGGTCTGCCGTGCGTCGGTTCTGATCTGAGGTCTGCAGTGTGTTAGTTCTGATCTGAGGTTTGCAGTGCGTTAGTTCTGGTCTGAGGTTTGCAGTGCGTTAGTTCTGGTCTGCGGTTTGCAGTGCGTTAGTTCTGGTCTGAGGTTTCCTGTGTGTTGGTTCTAGCCTGAGATTTGTAGTGCGTTGGTTCTGGTCTGAGGTTTCCTGTGTGTTGGTTCTAGCCTGAGATTTGTAGTGCGTTGGTTCTGGTCTGAGGTTTGCAGTATGTTGGTTCTGGTCTGAGGTTTGGCATACGTTGGTTTTGGACTGAGGTTTGCTGTGCGTTGATTTGTACTGCGATCATTCCTCAATTGTAGAGGATCTTCAGGGGGTGAGCAAACTCTGGCTCCGTAACTGTGGTGGAGCTCCAAGACCCATGATGCATTGCAAGACTTTTGCATATACATGACGCCCATAGCCAGATGCATGATGGGATTTGTAGTTTTATCACAGTTAGATAAATTAAATTTGCCCACCCCTTGTAATAACGCATTGGGTGGATTTTATATGGGCGAAGCCCAAGGGGGCCCCATAATCTCTTATTGCCCGGTGGGCCCCATATGCTGTCAGTCCGCCCCTGGTCTCACTCCCTGAGCTGCATTGCTGAATAAGGCAGTGTGCAAGGGGCATGTCAGACAGCTGGAATCCTAGGCCGCTGCATTATGTGTGAGAGTAGTGATGCAACATGCTGCCAGTACTGCAGCTGCATTTTAACCCCTAATTACTGTATATGTAGCCTAACTGCATTAGAATAATAAATACAACTGGTTCAATTGGGCTTTAAAGGGAATTTCCACCTTTTGAAAAAAAATTGTAAATACATACTTCTTCATCAAAGAAATAATGTACATTTATTATCTTTTTGCATACAAAGCCAGTAAAGCATTGCAACCGTGATCAGTGGATTACAGGTGCAATGCTTGGGCTTCTGCAGACTCTTCCTTTCGTCCACATCTGTACCAAGGTTATGAACATTCAGTAACAAGAGCAGGAGGAAGTATCAATGGACTACAAGTGCAGTGACATCACCGCACTTGTATTTAATTGTGAACTACAAGTACCATCAGCCACCGCAGAACAGGGATTTGCTGTACTCAATGGAATACAAGTTCAATGAAGAAGCTGCGCTGAAGGAGCCAGGCACAGCTCCACTAAATAAGGTATAAAGTAAAGAACCCCGCAATTCAGGTAAGTTAGGGAACGGGAGAGGGTCGGCGGGGTTGCGGTCAACATGTTTATAATTGGTTTTAACAGTTCAAAGCTTAAATGCAGCTGTTCTAAATTGCACACTCTTCAGTGCTGGGCATATACACTTTTCCTAAATGCAATTACTGCACAGAGTGGTTAGAAGCTAAGTGAATTTTTCAGGAATCCTTACTGACAGACCTTAATAAAAATAACAGAAAATAAATTAAAGAGAATACAAAATATATTTCTAAGCTCATCTTAAGCATGAATTGCCAGTGGATGGGTGTTTGGAAGTTTGTGCAAGTTGTGGAGTGGAACATGTGTGGTAAGTAGGGGAACACACATATTTAGGGGAAAACAGGTGTGGCACAGGGTGCTGTTTAATGTATAAGTCATAGATGTGACCTTAGGTTTGGTGACTACAGGGGTAGAGGGGAACACAGGTTTGATGTAGAATTTCAGGAAAACAAAATATAAAGGATGGGAGAAGACAAATCTATGGTGGAAATGTGGTGTAGGGGTGTGAGGAAAGCAGGTGTAATATGGTGTTCAAACAGTACTGATGGTGCAGTTTTAAGGTGTAGTGCAGCATTTCTCCACCTTTTTTTTAGTCGTGGCACCCTTTAAAAGTATGCAACATCTCGAGGCAGCCAAGTCTAAAATGTCACATATTTTAAGGGGGACCCCACGCAAAAACACCCAAAAAACTGAGTGCCCCCTTCAAATCAAGCTCCCCCCCATTTGCATCAGTAGCCTTCTTTCACATCAGCAGCCACCTTTCACACCAGAAGCTCCACTTTCATATCACAGTTCCCCTTTTACATCAGGAGCCAACTTCACATGAGTAGTCATTCCCCCTACACATTACAGTTCCACTACCACAACATTTTGAGGCACCCCTGAGGAGGCCAGGAGGCAAACCAGCCTGCCACAGCACCGTGGTTAAAAAAGGCTGGTGTACAGGCAGGAAGTTTGTGGTAAGAATATGGGTTTGGGATTGAGTTGCCACACATGGAAAATCTTTACATACACAGTACTGTACTTGAGACATGTGGACATCTCTGAGCTTAGCACTGCTGGCTGCAGGATTCCAATAAATGACAATTTTCTATTCATATTCCTCCAATGCTCTGTCAATAATCAATATTTTTCCTACAGAACACTTTTCATGCATCAACTCCCAGCTGCCTTTCTTAATAATATGCTGGATAAAACAATACATTCATAGTAATGATTTGTTAGTAACATTATGAATGTTATGTGTAAAGACATTTATCTTGAAGTGTTTATGGACTATACCTAACGTCCTTGGCATTTGGCAGCTCAGAATGCACTTTGTATGCCATTAGTTGTACTTCATAAACAGTATCAAGGACATGCTACTCTCTGATTGTTTTCTTTTTTGTTTCACCCTGTTAGTGCTATTTTACAAAGCCTGAATTTACCGGCATCTTACTACTTTTTAGCATTTTTTCACAACAAAATCCATTCTCCATTCAAATACATTTACTCAATGAATAAACAGGTAAAGAGTTTTCTTTTCCTGTTTTCCCTACTGATATTTAAAAAATATAAATATACTTGGTCTTGCTTGCAAGTTTCGAAATGTGTCTTTAAAATATTATGATGGTATGCAACCTACACATATTGATTACACCCAATTCCCATCTGAGGATACTTAAAAATATAAATAGAGGGTAGGATATTTAACATAAAATATTCTGTTTCTGCTGCTAAGGCTGTGTAAATAGTGATCCCCATAGTGTCCTAAGTTGTGATGGAATGGCAATAACTTATGTAGCCCCCATCACCTTTTGTGAGGTGGTTTAGTGATTGCCAGGGCTGTAGTTAGCCTGGCTGGATTATAGTGGCATTCATCTGGTTAATTCCAGGTGTCTGGCATTGACTGCACCCCCCCGGGTGGAGTGTGACTCTGCTGTAGTGTGGGACAGCCAATGAGAGACATTGTAAGTGTATGTACAGTGCAACAGCCAATCACTGGGTTTCTTTCAACCATTGGTGCAAGCTGGGATAGGTTACATACACTGGAGGGAATTACCATGTGCTCAGACTAGTTCTGTACCAGCCATGGATTAACACAGGGCTGTGCGCTGTCCAGCCACCCTCCAGGCTAGGCCTGAGGCCCGGGGTGGGCAGAGGCTGGAGTGTGGTAAGTGTTTCCCTAGGCCTCAGTTATGGAGGAGGCCTGTGCTGTTGCCAGAGGAAGAGAATCAGGAAGATAAATGGCTACTGAAGGTACTCAGAATCTAGAGGACCTCAGGAGCTGGGCTGGTGCCTCTCCTGCTTAGGATTTATGCTCATCTCTTACTCCAATTACTATTCTCTGTACCACAAGTTGATCTACAATGAGATGCTTAAAAGATCTGGTGTCTATGTCTGTTACACACTGGATGTCTAGGATCCCTATACCCTCTCTCCCCAGTATAAAGAAGTTAAAAAAGTTATTCAGCATTGCATTACTGGAGTAGACATGAGCTTTGTGGGCACTAGAACAGGGTGGTTGGGGCAGCTGAAGACCAATTTCCCTACAGACTAGTGATGACCTGGGTTATTCCAGCGGTTCCTTAGGGGGTGAGTGCTACACTTACATATTGGCAGAATCTATAGATAGGTGACTGAAAAGAAGATATGGCTGACGATCTTGATGAGTTTTAATCTCACAGAATACATCTTGATAATGTGATTAGTTCTATAGGTTAAAACAAATATCTTAACCCAGCATGAAGTGAGAAAGATGTGGGTACATGCTGTCAGGTAGATAACTTGAGAACAAACAACAGGGGGAGAGAAGAAACAACTTGCTGAAATGGCAAACCCATATGAAGAACAGCATAACTCCCACACAACACTCCCTGCCTGAAATCTTTTAATTTCACTACAATAAACATTCCAGAGTCCAAATTAATTCAATGCAATCTTGTCCTCTGAGACCTGAAAGACAAAACAAAGAACAGCAACAATAGCATAACTCGGTTGCATGTAGAAGTCGCAAATGATTATCCGTAGGAAAATAAAAGGTGCAGGTCTTCAGAAGGGCAAAGCAACAACAGCTCCAAACCTTAGGACTTCCTGTAACAAAACAACCCATCTTCAAGTCAGTGATTTAAATCCATCATTCACACAGAAGTGCTTTTATACAAAATGACAAGCATGTGTCCCATTTTCTTGTTTACCTCTTAGGTTGTTCTTCTTAGCCCATAGATTGCCAATGTGGGTCAGGGACTAGTTCTAAATCAGTGTACCTTCACATGGTAGTCTATGACCTTGACATTTAAGTAATTGTTCCTATTCTATAGGAACCTAAGGTAGTTTCTGTCCTGGTCACGAATGATAAAGCACTGAAACATTTGCTAAATGTCAGCCATTACTTCTGTAGGCTCTAAAGTGATTTAACACCCTTATAAGGCTGTAATTCCAGTTAGGCCTGGTAAGGAGACGATTATTCAAACTGACTTCATCATACTGAGTTCTAGAGTCAAATAGTACTCTAATTTGACTAGGTTTTATGAGGGTGGTATACGCCAAAAGAAGGAATGTATCAGCATTCTTCACCCTCCTTTGAAGGTGGGGTAGGTTCAGGATGGTTATAGTCCAACACCTTTTGCGTGAATAATAATTTTTACCTTATGTTTGGTTTCTTCTCAAATTAGTGTTTTAATTAAGAAAATCTGGAAATTGTTGGCAATGGTTTGGTAAATTCTTCCTAGGTATATGAAAGGGCAGAGGGGCTACACTGCAGTGACGTGCGGTACCCGTTCTTCCGGGTGAGGTATTCCCCAGCCTCGCCCCCAGCATGCCCTGCCCCGCCGATCGAATCC
>NW_017306585.1:946156-965036 GCF_000935625.1 Nanorana parkeri
TGGCTGGCGATTCCCCAAGCCCCGCCCCCTGTCTGGCGAATCCCCGCCCCATCCCCAAGCTAGTGTAAAGGAGGAAGGGAGGAGACAGGGATGAGCCTCCCTGTCCCTCACTTGCTCATCGCTGCTGAGGCATCGAGATCGATGGTCTCAGTGGGGGGGTTTTTCTTTTTTTGATTGGACAGTTTGGACCAATGGTGCTTTGCCATTGGTCCAAGCCATCCACAGAACTCACGCCTCTGACAAAGAGTAGAGGCTGTGACAGCTCTGGCTTTAATTGTGAGGTTACACAAGCAGCGGGGAAGCCCGCTGCTGTGTAACCTAACTACCTGTCAAAAGCTGGATGGAGTGCTGCCTGTAATTAACAGTCAGCGCTCCATCCATGGCAGGTTACACAGCATATGTAAAATGTAGGAGAGTTCTGTTTTAGTCGACCTGATCATGACGGTTTAGAGGCAACATCCGAACATAGGTCCATTAGTTCAGCTTTTCCTCCATTACAAGATGGAGAAAAAAACTGAATGGGCACATATGTCTTATAAGTGACAACCATTCCAATCAGCAGAGGATCTGTGCACGGATAATGATATAATGATGTTTTATATTATGATAAAATGTAAAAGAGGGGAAACTCTGGGATTTTTGACTGCATTAGGCATAGGAATAAAGGGATCATGTTAGTCTGAAACAGAAGTTCAGAGGGGGATTTGTGACAAGACAATTGTCGGTCTGACTTCAGCCCTAGCTAAAAAACTGATGCAGCAACCACATCTAAGGACTGGTAAGCTGCAATATACAATTTTTTTTGTTTTTAGGTTTAGACATGTTTAATGTCCCGGCTTCATGATAAATGTACTAAGAGAAAGAGCTGATTCCATACATATCTTATTTTCACTTATGGTTCACTGAAAAATATTTTGTTAACGCTGTGAACATTGTGTGAGGAGGAGCCAGTACTGCACAAGTGTGTGTAAAGCACTGTCATTCCAGTGCAAGAAGTTGAGGGATTTAACCATTTATTGGGCTATTTGCAGAAACTCAGCAGGAAGTATGTGTGGTCATGAAACAGAGCACTGAACAAAAGTCACTGAAGCTGGCATTGGTGGTTGTTGTGTGTGTATGTTCCATAAACCCATTTTCCTAATGCAGTCTAAGTTCCGATTAACATAAATGCAGCAATAAATTCTGTGTCTATGTGATATTACACTAAAACAGATTTTTTATTATAGCCATCCTGCCCTGAGCAGGAGTGTCTTTTTTAAATTTAGAAGTTGCCAGGCTGAGTCTGATTGATAGTTCCTTTCTGGAATCTGTCCTAAGCACCTAATATTGTTTGCCTCTGCTTGCTACTGCCTGCAATAATCAGATTTATGAATATGTATATCTCCCTGTCCAACCAGCAGGAGGTTTAATGCCAGTATTGCAGGCAGGGAAAGGGTATAAATATTCAGGAGTAACCTTGGGAAGTCAGTCTTCCCTGGGCCTCCTGCCTGGGTGGAATGCAGTTGCATGTCTGATCCTCCAAGGCCTGCTGTCTGAGGAGGATGACCATGTGTTTGGACCGAGGTCTGGGCTCAGTCCCCTATTGAGCCAGAACACTGAGATATGATGGAGGAACTTTAACCTAACTGAGGTACCTGAGGAGCTGGGCAGAAGCTTGATCCTAGACAGAAGTATTGTGATTTCTCTCCAAGGAGTCCATAGCTGAATCATTCAGTATCTTACAGCCAGAAGCTGATTTCACAGAATGCTGTGCTTTCTGTTTGTGAAAGCTGTTTCTCTTTTCTGGCATTTGCCATGTTCATGAGTGTCTTCCCTTCGCCCTCTCTCCCAGGAAAGTTGAATGAGAGTCTTTAAACTCCTTTGCATATCAATGTCACTGGTACCCATCTGTTCACAATTCTCCACTATTGCCAAGGACCAGACCCTGCGCTGAAATGCTAGCCCATCCTGCCTCTGGGGTCTCTTATATGCCCTTGAGGCTCAAGAATGCTACACTATAAAGAGAACATGGTTTTTTTTTTCTTAAAGGCAGTTTACAATTTAAATAAATGTGCAATGCAGTAACAAGGTATTCAACTGCCCACAAAGTCATTACTGTATACTGAAATACTCAATGGTAAAAAAGGCAATTACACCAAGTTTGAGCTGACATATTTGATAGATGCCATACCAGAGGTTTGAGGGGGCAAAACCTGAGGAACTTTGATAATTCATGGTTAAACCTTACTTATTCCAACAGCCTCAAATTACAGAAAAAAAGTATAAATCCGGCCCTGTTAACCCATTTATACAGCAATAACCATCATTCCTGTTGCACTTCAGGGAGAATTATGTATTTGTTACATCTGTCTCATGTCCCAGAAGGAACTAACAGCTGAAGACCTCTACCACAGTCATACACATGCATTCATACTTTAGGGCCTATTTTTAGGTGGTAGCCAATTGACCAGTAAGCAGCACAGTCCATGGCAGCACAGTGGCGTAGTAGTTAGCGCTTCTGCCTTGCAGCACTGGGGGTCCCCGGTTTGAATCTGCAAGGAGTTTGCATGTTCTCCCTGTTCCCCCGGGTACTCTGGTTTCCACCCACACTCCAAAGACATGCTGTAGGTTAATTGGCTCCTGTCTAAATTGTCCCTGTCTGTATGCATGTGAGGTTTTAAGCTCCTTGAGGGTGGGGACTGATGTGAATGTGCAACTATGTAAAGTGCTGCGTAAATTGTTGGCGCTATAAAATACCTGTAATAAATAAAATAAATAAACCCACACATTGTACAAACTCCATGCCCCTGGAAGTTTATCCAGAATCCTAAAGACAAAAATGCTAATTAATTTCAGAGCTGGGTGAGAACCTTGGCTTTAAGCCCAACTTGAGATAATTGGATAGATTTTCTAATGTTCTCCATACACTCTTGATTTGCTCTGAAGGCTTGGTATTTTGTAGCATATTGTCTGATAAAGTAAGGAAAAAAAAAATGCACCTGGTATTTTTCTTTATGTGAAATATACAGTATAGTAGCTTAGCTTACTATATAACTTTAGCTTTAATGTAATAGCAATAATGGCTGTTTTTTTTTTCTTCTTTTTCAGGTCTGCCTTAATATTTATTTACAGGCATTCTTTAGTAATCACATACTTTAATTCTTATGCCAAGATTACCAGATATAAAAAAACATGTTCAGCTTTTGTGTTTTTTACTTTTCTATTATTTATTTAAACCGTGCAGTGTTCCAAGATCTCTTTTATTTTGTCAAATTATACATATAATAATAATAATTTAAAAAAATAAATATTTAAAGCACAATTAATTAGGGTGTTTGTTTACTTCTTTGTTGTATAACCTTGACAGTGATGGCATCTCATTGTCTTTGGCATTACTAATGCTATTTACTTTTTCCTTTTTAGCACTCCAAACATTCCTGGATACACTGGCAGGGTTCATTGGATAGCTATCCACCCAGCAAATTCTAATCTTCCATCTCCCCCTTCATCTGCAGACAAAAAAATGAATGGGTATGTGTGAGTTGCATTTCTGAAAGAGTTTTCATATGCTACAGTGTTAACCCTCTAGAGTGCTGCTTCACTTTGTCTTTCATGCATTTCGTTTCTACTAAACTGTCTCTGCCCACATAGAAATCTTGTCCGTAAAGAACAACCATAGGATCTAAAATAACAGTCAATATACAACCATATATATATATATTATAAATTGCTTCATAAAAGGGTGTCATAAATATGAGATTATCTTGATCCCATGGTATATAAGATATTTAAGACATGTACCTCTTAAATGCATAAAATCAAAAAGTGGACATTATTGTTAATAATGAAAAAAACCTCTGAAAAGTGTAAATTTGATTTAAGAAAATCTTTAGCGATATATTTAGCCTGCCATTGCTTAACACGTTTTGGAAATGCTAACACTCTGGATGCCTCTGGCATTGATATTTTAATGTGTCAAGTCAAGTCAAGGAAAAGTTAGAGCACTGATCTGCATACTTTTACTTGGTTCGGTTAGACAGAAAGTAATGAAGTCATTAGATCACCTTAACAACCTGACAATTTGCAAAGGCACTTGCAGGCCAGTAGCCAAACAGCAGGATGAAGCTAGCCAAACACAGCTAGATTTCTCTCATTCAGCCTCACAGGTTAAACAAGAGAAATCATTAAATTCCTCCATATACACGAAACAGCGTGGATGGAGGAATCCCCAGTGTTGGCTATAGTATTCCGATAGCCAGCACCCACAGCTGCCTGAATACATGAACAATGACTGCATCAGACTGGGTGCATTCCCTGTTTAACTGACAAAGTTCACCCGGCTCCATTTAATTTTTTGGTTGAGTTTTATCAAGCTGGGTGGTACCGAAAGGGCTGAATTGGCTAAACTTCAAGGCATGTATAACCAGCTTAGGATCAGGTAGCACCAAAACACTGTAATATATCTTTTTCTGTTTCTTCCTTGCATTGCTTTTAAGTATTGTGGTTGTTTCACAGTCAGGAGTAAAGATGACCATATACTTTACAATGTGATTGTACAATCTAATTCAGATCTACCAACAACTATGTAATGTATGGGCCTGTGCATTAGATACAAACTGAATGAATTGTTTAGGTTTGTCCTCATATTACATACAGGGTTATTCACTAAAGGGTGAAGAGTTTGGAGGAAGGCAGGAGAAGTGAACAATTTAGGACAACATAGCTGAACTGGAAAGTGAGCTGAATTGTCCAAACACTTTAGCCTTTTGAATAACCATGATAGTTTTGGTAAACTTAAAGGAAACTGTACAGTGTTTGAAGAATCAGAATTTAATGTATTTGGTCACCCCAAGCGTGACAGTCAGATAATAACCAGCCATCCCGTCTCTCTCTCTGCAGTGGATTTAACCATCTTTGAATATAGAGAAGGCAACTCAATTAGGGCATTTTGTTTTTATATGTTGTACCATAACATGTACTCTCTGTTTTCCCACAGCATCAGAGCAGCCTCATACTCTTATATTTTAGGGCAGCTTTGCTGGAGAAAGGGGAATAGGAAGAAAAACAGATTTGCTGTCCATACTGATTGATCAGCTTCCTTGAATAATTTTGCATGTTATATCAAATTAAACCTGATTAATCATTATAGGCAGCAGCTCTACCTGGAAACGTTTGTATCAGTAGGTTAGAAAGGGGGAGAGGCTTTACACAGAAGCTGTCACTTTGCCCTGGATTGGCAAAGTGACAGTGGCTCTTTAAGTTAAACATGCTATTGTATGTGAGACAATGATAACTGCAAACAAAGTATTTGTAGTACATTATCTGCTATCCCAGATATCCAATATCTTAATAGAGAATGGAAAAAGTAATAGTTGCGTTTTCTGTCGAGCTTGATATAGTATGTGAGACAATGATAACTGAAAACATACAGAGGCAAATTTATCAAAACTGGAGCAGGCAGAATCTGGAGCAGTTGCCCATGGCAACCAATCAGTTTCTCCAGTCTGTTCAGTTAAGCTTTGAAAATGAAAGAGCAAATTGGATTGATTGCTGTGCACAGCTGCTCCAGGTTTTGTCGGCTCCAGTTTTAATAAATTCTCCTGACAATATCTTTGTACTACCATATCTGCTATCCCAGCAATTCAATGTGTTAAAGAGGAGTTAAAGTAAACTTACCCCCAGAGATACCTTTGCTTTACATTTAGATATGCTAAGTAAACCCCTGAAATACATATCTGTTTTTTAGAAATGACTTTAGAAGAGATTACGTGACCAAATGCCTTGGTCATATGATTGGCTGCTATTGAATGCTGGAGCAGATCTTTTTTCCTAGACAAGTATTTCATGAGTTCTCATTCACCCAGGTCATTTTTTAAATGTAAAAAAATAAATCAAGGCAACTGCACTTGCTGCATTTTTCTTGAAGTTGTTTTGCTGGTCATCTGACTAGCTTTCTCAATTCAGGATGACTTGTATTTCAGGGGTTCCTTTTATGAATCTTAACTCATTTGAATATACTGCACAATTTGATAGGAGGACACAGGCTTTTAACTGACTTTAGTTCCACGTTAACATATATGGGATACAACTGGGCAAATCATTTGTGAATTTTGTTTCAAAGTATGAAATCATACATATTAGCTAATACATGAATTGGGACATGCAAGTTAAAGTGTATGTATAGCCAAAACCTTTTATTTATTTATTTATTTATTTGGGGGGGGGGGGGAAATTAGAAGATTTACACTCTTGACAGAGGGTTCTAATCCTTTCCTACTCTATCAAAAACAAAAATACAAGGTTTTGGCTAGATAAACACTTTAAGTACTCTGAAATAATAGAAAAACCTCTAGTTTTTAAAAGAAAAAATATAGACAAACATGACATGACTTGACAACAGAAATCTGTGATCATATAGTCTCGTACTTTTGTTTCAGATCTCTTGTTGGAAGTGGAACCGATTCTCCATATAAACACCAGGGGCCGCTTTCCAAAATGATCACTACAGTTTTACCATGCAACCCTTACAATAAAGTGGAAAATAAAAATGATCTTATAAGTAAACAGATAACTCATGTTAACAGGAAACAGATTAAAAACAAATAAAAGACACACATTTAGCCATTACCAGTATGCATGATTTAATTAGTAGTAAGTGGAAAAGCTAATTGTAAAAATAAACCTGCAATTTAAGCAACTGATCGGACATCATTGATTTTTTTTTTATATATGTGTTTAAAATGTTATAGCTATATTTAGTATATACAGTATGTAAGGGGATTCTTTACAATCCAATATTTTTATAGTCTTTTTAAAGCAACTTTGTAGATGAAATTATAGAGATGTTATATTTACCTGTCCCAGTGCCTGTCTGGGGAATCTTTGCTCTATTGCAGAGCAAAGCTTCCCAAAGAGTTTTCACATTCCACAAACTTCTGGGTTTGTTAGATGCTACGTCACAACAGTGAGAGGAACAACAGGTCAGTTTGTTTAAAAGAGGGCATTGCAGGAATAATGTGAACCTTTTCAAGTTTTTATTTATTGGTTACATAAGATGCCTCACTGTTGTTGGGCAGGTTTAAAACATTTTTCCAGCAGGTTGTTTTTCTCTTCAGTTACTAGAATTCTCCACTGTCAGCATTTTCATAGTCACAGCAGCCATGTCTGCTAAACAGGAGGTCCACAAATTGCCCATAGAAAACAACATCTGCTTCTACCTATCTTAATCAACATTTGTATAATGTTCTTTGTAATTGGTGATAATAGTAGTACAAAAATTACTACTGCTTACTGTATACTAACCTTTTCCAGCTGTAAAATTGCTATACGTGCTACCACCACCACCACTAACCAGAAATTGTGACGTCAGTTCTTTCCTTCTAACCCTAACTTCTCATCACATGCAAAACGTTTGTAATTTTCATACAGCTCCTCATGTTCCTAAACTATAATATCTTTACATTCGAATGAAAGATTTGTGCTGTCAGATAGTGCCACTGTCTCTTACAACAGGAACAAGTGGAGATTGAGAAAACTTTTTGAAAGAGGGTAACTTTATCAAGATTTATCTTCCTGCTGTCACTGTGAAGATGAATTATGAACGATGTTTGGGTGGGTTAAATTGATCTGTTGATACACTGCAGCATCAAGTTCGGGACCAACTCTATACCTGCTATTACTGGCAATATTTTTATACTGTGATGAGGTGACACATCTAGTGCTATTGTTTTTTTTATGTGACTTTTAACATTATTGCATGCTTTTAAAAAGTGAATTTTACTATCTATATGTTTTATTTGACATTTTTTTGGATTCATTCCCCTGTATTCCTTAGTAGTCACCTTGAAAGCCCCATCTATTTTTTGTTGGTATATAAGTTAAAACAGTAGACTGCTGGATGTCTAATCCTGGGTATTTATATACATACAAATCTTTTCATACATTGCACTTACTATATCTCACAAAAGTGAGTACACCACTCACATTTAAAAAAATATTTTATTATATAATTTCATGTGACGGCTTTAAAGAAATGACACTTTGCTACAATATAAAGCAGTGAGTGTACAGCTTGTATATCAGTGTACATTTGCTGTCCCCACAAAATAACTCAACACACAGCCATTAATGTCTAAACTACTGGCAACAAAATTGGGCCCAAAGTGTCAATATTTTGTGTGGCCACCATTATTTTCCAGCACTACCTTAACCCTCTTGGGCATGTAGTTCACCAGAGCTTCAAAGGTTGCCACTGGAGTTCTCTTCCACTCCTCCATGATGATATCACGGAGCTGGTGGATGTTAGAGACCTTGCGCTCCCCCACCTTCAGTTTGAGGATGCCCCACAGATGCTCAATAGGGTTTAGGTCTGGAGACATGCTTGGCCAGTCCATCACCTTTACCCTCAGCTTCTTTAGCAAGGCAGTGGTCATCTTGGAGGTGTGTTTGGGATCGTTATGTTGGACTACTGCCCTGCGGCCCAGTCTCCGAAGGGAGGGGATCATGCTCTGCTTCAGTATGTTACAGTACATGTTGGCATTCATGGTTCCCTCAATGAACTGTAGCTCCCCAGTACTGGCAGCACTCATGCAGCCCCAGACCATGACACTCCTACCACCATGCATGACTGTAGGCAAGACACACTTGTCTTTGTACTCCTCACCTGGTTGCCGCCACACACGCTTGACACCATCTGAACCAAAAATGTTTATCTTGGTCTCATCAGACCACAGGACATGGTTCCAGTAATCCATGTCCTTAGTCTGCTTGTCTTCAGCAAACTGTTTGCGGGCTTTCTTGTGCATCATCTTTAGAAGAGGCTTCCTTCTGGGACAATAGCCGTGCAGACCAATTTGATGCAATGTGTGGCGTATGACAGGCTGACCCCCCACCCCTTCAACCTCTGCAGCAATGCTGGCAGCACTCATACGTCTATTTTCCAAAGAAAACCTCTGGATATGACGCTGAGCACGTGCACTCAACTTCTTTGGTCGACCACGGCGAGGCCTGTTCTGAATGGAACCTGTCCTGTTAAACCGCTGTATGGTCTTGGCCACCGTGCTGCAGCTCAGTTTCAGGGTCTTGGCAATCTTCTTATAGCTTAGGCCATCTTTATGTAGAGCTACAATTCTTTTTTCAGATCCTCAGAGAGTTCTTTGCCATGAGGTGCCATGTTGAACTTCCGGTGACCAGTATGAGAGAGTGAGAGCGATAACACCAAATTTAACACACCCGCTCCCTATTCACACCTAAGACCTTGTAACACTAACGAGTCATATGACACCGGGGAGGGAAAATGGCTAATTGGGCCCAATTTGGACATTTTCACTTAGGGGTGTACTTACTTTTGTTGCCAGCGGTTTAGACATTAACCTCCTGCCGTCCACACATTAAGAAAAAACGGACGGACGGCAGACTTGCATCAGCGGCTTGCATTTTGGCATTTTTTTCCTGCAGGAAAGACCCGCTCGTTTTTACAGCCGTTAACGGCTGTTTCACATACAACCGATCAGTGGCTCTATTGCCACCAATCGGTTGTATGGTGCGATTTTGTCGCCAAATGTGAGGGGTGTACTCACTTCTGTGATATACTGTATATATGGTAAAGTAAAAATTATTCATAAAGTCCAAGGAATAAAATACTTCACTGGATGCCCTGGTGGATTTTCCGCTAGATTGGGCCAACATCCAGAGAACCGAACTTTGCTGGATTTACTCAGCACTAATCATTACAACAGTTAAACAAATCACGAGCAGAAGCATATGAAATCATGTATGTGTGCTTGTCATGGCCAAAGCATGCCTGGATGTGCATGCGCACAGTAATACCCCACAAAGCATACACTTACAGCCTTTTTTACAATCTTCTTCAATTGTTTAGTACACTTCATGCAGTACTTTTTTCTGTATAAAATATGTATACAAAATCGATTACAGATATATGATAGACATCAGAGGAAAATCCTATTTCAGGATTCCATACCTTTTCTAGCATACATTCAGAAACTAGAGCATGTGCAGCTAAGCAAACCACATTTGTTAATAAATAAGCATTATGTATGCTATCACTGTTTTGTGCATAGGCGTATGGCATGCACATAGAAAATAATCTGAGAATATTCTTTGGTAGTTCGACCAAGTTTGCAGGCATATAAATGTGGCAGGGTATGCACATTTCTTTAATAAATCAGGCACATTGTATGTACTTGTTTTAAACACAATAAAATCCATACCTGGAAGGAACGGTATATTGCCATGTTTGCTATTACAAAGTATTTTCCACAATTTTACCTACAAATAGGTAAAAAGAAGTTGGCAATTTTTGTTAAATGTATTTGTGTGATCACATCAAAAATGCTGTAAAAGATGTTCAATAATAAGTAATCATGTTATATAGTACTATTTAATTTCTGAAAAAAATGAAATCCTGATATCCTTTGGAATGCATTGTGCTGTGGGATGTCTGAGTAAATTAAATTCTCCTTTGCACACTAAAGCATCAATTTCCTTATGGTAATTATCTGCAAGATTGGATCTGTCAGTAGCATGGAAGCAAAGGCTGACACTATACCCTCTTTACAGAAAATGATTACAAAAAATTAAGACGAATGAGTAAAATTAAAGATGTGTCCGCTAAACGAATGCAGCACTCTCATAGATCACTTTATGTAGATACAATTCTAGTAGATACAAGGCTTTTAATGAGTGGTTGCATAATGAAGTGAAGTCCATTAGATTGCTCAGGGGCAACTGATTGCAAAAATCAGGGGCTTGTAAAATGATTTCTTTCGCCAAAAGTAATCATTTATCATATGAAGTTGTGCTAACAACATTTCTTTAAAAACAATGAAAAAAAATAAGACAGGAGAGGTAATTACTGGATCTTATTTTTACATTTTTTTATTTTTTTCGTGACAGAAAATGGATAATAAATAATTAAGGTATAGATGTTACAGTATAGCAGTGCTGCTTAACGGTGACAGAGATAAAATACGATTTCTTATATAAAATATTGCTTTGTTCTTTATACAAAGATGCCAGCCTAGGCAACCAGTGTTTACCTTAAACAACAAATTATGTTAGTGGAAATAATTTGATATTTTCTTGTATTTTAACTTGCCTGGTTATTAGAAGTGATAGCAGCATAAGTTAATAAATGCAAGTGAAAATGCATATCCTATAGTAAACCACCCTCTGTGCATAAATACATACTGAGGCTTTAGAATTAAATACATGTTAATTTAATTCCTGGCTTTTTTGTCATGGCTGACACTAAAGTTGCAACGTTTATTTTGCAAAGACATTAAAGTCAAAATGGTTTAAGCTTTTTCAAATGCTGATTATATCACTTACAATTGATGCTGCTCACTTATATTTAAAAGTTTTATTTTCCTGCAAAATCAGCTGGTTTCAGCCATATATCGGCTGAAATCAGCCGTACATTGGGTGGCTTTGCGTGGCTTCGGGTCGGCTGAACATGCTCGGCATGTTCGGCCGACCCGAACTGCAGAAGGAGTTCGATTCAGCCGATTCAACATCTGGATCGGCTAAGCTGAACCCCCGGCAGGCTACTCGCTGCTGTTCGGTCTATTCTTATAGATGCCGAACAGCAGTGAGTGAATAGCCGAATGCGGCATTCGGCTCGGCTGTTGTGCTTGGTCCCTCTATGGGACCGAGAAGAACATAGTTTAAAAAGTTTTTTTTTAAATTCTGCTGCCGTCAAAAAAAAAGAAGAAAAGTGAACAGCCCGTACAGCAGCCCTTCGGTTCTAATGAACCGAAGGGGTGCTGGAGCCGAAGCTAGTGGGTGGACGGCTGCTGGAGACTGTTCCTTTGACCTTGTACTGGACAGAAAGTTCAGGAAAGCTGAGTTGAGTGAGATGGAGCCAGCTGTTTGGAAAAATGTCTGCTGCAATTGTCTGGACAAAAAAAAAAAAAACTTTACTTGGAAATATATGTTTGTTCGATCTGGATTCATTATTGGAAAAAAAGTTTGAGAGTTTTATACTACTTTAAGATCATCCATGCTTTCCAAGACCTAACTGTTAACAAAAATAGACAATATATTCATTGAAAAGCCTATACCTGGGCAACTACGGTAAGTCTGCTAAGCAGCATTCAGTTGTGAGTTTGTAAATGCTACTCTGTATTTATTTCAGTTTAGCTGTATAGAATCCTGCAGTGAACTTGTTATGTTAATTATTATTATTACCACCACCATATATTTTTAAATGTTAGTTATCATACACAACCATATTATCCTTTGGGATGTACACATCTTCTTTGGGTAATCAGTGACATCGAGGCAGAGTAAACCTGATAATTAAAACCCAGAGGTTTGAGTGGAGTATACATATTATATATGGCACAGTGGCGCAGTGGTTGGCAGTGGTCCCCCGTTCAGCCCTTGTGTGTATGCATGTGAGAGAGGGACCTTAGATTGTAAGCTACTTTAGGCCAGGGGCTGATGTGAATGTGCAACTATGCAAAGTGCTGCGTAAATTGTCAGTGCTATATGAATACCTGTAATAATAATTATAGAGATTAGCTACTTTAGTAGGACCATGTTTGTCTTCAAAACCACCCAAAAGCTGCTATGGCGTGGACTTATCCACATACTAAAAGCATTTTTTAGGGATTTGGGTTCATATTAACTCAAAAGCAATTTGCAGTTCTGCTGATTTGTTGGCCACACGTTTATTATGCAGACCTTCTATTGTACCTCATCTCAAAGGATTAATGCATACCTTAACTATTAACACAAATGTAGCTTATTTGTGCATCAGTCAGCTGTAGATCCTCAAATCATCTCTGAATTCATGTTGACACTGTCCTTTCTTCTGGAGGGTGGCTACTTTTGTTCCCCATGGCCTCTGTGTGTTGTAAAGTAGCCAATTATTTGTAGCTCACTCCTAAAATAAACTACAATCCCAATACAAATTAATATGAGATTATAGACTATTACAGGAGCGAGCTTGGAGTGGTGGCTACTATACATCACACATAGGAAACATGGGGAATAAAAGTAACCACTCTCCAGAAGGAAGGACAGTGTTAGCATGAAGTCAGAGATGATTTGAGTGATACACGAATAAGATACAATTCTGTTAATGGTTAGGGTACTTGAATGCATTTTTAGGATTTAACTCCTGAGTTTAGTGTCACTTTAATTTTCATGTTCTTAGCTGATAGGAGTATAACACTGTGGTTTCCACTGCTGTACCCTGTTCTCTTCAAGATTCAACATTCAGAACATTCCCTCACTGTATGTTTTTGGATGATCACTCCATTCGCTGTAAACTCTAGACTCTGTATTGTTTCAGAAGCTCTGAAAGACAACGGTTTCTAAGATGCCGCAACCACCATGTCTGGTACCAACATTCCTTACACTGCCAGAGTTTCTTAGATCATGCTTCCCTATTCTAATGTCCAATTAATTTGCCACCAAGGTATGTATGCAATACGTAAAAAGAACCTCAAACTTCAAAATTGAAACTTGTTGGTTTTAACGGTAATGTAAGTATTGATTCAACTATGTTTTCTTATGTCCCTATGTCCAGATGATCTAACTACTGTAAGATTACTTAGTTAATTAGCATGAATGAGAGCAGTATACGGAATAATGGTATCTACAGGTTCTCCAACCTGTATTTATCAGACCATCTGCTTATTACTACTGCACTTGGAATAATGTGATAAGAACAGTGCCCAGAAAGAGATCCAGATTTCCTCCTGTTTCTCTGCACGTTCTAGAATACCAAATGCCACACCAAAGTGAATTTTTTATAGTAAGAAAATAGTTAATACGGCAGTTTCTAGAGACTGCAGAAAATAGCACCAAAAACATCTGCATTAGGTTAGGTTATATATTCTTAGGAGGAGTATGTTAGTTATACTTACTATCATTTACACCTAAAACCCTGAATGTTATATGCTGTAAAACAGACTGTGGATATCGACAGGTTACAGTCCCAAAGCTGGTCGGGCATCTGTGCCCAGACTGAGACAGAATTATAAGAGCAGTGTCAACTAAGCTGAGGGAAGACTGAACCTGCCTCTATGCTATATTTGCAGACATTACTTACACTTTGAGTATGTAAAGTAAGTGGATTTTAAGATGTTGGGTGTTTAAGAAATGGTATTGCACTATTGGACCTGCCTTTGTCTTTGCACTTGTTTATGATCTGTGCGGCATTGGTTTCTCATCTGGTAAGCTTTGGGGAGGGAGGGGGCGGGCATAGCTGGCTCTGCCGCTGGATAGGCAGAGCCAGCTGTCAATCAGCCAGCGGGGTGGATCTCGGCAGTATTGTCAGGATCTGTCTCGGCTGCTGCACTCTCAGTATATAGCGTGCTATAGCTTGCTATATACTGAGCATTGGGTCGCGGGAGGACATTAGTATATGTCCTCCCATTATATTTATGTTGTAATTATATTTAAGTTCTTTAGTAAATCAAACATTCATACTTCAGTCCCACTAGTTAATAGTTTTCTTTTATTTAAATCAATAAGATTGGGTTCATAGAGTGGAGAATTAAAAGGAATACTCCTCTAAATCGTGATTCTGGTAGTGAAAACCCTATCTGTTCTCTTTGTCCATAGTAACTTTGGGTCTAAAATTGCTATTTAAAGTTTCTCTGCTGCTGCAATTTTTTTTTAACCTATACCTTTTAGCCTCTCTGTCCCAGGACCTCCTTTAAAAAAAATAAAAAATAAAAACACTGTGCAACCAAAACGTACATCCTCACCATAGGCTTTTAAAATTCAGCTTCTCAGTCATAAACTCCCCTAACTGCGGTGCAGGCCTTTCCCCCCCCCGTGACACGTTCAGTAGGACAGGCTAGTACATCAAGCACATATTAGGCCTTCTATAGCCAGTGATATATCCTTGACACACAGAAGTCCATGGATATAATCACTTATTTTAGTTACAGCCTTGCCATCCCTGCCTGCCATGTTCACTTAATCAAGGAAAAAATAGAATTAAGGTGCTAGACACACATCGTTAGACAGTAGAAACAGAACTGCATATGAGCTTAATGGCTTAGATTCGTCCGATCTCCACAAAGCAGGGGGCCCTTTCAGAGGTCACCCAACGTGAGAAGTACATATGTAGTTGAGCCAGAAAGAGTGCCAAACACATGTCTTGAGAGTCCAAAGGATTTTATGGATTCCACAAATGACAATAGGGAAGCAAAAAGCGTCCAATGCATTTTGGGGGCCATGAAATCCCCTTCATTAGGGCTACAGAAAGTTACTCTGGCAAACAAAGATTAAAAAAAAAAAAGATCAATATCTGTATAGTAAATGTCAATAGAAGTTTACAAATGACCACTAGAGGGAGTTTGTACAAAACAATAAAACAAAAGTCTAAAATATAGCTTTAAAATAAAGTAATAAGTAAGGTAGTAATTATGTAGTAAGTAAGTAAAGTAGAAATAGAATAAATACAAGCTCAATCTGAGTAGTGCCATAATTAAACAAGTGACATCATTAAAAATGGTAAAAGGTGCTCCAGATAGAATATGACTAAAAGTATCCAATTATAATATCAAAAAATTTAAAATAGCCATGATAAAGTCCTGTTTTCTGTTCCAACTGGGACAAGTATATGGGATATAAGACTACCATAGAAGATAAAATGGAAAAACACCTACCTTTAACAGTGTATCAAAAAGTGTCAAATGGACTTAAAATAGAAAGTTCATGAAAATATCAATCTGTGCTCAGTAAAAGTAAAAAAAAAAAGAAAGAAAAGATCCAATCTATCAAGCCTTGAATAATGATGAATAAATACACTGATGACTCTGGAGCTTAAAGAAAAAACTCAGAGCAGAAATATTATTTACCATTGCAGTGGGGTTACTCCTGTACTGCAAGGGTTAACTACCCAAGGGTTAACTACCTGTGTTTGGCTGGGCTCAAAAAAGTTAAAGTCTTATAAGTTATCCTCTGAGCTGGCCAGCTCTTAGACTGGTCCCCTGGAGCATCTCCCCCTCGGCTGCAGTGGAATACTCAATTCATCATGTCCAATATAGTGTATGGGACATAAAGACGCAGAGGGACATATCACTGCTGCAGCGGAGGAACAGAAAGAGACTGAAGGCATCTCTGCTGGCTCTGAGGTTTGGGTGAGTTTAACTTTTTTTTACCCTGGGCAAAATCAACCAGTTAACACTTGCACTGCGGGGGTAGCCCTACTGCAAGGGTTAATAACATTTCCGCCCAGAGTTCTTCTTTGACAGTATTCCAAGTCTGAAAAAAACAAAATCAGGAGATTATTCCATGAGTGATCATACCTGTGTCAGCAGCAGAGTAGTATGAGAATTGTATCATTTAAATAAAGATCTGCACACCGGAAAAAAGAGTAATCAAAAAAGATGTCATAGAGGGCAGAGTTGGCTAATGCTGTGTGTACTGCTGTATAGATTTTGTGGTAGAAACACTGAATGAGCTGAGCAGGGATTAGGGGGTGGCACTAAATGACATCACAAATACTTAACTGAGAACACAGAGTATGAGTAAGGCATTGAGACTAAGAACATGAAGACAGTGATGTCATGGACACATCAAGAATTGTTGTGTGAAGGGAGTAGTAGTGCAAACTATATGATAGCAGAAACTGTGCAAAGTGTGGGAGGAACTTTGAAAGTAATGACATCTGCAGGTAGAGAAAAAAGAGAGAAAAGATAAAAAAGAGGATGGCACTCCATGTAGTGTGAATGGCTAAGAGCACTATGAAAGGTCATGTTTCAGAGACCGTTGGCCTCTCACTCTATCACTACGAAGACCTAATCTGGTTCTCTCTGCACACTAGAAATGGCCTTTCTTTTAACATTGGAGGCATTCTTCTCTCTACTCTCACTTAAAGGTAAGATTCCTTGTAGTCATCAACTCTGTAAGGCAAGTGTCTGAGTTGGCTGCCTTATCTTGCAGATAACCCATTTTTTTATTTTTGCATAGAGACAAGATGGTGTTTAGGCCTAGGGCTTTCTCTTTTTTACACAGGTTGCATTGCTATTCCTGCCTGCATTTGCTTTAACAGGGCAGGGACAGCCTTACAAAGAAAATACATTAAGTTTAAAAAAATAACAAATACATTGTAAATACTAGATACAGTTAAAAAAAAACAACAAAAAAATCCTTCTATCAGTGTGCACAACTCTGCTTCTCATGTTAGGTCAGACAGACCTTGCTTTTTAATAAAGTGAATTGGCTAAATGTAAATGCAGCTATGTACAGTGACATGCTGCACACAAAGGGCAGCTCTACAAGTTTCAATCAAAGCCAACTTGCAGAAGAGCAGCAAGGACATGCCCTTAGGTTCCCCCCTGCAGCTATGCTTACAATGCGGTGGATCTGAAAATGCGGCACAAGGTTTCTTTGCATCACCTCCTCAGAGTGGATCATTTTGGTCTTTCTCTGGAATGGTGACAGTAGGTTCCACCAGAGTAAAACATTCCCCTTGAAGACACCCCAAATATCATGCTAACCTCTAGAGATTGAATGATTCCTAATCTGCATGTAGGAAAGTGTAATAAACACATTGGGGGGAATTTATCAAAGCTGGAGCAGACAAAATCTGGAGAAGCTGTGCATGGCAACCAATCAGCATTCACCTTTCATTTTCAAACCTTAACAAACTAAAGAGAGAAGCTGATTGGTTGCCGTAGGCCAGATTCTTCTGCTCCCGTATTGATAACTTCCCCTCACTATATATAATGTGTTGTGTAATAAACACATTACACTTACCTCCTGAAGTTTTTTCTGAAGAGTTTTTTTCTGTTGCTGGACCCCTACTTTAAAGCAGAACTCCAGGCACAGACAGTTTTATAAGTGGAAAAGAAGTTAACTCTGGTTAGGTGTGTTAAATGTGCAGATTACTTCTGTACATTTCATATATTTGCTTAATTTTATCTTTCCTGTTCCACTGAGAGGAAATCCCACCGAGAGTTGTTACTTGGACTTGGGGCAAAAGTGAATCTCCCAATGGAAACACTGTTCCTAAACGATCAAAGTTTATATCAGTTAGGGGTGATTATCCCTTCGTGCCCCGGCTATAGACGTTCTAACCTTTCCTTCTTCATCAAAAACAAAAAAGTAGAAGTTCCCTTAAATGTATTAAGAACCGTTAGACAGGTACTGAAAAAGTCCACTACTTGAGTGTAGAAAATTCAATCAACAATTTTGTGCAAGATCTACAAATGAAAATCCTGTTTGACACAAGAGATAACGGACTGAATGTGGACCTCAGCTTTCTAAATCACTATCACACAGTTTCATGATCAAGTTATTCTTTGTGACTTCCCCTTTCCCATTCCATAGCCTACTTCTCTACTCCTTCTCTGACGTACAGTTTCACTTCTATTACCCTGTGTGTATTTTTTCTTTCTCCAGAATTTGTTGGCTTTGGAGATTTACTGCTTAACAGTCTGCTAAACCATTTTGTATCAGTACTGCTCGGAAGAAAAGGGTAGACACCATCGAAAAGCTTGTCCTGAAAATGTAACTGTTAATACAAATTAAAAAAGGATCACACACAGTGCTACAAAATCTGCAATATTGTTTATGAGCACTAGATGGGGCAGATTTTTTTCCCTCAACTTTCCTGACGTTCAGCCTGTAATGGCATATTGTGCTTCAACATTTGAAATATGGGGGGCTGCAAATGAACCCCTGTGCTTATGAACTTTCCCAATCACCAATTAGTATTTTAGCTGTTCTGCTTTTGAAAAGCTCCTGGTCTTTTTAATAGAGTTTATTAATATAAGAAATATATGTGTGTATATATAGATAGATATAGATAAATATACACACATGCATACTGTATAGATTTTTTTTCCCTCAACTTTCCTGACGTTCAGCCTGTAATGGGATATTGTGCTTCAACATTTGAAATATGGGG
>NW_017306585.1:965234-967902 GCF_000935625.1 Nanorana parkeri
ACCGGCTCGCGGGCTGGTACATTCGCCGCTCGGCCGGAATCTGCCGCCCGAGGCAAACGCCTTGTTTGCCTCGCGGCAGGTACGCCCCTGTGTGTTCCCTCACCTCTCGATCTACTGAGCCGACCTGTGACAGTCTCATTGTCACAGGTCGGCTTAGAACTATGAGGTGAGTGGAAATCACTAATCTCATAGTTCTCCTTTAATATAAGAAATATATGTGTGTATATATAGATAGGTATAGATATATATACACACATGCATACTGTATATCTGGTTGTATTAGCATAGTACTGAAACAGTATGTTTGCTGCAATACAATCAGTACTGTACTAACACAACCAGGTATATGTTTGCTGGAATACAATTAGTACTGTACTAACACAACCAGGTATATGTGAGCTAAGATACAATCAGTACTGTACTAACACAACCAGGTATATATGATTGCTAGGATAAAATCTGTACTAAAACAACCAGGTATATGATTGCTGAGATACAATCCATATCGCACTGACATAACTGGGTATATGATTGCTAAGATACAATTCACACAATACTGACACTAAGTATATGTTTGTAAAGACACAGTCAGTACCACAGTAATTGAATCAGGTATATGTTTGCAGAGAGTCAATAGTGGACTGAGATAAGCAGGAATGTGAAATAGAAAATCACCAGCACCTTAAATAAATGCACATCAGATTTATTGTGAAGACAGCGTCACACAAGTCAATAGCATACCAATGTTTTGGGGGGCCTCACAGGGTTCCTTCTTCTACCCTTGTATTAGCCCATCCGGTCTTAGAACGGCACCATCTGTCAATATTACTTTGGGCACCCACTTATTTGAAGATCCAGAATTTCAGTGCATCTTCATACTTGGACTTTGTATAAGCTGGAATGTAGATGTATAGTGTGACACGCATAAAGATGTTCTGATGTAGCATCTTTAGTTGGCTTGTTTTAGATAATATGGTATTATGGGTGGTGTTACAGAAATTTAGTTTCAACAGAAATGAAAGAAAAATTAATTTGGAGGCCTTGGAAATCTAAAGATCTGATATACAAAAAAAACTCAAACACAGACATACCTCATTACTTCCACCACTCACCTGTATTCTTCTTCTAGCAGCTGCTTTGCCTACTCGGTCAGGGTCCCTGCCATTGCTGGCAAACCACACATACCATGCGCATCTTCAATAAGAGCCAGGTCACATTTCTACCCCAAATGGCAGCAGAAGTAGTTACGTTACAACACTATCCACAGGCACAACACAAGTGCTGCTTCCCCTCTACACATTTGGCCACCATATATTCCAAGCATTCTGGGTTCCAATGAATTTTATACTTTATTATGCCATGTCTGTTTACTCTTTTTTCTTTTAGTTTGAGATAGGGTGAATCTTAACAGTTTATGACCATATAGACATAGCTCACTATATGCTTTACTATTATACTAATGCAAATCATACCCTACAAAACATAATGAGGAAAATGCATCAAAACTGGAGAAGACAAAATCTAGAGCAGCTGTGCATGGCAACCAATCAGCTTCTCTCATTCATTTTCAAATCTTAAGTGAACAAACTGAATTGGAGAAACTGATTGGTTGCCATGAACAGCCGCTCCAGATTTTGTCTGCTACAGTTTTGAAAAAATTCCCTCCAATGTGTTCCAGTGACATATTTAGCTCAACAATTTGTTCTCTTTTAGATGGTGAGATATCTTTCTATCCTTACTGTTAGTGGCAATTGTGGTCAGTCTCAAACTGTTCTAGAAAATAGAAAAAAAGAACCCTTTATTACTCACAATATTTGGGGGATACATATGTACATATTTATTACTGCCCTGTAGTGAAAATAAAACAGTATGAAAAAGACACTAACCTCTGACAAAGTACATAAAAGTAAATGGCTACAATTGTGATTTCATTTAATAAGAGATGCAGTAATCCAAAACTCATTTTGCCGGGCTTTTGTTTTTGCTACTATTATTTGGTATTATTCATAAAGTGACATTGTGTTCCCAGCCAAGCAAGTTCTTGTTTCAATACTGTCCTGTTGTGTTTCTATGTTATATATAGTCAAGTAGATACATATTGTTTTAAAATAAATCAGAAGGTGATCTCAGTACCGATTAAGCCATACAATTTTTAGAAACAACTTCTATAATAATAACACACCATCTGGGTAATGACATGAATGTTACATAGTTGATTGAGTTTTACAGAAAGTATTCAAAACTGATGGCTGGTTTTCACCCCATCAAGCTAAGAGGGGCACCAGAAGCAGCGGTTTATATTGGATGGCCCCTTTAAAGTATTTGTGAACACACAACTATAAAAGCCAACTGTAATGCCATATAAAGCATTAACTATAACTGCCTTTATGTAAAAAAAAAATGGAATACCTTTCTTTAATGTTATATATTGTCATGTGACTGCAAAGCCTTTGTTCATTGGGGAACCCTGCTGTTCCCCATAGCAGGCGCCATTTATGTCTAGCAAGTGAGCGGGCGGAGCACACATCACTAACAGCAGCTCCCCTTCTCTGCTTAGAGTTACAGGATGCCGTTGTGCATCTATTGCAGTTAGTTTGGCTGTCCTGCTGTGTTGATTGACAATGGCTACCAGCAGAGGTTGCTGCCAATCAATACTGCATGGCTAGAC
>NW_017306585.1:968399-975568 GCF_000935625.1 Nanorana parkeri
CATGGTGGCCAAACTTGACTATAGGAGATACAGGCATGCCGTATCGGCATCCTGTAACTCCAAGCAGGGTGCACAGCTATGCAAACTGACAACACCAGCATTAAACTGCTTCCTTGCCTAGCGTGGTCAGATTGAATTAGGAAAGCATGGGAAGTGGCAGGTATTTCACATCAAAGGAAAAAATCTCAGAGGTCTTGGAGTGGGAAAAATACTATGGTGGTGTATACCATGTATTTTAAACTTTGCATGGAATTTACAACAATAAAGTTGGATTTTTATGGACCTCACTTTCGTGCGGCTGCTTGGAGAGATATTGTTTGAGCATGTGTTGCATTGCCATCTAAGTTAAGTATGCTTTGTAGATAGAAGAGCACATTGTTTGGAGCAACACCTGTCTGAATATCTTCTCGAAAGAGTTTTATTTTTTAAACATCCACCAAGTTTGTTTGTTAGACTGAGGGTATCATAAACTGGAGAGAATTAGTTGAATTCCCCACTGAAATGCAAATGCATGTAATTTGTTGCTGGAGAAATTCATGCTGCGTTGTAAACCATCTCCTCTGAAAGATGATGCCTTACAAATAAAGACTAATTGATGGTGTGAGATGTTTTATATGGTAGTTGGAGGACATTTGGATATCAGCAGTTATTTTATCTATAGCCAGCTTGTGGCAGGTACTGTATGTCATGTGGCAACACAATTTCCTTTTGGATGCCAGACTTTTTTCTCAACATTTTCTCAACAACCTTTGCAGTTCTACCACCATTTCTACAATGTCTTTGAGCATACCAGGTCAGCACATTATCATTCTTGCCTTTTCGCTGTAATGTTGAATGCCTTGAAGAGCTGTATGTGATTTATTTAGCATACAGCATTACATCTGAAGATTTTTGGGCATACAATTGGTATCCCTGTGTAAGTAGGTAATTAGTAATGGAGAGTGAATACTGCAAAACGGAAAAAGAATCATGCAGTAACTTTTCCATGTTGACCACCTCTCTACCTATTGTTAGGATGTGTAACAGCTCAGTACATGTTGGTCCTGTAGATTGAATGAAGTATACATCCTTTCTAATCCAAATGTTTCCTTTTGTGTTTTAAACACACTTGTGCTCAACATACAGTCTTAGCCTTCTGTATGATCTATTGCTCTACATATGTTTTCATTCCCAGAATAGGTATAGGTTCTTATTTGTAATGAATGGAAGCTTGTCTGTCTGCATTATCAAAATTCACAGTTTCAATTTAGTACAGCCAAATGACATTAACACTAATGTGGCGGGATACATTTTCACAGGAGCAGGCAGTAAATCCATTGCAAAAGGTATTGCATTCCAGTGTTTCTCTCTCAATGCATAAATGGCCTACATAATAACCAAAGTAGAACGTTGTTTACTTTAGCCCACCACATAAGACACAATGTAGCTCATTACAACTGGTGGAAAAGAGGTTTAACTTCTGCATACAGAAAGCCTTCCAAAGAAACTAGTTCTACCAGATTTAGTAAATTGCTTTGAAAGACGATATATGTGTTTCTAAACTAACAAACTATGAACGGTTACTAATATTTGTACGATAAAAGTCATAGAATGTTGATCCAGGTTTTTATTAAATGACCTTTTGGATTGTGAAGAATCTTTTTCTCTATTAGAGAAAAATGGATCACACACTAGTATGTTCCCTATCTACTGCAGTATATTTTTTTGTTTTTTTTAACGTGATGGGCATGTGTGTTTATTCAAACAGATTATGTAACTAGGTAATTATATATTATGTAAGCAGAAATTGAGAGCTGTAATCAATATCATAGTTATCAACTACGGCATTATAGGTGGAACAATGACCACATACAGTATATAGACAGAGTTTATTCCAAGTGTTAATACTGTTAAAGAGGTTTTGTCTAAAAATATCCTTAAGGCTTCTTCAGTTCCCTCAAACTGACAGGTTAGATTGAAGATAGGAAGTTTGAAGATATGCGGAAGTAAAGGTGGAAAAGAGATACAGAATAGGGAAGTTTATGGCTGGTGTATTTGTATTCCTGCATTAGTTTAGTTTTGATGCTAAATTGAGGTAGTTCATGTAATTAAGTTAAACATAATATTATCTGTAGTAAATATATGTAAGTCTATTAGCTTAATATATTATAAAGTAAATACATGTTATAGCATGCACATTGTAGTATGAAATCCAAAGATTGAAATCCCATCAAACAATACCCCCCTAAAAATATAATAGTCTCTGATGCATGGGTTTGTTGGCTCCTCAAATTTGCTCACTGGGTTTGCATTTAGACACTTGAATGATGGTACCTTTGTATAAAGCTCCACTTTTTGTGACATTATGTTAAAATGAAAACAATGGTTTAAAATGTTACTACGGGAGAATAAGGCCTGCCTTTTATGCAGAGCATAATATACATAAGATACTTTTCAATTTCAGAGATCACCAAAGCAGAGAAAGCAGAGATAAAGTGAAAAATGCCATCTTACTCCTTTTACCATCCACTGCATGCCTTTATCTCTGCAATACCCTTACTAAATGTAGCCACATATATCCAGATGTGACAGAAGTGAGAAACAAAAAAGGACAAAGTTAACAGAATGTGTACATTTAGATATAGCCCTCCCTAAACAGCTGCCCATGCACAGGTTTACAAATGCCTTATGGCGTATATATTAGGTAACAACAAGTGACCATCTGGCCCCCGAAGTTGATGTGTTGGAATCAGAAGAAATGGGCAAGCATAAGGATTTGAGCAACTGGGTCACAGCAACTCCAAAACTGCAGCTCCTGCAGTTGCAGTGGTCAGGACATACCAAAAGTGGTCCAGGGGAGGAAAATTGGTGAACTGGTGAATGAGCAGCCAAGGCTCACTGATGCATGTGGGGAGCGAAGGCTGGCCGTGTAGTCCTATCCAATAGAGGAGCTACTGTACCTCAAATTGCTGAAAATGTTGATGCTGGTTCCAGTAGAAAGGCGTCTGAACACAGTGCATAGCAGTTCGCTGTGTATGGGCCTGTGTAGCTACAGACCAATCAGAGTGCCCATGCTGACCCATGTCCACCACCAAGAGTGCCTAGAATGGGCAAGTGAGCATCAGAACTGGACCACCGAGCAAAGGAAGAAGGTGACCTGGTCTGAAGAATCAAACTTTCTTTTACATCATGTAAATGGCCAGGTGCGTGTGTATCGATTACTTGAGGAAGAAAGGACACCAGGCTGCACTATGGGAAGAAGGCAAGCTGGCAGAGGCAGTGTGATGCTTTGGGCAATATTGTGCTTTGTCCCTGCCATTCATATGGATGTTACTTTAACATGTACCACCCATCTAAACATTGTTGCTGACCACCCTTCATGGAAGCATTCCCTGATGGCAATGTCCTCTTTCAGCAGGATAATGGGCCCTGTCACACTGCAAAAATGGTTCAAGATGTTTGAGGAACACAATAACGAGTTCAAAGTGTTGACTTATCCTCCATATTCTCCAGATCTCAATCCAATTGAGCATCTGTGCGATGTGTTGGAAAAACAAGTCCAATCCATGGAGACCTAACCTCACAACTTACAGGACAACTCTGCTATTGACAACATACCTTCAGAGGTCTAGTGGAGTCCATGTCTCGACAGGCTTGAGTTGTTTTGGTTGCAAAAGGGTACCAACTCAATATTAGGTGGGTGGTTATAATGTAATGGTGATGTGTGTGCATATATTGGGGATGCATTGATACCAATACTAGTATCGATATTGGTGCCGATACTGATTATTTGGGTAAGCACTCGTCCAAATGCTCCGATACCAGAACGTCCGGTCAGAGAGAGATTTCCTCTGACCGGCAGGGTCGCAAAGGAACATGGAGCTGACTTCCCGGCCAATCAGAAGGCCGGGCAGCGGGCACTGGCTCCATACTGTTTGACTGGCTCGATGATGATTGGCAGGGAAGCTGGCTTCCCAGCCAATCAGGATTGAGCCGGTCAAACAGCATATGGCCAGCTTCCCTGCCAATCAAGAAGCCGGGCGATGGGTCATTACCCACCCCTGGCTTCCTGATTGACCGGGAAGCTGGCTCCATGCTGATTGACTGGGAAGCTTACTTCCCAGCCAATCAGCATTGTGCCATCCAAACAGCATGGAGTCGGCTTCCTGGGCAATAAGAAAGCCGCACGGCTTCTTCATTGCCCGGGAAGCCGGCTCCATGCTCGTGGAAGTACCGATATCAGTACTCATTCTGGAGTAGTGATTAAATAACAACACTCCGTTTACATATTTTTCTTTACTGAACTGGCTGCATTGACCAGCAAAAATAATCCACTTCAGTGGAGTGGGTTACATGCTTCTCTATACCCGGGAGTGCTAAGTATAAGTGCTGGATGGAGTGGTGGGGGATTGACGGAATGGTAACAATATGCTTAGGAGGGGTGGGGAGATTAAAGCAAACCTGTTGCTTTTATCTGAATAAAGAAAGAAAAGGTTTGCTTTAGGAATTGTTTTTTTTGCAGGCTAGCTGGTAAGTGTGCTAGGAAATGTTATATTTGTGCTTCAACCCCTTCATGACTGAGCTTGTTTTTAGTTTCTGTTCGTAATTGACTGACACACTTTTGAAATTTTTGCTGTGTGATTCTTCCACGTCAGTAATATACTTTCTTACAAAGGGCACCCACACGTATTATATATTGTTTTTTAGAGGACAGATAGGGCTATATATTTATATTGCATATGTGTACTTAACACCTCACTTAGGACAAAAAAATATATAAAAAAAGAGGAAAAAACATAAAGAAAACACTTTTTCCACAGTTTTGATTTGTAGTATTTTTTCCAAAACAGCACAGATATAAAAAAATACATTCATTTATTTGGAAAAAACTCACATTCCTAGGATTTTAGAATTTTTTCTGTACTTCTCGGCCTAAAAATAAAACCTAACATTTTAATCTTTTTTTTCTCTAAAAGCTAAAGCTAAAAGTGGTCACCTGGCATACAATGTCACTGTCACTAAGTGCCACACTTAGTGACAATGGCATACTGTCATGAGGGTGTTAAATAAAAATAAAAACCCCCATTGGGTGAAAACCAAATCTGCAGCTCAGCTGCAGATTTTTATTGTAATGGGTTAATTTTTTTATTCATGAAAGTATAAAAAATATATTTAAATATATAATTTTATTTGTTACATTTATTTTTATCTTTTTACACTTTATTTTTATTGTTTTACACTTTTCACTATTTTTAAATTTTTTTAACATTTTTATTTATTTCATGATATCAAGCAGTCAATGTGAATTAATCTCACTATTACTGCTTGATAATTTAATCAATACATATTTGGTTATTATTAGGCTGCTTCAAACTTAAGAACTGCCAATAATAACCTTAGTGACACTGATCCTGCAGCATTTCAGGATCAGATATCACTCAGGCCTTTTTCACACCAAATGCAGACCAGATCTGCATGAGTTTCTGCACATGCAGTGCAGTGTGTTATACCACGTTTTTGCCGCATTTTTAATGCGTTCAGGGTCATTTTTGGTTAAAGCATTTTTATTTTAGTTTCAAATGGGCTTTCAGTGCGTTCCAGGGTGTTTGCATGCGTTTTTGATTCATTTGCATGCATTTCAGAGCGTTCCAGAGCAGGTAAAATAGGGCTTGCTGCAGTTTTTTTACATGCTCTGGAACTGAACGCTGCGGGGGGAACTAGAGCACAAAATACCATTGGAATACATTGGACGCAGTTTTGATCAGGTCTGTAACAGATCTGCTCTGCTCATGGAACGTGCTTGGTGTGAACAAGCCCTAAAGGTTTTCTGATCGTTCCAACAATGATCAGAAAATCTGCAACATTGTATCAGCAATTAAAACATATATCTAAATGTTTCTATTGCTGAAAGTTTAGGGGTAAAAAAGCCGGTATACATTGAGACTACTGCTCATTCCTGGAAGTGCTATCTATACCATGGTTTTAGCTTTATGCTAATTTACCTTTAATACTTACCATCCATGTTCCTTATCTTATTAAAACCTATCATTTTTGCACCCATTTTCCCCCATGTCTACAATATTTGTGGCCATATTCTATGAAATCTTATCCCTTTTGAGTCCTTCGGCTTACTGACATCTGGCATGCTTAGATGTCAACCTTTCTAAAAAGGTTTTTCCCAACATCTGAAAAGCACTAAGGAAAAAGCTATACTAAAGTAAAGATTTCTTGGTATACTATCTACATGTGATAAGGAATGGTATATCATCTGCTAAGCAATCACACCACTTCACACAGTCCCTAACCCAAAGCAGCTTTTCATTATATTAACTCACTGCCTTCTTCTTATTCCACCCTTGACTTTGTTATATAGTTCAGAAAAATACCGACTGGCTTCACTACAGCTAATATATCTGCCCCAGAACGCTTATTATTTGGGGCTGGTACTGATTAAAATTTTTGTGTTCGATTAATCAAATTTTTTTTAAATCGATTAATTATAACGCACATACAGATCCAACTACATTGGCCTATACACATACAGCACAGCAATGAAGTAATAAAATTAACTAGTATCACACTAATCCAGCACGTTATTAATCTCACGTGCCCCACTCAATATGGCCGCCGCTTGAGTGGGGCAACTCAGAATAATAACGTGCTGGATTAGTGTGATCCTAGTTCATTTTATTACTTCATTGCTGTGCTGTATGTGTATAGGCCAATGCTGAACCAGGATTGACCAGCATTGGTGATGTAGCCAGGGTCTCACCAGTTCCCGCTGCAAAAGCTACATCACCAGTGCCTTCCAGGGAGATCTAGTTTCTAAACTGGAAGAACCTGTAAGATTGTGGGGAAAACAAAGATGACTTTAATGTTGTGTGGTGCATGTGTGAGATGAGGCATATGATATTTGTCTCTCATCTCTTGCATTCACTAATCCCCCCATGATTGGATGAGATCTCACAATAAGTATTGCTAACCTTATTGCTTTTAAATAATAGTTTGCAATTACGTAGTCAGGTCTATTGAAGGGACAGGTGTGTGTGTGTGTGTGCGCACGCAGCGGGACCTTACTGTGACCAATTACATTGATATTGCAAGAAATCAATAGCTCCATCAGGTAAAGAAGGGAAGGGGGGAGGAGTCCGGTGAAGTCACGGACATCGACATCACCGGACTCCTCCCCC
>NW_017306585.1:975834-978128 GCF_000935625.1 Nanorana parkeri
AGTCACGGACATCGCCACCACCGGCCCCCTCCCCCTTCCCTTCGTTAGCCGACGGAGCCACTTGGGGAAGGGGGGAGGAGTCCGGTGATGTCGATGTCCGTGACGTCACCGGATCTCCAAAGGAACTCCCGGAAGACCCGGAAGCCGGCGGAGAGGTGAGTACCGATCAAAATAATTTTAATCGATCAAAAAAAATAACTATTAATCGAGGAATTAATCGTTAATTTTCACAGCCCTACTTATTATTGATCATCCTCCTTTGATTCTTATTCCTGCTTTCTTCTCATCCTTCATTTCTGCCTAAACATTTGATTTTACAATGAGCTTCTCATAATTGTTCCCTTTTTGCCTCCTAAATACACAATTAAAAGCATTTTGTCATAACTGTTCTATAAGTGCAAACAAATTCCTATTGATCCTGCCAGAAATCTTACAGGCTAATAACTTTGTTTGCTATCTTCTCCTGCTGGCTCTTATCAATTAGGATTGTTCTTGTTTCTCTCTGTGTACTATAGAACACTTCCCCATGTTATAGAGAAGAGGAGGGGGTGCTCTGTAATTTTAAGGCTGCTTCTCTATAGATACAGTAGGGTGAGTCAGCATTGTCAGCCTAGGTCAGGAAATGTGTTACTGGCAGGAAAAGCAGGGAAAAATGCAGCCATTACATGCATCTAAGGACTAGTGAAAAACAAAATACAAAAACAAAAATAGAGAAATGGGGCTTTAAAAGTGTATTAACCTGCCCCAGGTGATGGAATTGGCCCCCAGGTACATAGACACATGAGCCAACACAGAGACACCCATTAACCAACAAACGTCCATTAGTAAGTAAATTATACTACATTTGTACACATAAACCAATTCACAAATGGCATTGAATAAACAATTCATCAAATTATGGCTGATTATAAAGAAAGTTATGCATGGGATCAAGGGAATCACCATTTCAAAGTGCTGATGTGAAATAGGTGTAGCCAAAATAATGTGTATAGATATCATAATCATATTATACTATGTGATATTATTAAATCCAAAAAATGTTGATCCATCAAGTAAATGGATTCATCATGTGATTAATTTGTTTGTGAACCCTTCAGTTTACCTACATCCCTACATATCCACAAATGCCCCTCATTTGAGGGGCATCCACAAATGGATCTCATTTGAGGGGACATTTGTGGATACACAGTATGTATCTATATGTGATCCAGGGAGGTTTTGTACCATCTAATGATATCACTAATCTATAGTGAAAAACAAAATTGGAAAGCAGAAGCGCCACTACCTGGCGCAATAAATGTGGTTGAGTGAAGCTGGAGTAAAAGTAATGAACTCACCTGTGGCAGAGTGAGCATTTGCAAGTAACCCCCTAGGTGCGGTGGAGTGGTGGAGTAGAGCAGTGGATTCAGTCCCTCTCTTGCTGGGTAGTGCAGATGGAGACACAAGGGTAGAAAAGCCAGGGGGTGAGGTAAAATGGTAGGCAAAGGAGGGGTGAACTTCTGAAACTCACTATTTGGATAGCGAAGGCAGGATGTCAGCGACGACGGTGCGATCGATGTTGTGCCAGGATGGCCGTGGGGAGATCCTCTAGGTGGCTGTTGTCACAGGGGTCCTGGTTGGAGACTCCGGTGACCGGAGCTGTGGTGCCGACAAGAGAGCCGAGGGGCGATCGATGTTGTGCCTGGATGGCCGTGGGGTGATCTTCTAGGTACGATTCCAGTGATCGGAGCTGGAGGGTGATGTGGTGCCGACAGAAGAGCCGAGGGGCAGAGGAGCTGCCGGGATGTCACAGCGAACGGCTGCTGACGGAAGTGCTGTCTGCGAGGAGGTTGTGTCTCTAATGTCCAATGGGAGTGGAGGTGGAGTTCCAATAAGAATGGTGAGAGTGTTGCGGCGAGAGCTGTGTGTGACAGGTGTCAGATGCTGTGGTGGAACGGGCGGTGGTGCGCGGTGTCCGAGAGTGGATGCCCACATCATGCCCGTACTGAGAAGGAGTGTTCAGAACACTCATAAATGTTCAGGTCATGAGAGTTAAGCTGGCGACGCGTTTCGAAGGGTAACCCTTCTTTTTCAATCCGGTGTCCACCGCCCGTTCCACCGCAGCATCTGACCACATGTCAGATGCTGCAGTGAGTTCTTTACTTTTACTCCAGCTTCACTCAACCACATTTATTGCGCCAGGTAGTGGCGCTTCAGCTTTCCAATTTTGTTTTTCACAGTACACATGTTGGACACCCCGGTCCGAACTTAACGGAAGCTGCACACCCGCAATAAGAAAGAGAAATCCCCCCCCC
>NW_017306585.1:978167-980342 GCF_000935625.1 Nanorana parkeri
AGTGGGCCGGCGGGTGTGTCTCTTTTCAGATTTCTCTGCCTACAGGCTCCTGAGAAGTAAATCCGGCCCTGCAATTACCCTCTTTAGACCCTCCCTAGTTCCCTGTCTCACTTCTTCCCAGTTTATCTAAATTAACCAACAACACTTTCACTCTGAATTGGAAAACTATTTCTGTACTATAATACTATTTGATGATCTAGTATATAAACTTTGCCTTAATTACTCATCTAATAATGCCTTTATCAAAGTTGTCAGTAAGCTACTGACTGCAAAATCAGTATAGTTTTATTGCCCTGGTTTTTGAATGACCTCTTATCTCTTTGGATGGATTTTCAGTCTCACACTCCCATATTACCTCTGTTCCTCATGCTTTGGGCACCTAGGCACCTATTTATTGTTCATATGCATAAATGTTTCCTATTACTACATGATGATGCTTATATATAAAATATTACAGAAACTGTCAAGTCCTAAAAAAGCTCACCCTCAAGTCCAGGCCTAATGTTTGGTAGTTCCAAGCTACTTGTTTGAGCCATTTGCAACTAGGCAGAACCTTGAACTAATGAAGTTGTAGTTCTCAGTCCTAACACATGAGGGAGTTGGCTTTCCATTTGGTTACATACACTCTTGACTCTCTGTTAACTGCCTAGATTGAAGAAAAATATCCAGTACTTCCAGTTATAGGGAACATATGACTCTCCCCTACCTCCCATGATGTAGTGCTGGGTGCCTAAGTGGCCAATGCTGTTCCAAGGGACAGGGAGAGATTGCTTAGTTCTGTGTAAACTCAGACCACAGTGATTTGGAGCTTACACAGGATTTCTTCGCCTTGCTTCTATGGATGCAGCATTTAAGTGATCCCGTTGCATCATGCTGCACAGTAAGGTAAAAAAAAAAATGTAAAAGTTTAAAAAATACATTTGACTAAAACTGCAAAACCAGGTTATATGAAGAAAAAAAAAAAATATATGCTGTTTGAGGGCAACTATTTATACTCATATAAAGAAAGGTAAATATTTATTATAATTATTTGATTTGGACATGTTAATATTTGGCCTATTCATCTATGTGAATGTGAAATCTAATAAAGAGTATACTATCTCAATAGGGAAACAGGAAGAAAAGAGTTAACAAGCTTTCCGATGACTAGCGACCTACAGGAACAGCTGAAACCCAGAAAGGAGCTTGGAGCCGTTTCATTTGACTAGGTTAATGTAGATAGGAAAACCACAAAAGTTCAGCCTAAATGAGCAAAAAAAGAAACAGGTTTAATCATCAAGCCAAATCTGCTGAAGTAGAAATAGAGGAGGAAAGAAAGTAATGACAAATGTGTGCATTTTATCACTGTGAATGTAAACCTGATTTGATAGAAATATGGGGGTTGTCATTGCTGCCCATCTTCTGATATTGCCAAATGACTAGCTGTTAGGCTGACCCTCTAGGTTCAATAGCTAATGACCTACGAACAAGTATGTAGTTCCGGAAAATTAGAGCAAATTTGGGAATCCTTAACTGTATCCATGTTTTAGGTATGTAAATCAAGAGGGCTAGTATGATGGCCAGGCAACTGGCAAAAGCACAGAGAAGTCCAGTGGTAGCCTCCGTGTTTCTGTCACGACTGTTATCATTCAGATGACTAACACTAGCGCCTGCTGCTGTCAGAATAAATTATCAGTGACTGCAGCCAATCAGATTCAATTTCTCAACCCATCTCCTTCGACAAAAGTAATTGAGTAATCTACTTTTGTTGGGAAGGCAGGGCCACCAGCTGTAAGAATTTCAAACAATTCCTGTGACTGAGTCAAAGTTCTAACAATGGATGGCCAGCCTAAGACTAGAACACAGTCCAAGAGGGGGCACCACCAGGAGGGGAGTAGACTTATGTGCCATCAACTTAATCACATAGGAGGCCAGCAGGTGTTCACCCCCTCTCTGGCCAACTGGTGTTAGGGTATCTTACAGCTTTAGTGGTGCATGCAGGTATGAATGTAAAATGTAGATAAAGACACTGACAAATAAAAAAAAAATGAATACTTCTTGTATTAATATTTAAATTCCAAATTCTAGTCATGTGCAAAGGTGTGCCTTTATTTATCTAATTCAGTGCCATACACAAGCAGGCCCGGCACTACCATATAGGCAGGTCAAGCAACCGCTTGACGGCGCCAGAGGGGG
>NW_017306585.1:980433-1011688 GCF_000935625.1 Nanorana parkeri
GACAGTGTCCAGGGAACTCTGGGGAACTCTGGGGAACTCTGGGGAATGCAAGTTCTGTGACAACACCGCCCATATTTGTTATTTGTCCACATTCACTTGAAAAAGGTATATTTGGTGCAAACGACTGGAGATCCGTGCTTTAAAAAGCATTAACAATCTAAGAATACTTGACCACTTTGCAAGATTCTAATAAACTGGGTGTTTGTTATGCCACTTCAATGGAAAAAGTTGCTGGTTCTGTACTGGAAATTCCATCTACTATTTCTTCCCTGATGTGAGTGGTAATCATAACTAGACAGAGGTGGTGTTTTACATTGTATTAAAAATTAGTCACACTAATATTTTAGGACCAAGTTAGACATTCTATGTACATACATTATATTGAGTAATAAGAACAGCATAACATTTTCTGCAACGTTTGAAGGCCTTACCATGTGAAATAGGTTGAGAACATCAGTAATGTTGTAATAGCCCAGCTGCTTTATTTTTCCAAGTGAGTAGATTAAGGAGATTAAAAACACACCTAGAACACACTAAAGGAATGATATAAACTATAAGGTCCCATATTCTGGCACCCTTTCAGAATGCCCTAACAACCTCAGTGTATTTAATTTAAAAAAATTACATCCTGCATGCTGATCACATTCCTAGGTTCCTTGTTCACTGTAGTCCTCCATTTATTGGCCATAACTTGTTCAATACACACCCACAGCATTCTACTTGTTGTCTCTCACATTCAAAAAGCAAGAGAATGTCCTAATAGCCAACAACTGGATTCAAACCTGCCTTGCAAGTTTGAAAGACTGGAAATGATACAATGCATCGGTAGTTTGTAAAATGCTAGAGGGCATAATAAAGGATTATTAAAGAAGCCATTAGACCTAGCTGCAATGGATTACAGAACACTCAGATTAAGACAAAGGAGCACACTTTTTTTTATTTCAGCACAGTTGCAGCATTTGCCAGAAAGCATTCATAGCTAATTGATTGGTTTCACTCATAGGCTAAAATTTCTTGTTTATTTAAAAATTGAGATTTTATGCTTTCAAGAAGAACGCTGAAGCAGATATATTCACCCTATTCGTGGTCCTATCTGGCTGCTAGACCGCTCCCCACAGCCTCTCCCTCCTCTAAATCTCTAGACTGAAGGTGAATATTGCAGTAAAAGCTAATTTTGTGTGAGTTGTGCTTTAAAGTTCTAACAGCATTGGAAATTGGCTCTGTTGGCATTGGAAATTGGCTATGAATTATTGCACCTTTCCTGTTCTCTCTTTCTTTGAAAAAATACATAAATTATTTTTTTGCAGAATTCTCCTTCCTGCCCATCTGTACTTAAGCTCATTTTAATCTTATAACACCCACCTCAGGGCTTAGTAGCCATTATGATTGCATATAGATACCAGCGGCATATGCATGGTTCTGTCTTATCTTACTGAATAATGGGCCACCAGGGTTGTCATTATCTGACTCTCATAACACATAGCATGGATATAGCAGGGATAGGTGAGAACCCCTATTGGGTTTTTAATGCTGTCCAGGGCTCTTATACAGCTCTTCCCTCTTAATGCTATAATAGGCTTGGTTGCATCATTTAAAAGTTGCTGCACATTAATATTATGTTGACACTTTTCTAAGATCTGCTTCACCATGAACATCTAAATAGTTTATACCTATTAGTTCTTCTTCACACAGGAGTTTATTTGTTTAAGGTCTCTGCTTCTATCTAAAACTTCCTCTATGCTGCTCACCTCCACCCAGAAGGGGGGATTACAGCATCATGCACACGGTGCTGAGCCATGAAAAAGTCTCTGCATCTGTAGTAGTAAATGTTAGAAGTAAGGTACTAGTGTCACTGTGCCGCCCCAATAGGGGCATAGAATATGAGATGCATAGCCTCAGTTAATATTAGCATTGTTATATAGGTTAGAATTTATATAGTGTGATTTGCCTAACTATTTTCTCATAGCTAAATCCATGTGTTATCCTATGCTGCCATCTAGTGGCCTTTTGTTGTAATATACATGTCTTTCTGTAATTATTCCTCATGTGACGACGTATTTCCCCCTAGTGTACGCCCCTTCCTTCTTCCTGTGTGCAGTACTTCCTGTGTCATGGCCACAGTGAACAGCCACATGTAACAAGGACACATATGTAATCTGCACAGTACGTAGGAAAGGCATCATCTTTTGACCGCACAATACTATAACCGTTCAACTGCTGTTCCTATCATCTGCTGTAACCTGATGTTAAAGAATAAACACCTCTTTTGAATGAATCGGTATTGACGAGTTCAGCTATCTGACGAGGATTGTCCGCAGTGAGTATATCTGCTTATACAGGCCAGGCATAGAGGTCTCAGCAAGGGATATATTTTGCTATCACAACGATCGGAGTCAGAATAGTCACTTAGAAGTAAAGAATGTCTCTATGTTGGTGGTGCCACTAAAAGGGGAAAAATGCCCTTGCATCAATGTTGTCATTTTAACATCTCACAATTACAGCCCAAAAAACATTTTGCTACAACTCCTAGGTATGGGAATACCACATGTGAGGCTCTTTCACTGCCTAGCCATATATAGGGGGCCCAAAATCCACCTTAAGGCTTTCAAGGGGTATACACTACACATGTGATTTCCTGATTACCTATCACATTTTCAGAGGCCCTAAAATGTCAGAACAGATGAAACACACCCAAATTGACCACATTTTGGAAAGTAGACACATCAAGGTATTTGGTAAGAGGCATGGTGGGTTTTTTGGACATTTAGGGGATTATTCACAAAGCTGCCGAAGGCAGCCGAGTGAATAGCCTAGCCAAAGTGAAGTGAGCTGAACAAAGTTCAGCTCTTCACTTAAGCCCTGTACGGCCGATTTCAGCTGTACATCGGCTAAAATCAGCCGTACATCAGCTGCCTTCGGTCAGCCAAACATGCTCTGCATGTTCAGCTGAGCCGAAGTGAAGAAGGAGTTCGACTCAGCCAATCCAACATCTGGATCTCATAGTGGCCGAATGGCAGTGAGTGAATAGCCGAAGGCCACCGTATGGCTTTCGGTTCGGATATTCTGCTTGCTACCTCTAAGGTAGTGAGCAGCATAGAAAGAAATTTAAACGAATGGGGGAAAAAAGTGTTTAACCCCTTCATGACTGAGGCATTTTTTTCATTTTTTGCACCCATGTTATATTCCACATTTTAGGCCTGAAAATGACTTAAAACCCCCACACATTATATATTTTCTGAATGCCAAGACCCTATACAATATAATGGTGGTAGTTGCAAAGTTTTATGTTGCGCAATATTAGCGCAACTCCTTATTAAACCCCCAAATTTAGTGACAAATTTAATTAAATGCCCCAAAACACAACAAAATACCCATTTCTAAAATGAAATATAAAAGATGAGGTTACAACGAGTAAAACGATACCCAACATGCCCAGTTTACAAATTGCGTGCGTCTGTGAAACGGCAAAAAACTGCAGTACCACAAAAAGTCCACAGAAGACGCTTTAAAAGCCCCCACAGGTCAGCAATTTAGAGATACCCCAAAATACTGGCCCTAGAATTATTGCTCTCACTCCGGTGTGCGCGGCGATACCCAACATGTGTAGCGCGTTCGTCGTTTTCATACGTAGTCGCACCCGACGTGTGTTTACGTGGCGACGCGCGTCCTCGCGGGGGCAGGGGAGTTTTACATTTTTTTATTATTATTATTAGATTTATTTTATTTCATTTTAATTTTAAAAACTGTTTTTTTTTTTTTTACTTTACTTTGACTGCTATCACATGGGGGGGACATACCAGACCCTTAAGGCACTGGGAGGGTGCTTTTCTAGAGTCGCCCCTGGAAAAAGCACTTTGTCCCCGTGCCAATGGGGACACGGGCCTCTTCCCCACAAGCCCTGGGCCGTTGGTTGTGGGGGTGCGGGCAGGGGGGGTTATTCACATCAGGGTACCCCTTTAATAAAGGGGCACCCAACTGCACCCCCCCTTGTGAATAAGTAAGGGGTACTTGTACCCCTACCCATTCACTAAAGGGTTAAAATAAATTTGCAGAAAAAAATCCTTTAATTGAAAAAAAAACACATTTAAAAAAAAATAAAATTGGAGCCACTGACATAATCCAGGGTCAATCAAGCTAGCGGTGACATCACCGCTAGCTCCGCCCTACTGTTTACTTTTGGCCAGCACCTGCCAAAGTCTTCCAGCAGGTCCCGGGCAAAGTAAAACAGTTGTTGTTGTTTAATGACAGATCAGCGTCCCCAAGTCATTTGAGGACGCTGATCTGATATTACAACTGGGCGGAGCCAGCTGGGAGATCACAGCTGGCTCCGGCCAGCTGTCATTTGCATGGAGAAAGGTTGGCCTCTCGGCCGACCATTCTCCACTCTTCGGCTGTCACTATGGCTCAGGCTGCTTTTGGCTGCTGTATGGGCTATTGTGAATAGCTGTACAGCAGCCCTTCGGCTGCTGTACGGCTCCGGTGGCCGAAGCAAGCCGAAGGATGAGCCGAAGCTACGGCTGAATCCTTCGGCTCTTTTGTGAATAACCCCCTTAATTTTGTGCCACAAGCTTTTGAAAAATGAAGGGAAAAAATTATGCCCTCTACAAAGTTACAATTTATTAAGGTATTTCTTATACACAGCATAGGCATACTTACAATTACACGCCAAAGGACATTATGCTACTCTTCCTAAGTATGGAATACCACATGTGTGAGACTTTCACCGCCCCTAGGGGGGGGGGGGGCAAAATTCAAGGAGCACCTTCAGAATTAAATTACCTTTCTTTATTAGGCTTAAAATTTGATTTCCTGACTATCTTTCACATTTTTGGAGGCCCACAAAAAAACCCCCTACAAAATGACCATATTTTGGAATTTAGACACCCGAAGGTATTTCCTAAAAGACTTGGCTCTTTCACTCTTCATTGTCTGAATCAGAGATGGGCGTAAATGTACTGCTCCTTTGTATGGGTTCATACTGGGACACACTAGTGCTGTGCTCTGTACCTTTTTTTTTGTGATCTGCACTGTCCAATGGCAGTGTAACCACAATTACTGTGCTTGCATTCCCACAGGTCTAGTAAAGAAAGGGACATTTATAGGGTTATTCACAAAGCTAGCCAAAGGTTCAGCCGTAGCTCTGGCTGCCACCTCACACAGAGACACAGTGTGAAACAAGGAATGGTAAGTACAGTAAGTAATAGGGAAAAGATCAATTGCAGGGAGACCAGAGGCAATGCTGGTAGCTGGTCCTTTGCCCTTTTCTTGCCTTGTTTGGAACATCTTCCTCATTTTTACGACATACTTAGGTTCTGCTTCCTGCACTGCTGCAGAATAGTGATGGGCATGGTGAAAGGCGGGTGTTCCGAAAAGACATGGTTTTATGTGACACACCTTTTCACAAGTGGGTGTTGAAACACTGTGCTAAATTGTGGCCATGGCTTTAAGTTACAAATACAAATCCTTTGAAAGGTAAAACAATTCTCATATATGTATTTTCATCCATGTATTTAGCTGTTTGCCTGGAGTTTGGCTTTCAATATGTAAAGATCTTTACATTGCACACAGTCCTTGTAGCCATAAACATGCTTTAATTACTGTGCCATTGAGAGTCCCAAAGATACACGTATACCTCAGCACAAAGGATCATTTTTAAAGAATAAAACCCTTCCATTTCATAAGCCTTTCTCTTCCTAAACTACGGTATACAGTTGCTGATATGACATACTAATGTAGATACTGTCAGCATTCCAGCACTCGGCTGGAATGCTGACATCCTGGATTTGCAGAAGTCTTTTTAATTAGCAAAATAATATATGTTATAATCAACCTGATCTGCACTAAAAAGTGCCTAAGACAGTAAAAGTGTAGGCACTCTGTGTTGCATAAAAGTATCTGTGTGAGTTGCACACAGGGCCTTAAAGTGACATTAAACTCAGGTGTTAATCTTAAAAATGCATTCACCTACACTATTAACAACATTTTGTAGCTTATTTCTGCATCACTCGGCCGTAGCTCCTCAAATCATCTCTCAATTCATGCTGACATTGTCCTTGCTTCTGAAGGGTGGCTACTTTTGTTCCCCATGGTCCCTGTGTGTGTTGTAAAGTAACCACTGCTCCAAGCTCGCTCCCATGATGGACTTCAATCTCAATACAAATTAGTAAACTAAATTTGAAATTGTACTCCTTCACAGGAGCTTGGAAAGGTTTTTACTTTACAACACACAGAGACCACGGGGAACAAAAGTAGCCACCTTCCAGAAGGGAGAACAATGTCAGCACCAATTTAGAGATGATTTCAGCATCTACAGCCAAGTAATACACAAATAAAATACATTTCTGTAAATAGTTAAAGCACTTGAATGCATTTTTAAGATTTTACTCGTGAGTTTAGTGTCACTTTAACATTTCTTCACAGTCCAGATTAAGCCCCATCCCCTATCATTCCACTGCTCAATGCAAGGTTCTCAGTGGGAAATCCATGCAAAATGTGCAATGTTGCAGTACTGATTGGTGAGAATGGTGAAAGGTGAGTGCTCCTAAAAGACATTGTTTAATGTGACCCCCCTTTTCAAATCTACCACCATTAGCAGCTGGTTACATGGCAACTCAGAGCTTCTAAGTAGGTCGAGGCTGGAAGTCTTCCCTCTGCCAGATGCTATTGTTGCAGGACTGAACGGGTTGTAGGTGGCTAAATAATGCCCAGCATGTGCCACTGATTGCGGATCCTGCTCAAGCTGCTATCTGAATGGTATCGCCACTCGTATCTCCAGCATTTCTGCGTAATTACATTACATACAATACATTGTCATTGTAAGGGCTTGAATTCTATGGAACGGAATCACTAAAACCAATGTTTCCCACAGTTACCGCTAATGCTTGTCTTGCTTAATATGCTCATTGTTTCATTTGCTGCCTTTTTCCTTTTTACCGTATAAGTAGAAAGCTGTCACATGTTTGCACACCATCTTGCATTCCTTACCAACTGGCCTTTAAACAAAAGAATAAATACCAAAAAAGATGATCTGAAATGAAATACAGACCATATAAAATACAGAAATGGCCTCATCATGATAAATTTGGACTATTTAGGGTACAATTACTGGTTTATTGAATTCTGTAATTAAAATCTCTGATTGCTATTTCTTAATGAGGTATAAGGCACTTTACATTCCTAATGCGACAGTGAACACAAGGTCTCATATTTATTGTCTCCAGTAGATAGATAGTTACATTACATGTGAAAGCCCTAGTGTTTTAGCACAGGAAATGGCACTGAACTTACTGCATCTGCACTCTGAAGCCACGTGGCAGGCCAGCCAGGTTAATAGCTGTTTCCTGCATGTGATGACATTGATGAAGCCTGTGGCATCATTAGGCTCAAGGTTTCCCTTATAGCAGAATGCTGAAGTTTATTAGCCATGTAATTACTTGTATAGCAGTTACTTATCGTGTCTAATTTTCTTTAAAGGTGTATGCCCAATGAATTGGATCTGTTGAATAACATCTTTAATTAAGAATCATTTATTTGCATTTGTCGTATTTTTAATTATCACATCAACATTAGGCCTTAGATTTACATGCTGTGGCTAAAGAAAGAAATGTAGCATTCAATGTAATAGATTTTTTTTATACCACAGAAAGGCTATCCAAAAATGCAACATATATGAGTGCACAGAAATATTTCACAAAATGTCTTTTACTTCTAATTACAGGTGTATTAGAAATTTCCCAAACATATTTGGTCCAGCAGAATATAAGTCATTGTTACCCATTTCTGCATCAGATATATGTATATATTGCGAGGGACTGACTGGTAGGATTGTGGACAGTGTATATGTGTCACCTAGATTTGTCACCTACACACAGTGAGGAGGTAGGGTTTCTGTCTGCTATGGCAGAAAAAACGCTCTTGTTTTCTCAGGTCTTAATAACATAAAGTCCGAGTCCTTGAGCCTGGAGGTTTTGCAGAACTTGTAATAGGATCAAGCCTTCAATCCTAGGGCCACATTTTGCATGGTAGCCATTAGGGTTTGACCGATATGGATTTTTCAGTACCGATACTGATTATTGGCTACCTTTAAGAAATAAAAAACAGCCCACTGCTGCTATCAATCAGCAGAGAAGGTCCACCTCTGCCTATTGACAGCAGCAGTCGGCAGGTGCAATAGCCAGCCTGCTATTGGCTGTTGCAATTTGAATCAGGCAATAGCAGCCTAGCTGTTCATTCCCATGGTATCTGTTGTTTTTTTTTTTCTTTACTCTGACAGCGGCTGTTGTTTTTTTTTTCTTTGCTCTGACAGCGGGCGCTGTAAAAAAACAAAAAACCCAGCTGAGGAATTAGCAGATAGCAGGAGAGCTAATGCTTCCCATACTATTTGCTGGATCTTTTTGTCATTTGTATTCTGACAGCAGCCGCTTTCAGAATACAAAAAAACAAAGACAGGGAATCGAATATATAAGGCAGTCGCTGGTGCAGCTGAATGTAGACAGAATATGGGTACCTGATACCGGTTATCGGCCTGAAAGGTAGCCAAAAATATGTTTCAGTACCTAAAAATCCATGACGGTCGATCCCACGCCTTATGTTGTTTTGTTTTATTTTACTCTGACAGCAGCTGCTGTCAAAATTTTAAAAAAATATGCAGGGGAATCTATTTCCTGTTTGGTATCTTTTTACTTGATGCAGCCCTATCTTTTATACTTTACAAAAAATGGATATTATATTGTGTGCAGAAAAAAATATTTTCTGTGCATTCTTAACTAAAAATACAAATTTGATAAAAAGTTGCACAATTAATGTGTGACATAAAAAATTGCACATGCTATAATTTTATTCTTCAGGGTCTCTCTATTCTTCAGGAAATATATAGGTGGTTTTTCACAAAGGAGCCGAAGGATTAAGCCAAGGCGTCGGCTAATCCTTCGGCTCACTTCGGCCGCCAGAGCCCTCTGGTTCAGTCGAACCGAAGGGCTGCTGTACAGGCTATTCACAAGCAGACCATTCTCTGCACAAATGTAAACAACTGGGCGGAGCCAACAGTGATGTCATGGCTGGCTCGGCCCAATTGTTGTCATTCAATGACAGCCTAGGGTCCTCAAGTTATTTGAGGGCATTGGGCTGTCATTGAATGACAACAACTGGGTGGAGCCAGCTGTGACATCATGGCGGGCCCTGCCCATTTGTTTTGATTTGGCCAGGACCTGTGGGAAGTCTCTGATAAGTGTCGGACAAATATAAACAGTTGGGCGGAGCTAGTGGTGATGTCACCGCTTGCTCAGCCCAATTGTTTATATTTTGCCGGCATCTCTCACAATGTCATCTTGCGGCGGAAGTTCGTCATGTCCGGTCGGCAGGCATTGGGTTTTTTTATATCGACGAGTCGTTGTGGACAATGCTGGACGTCGTGATTGAGCTTAGGATTCCGTCATTGGATCAATTTTTGGGGGTTTTCTTTTTAATAAGGGGCTTGTCAAAAATATTTGTTGTGGTTTATTTATATATTTTTTGAACCCTTTAGTGAATAAAAGGGGGGGGGGGAAGCATCTGGATGCCTCGTTTATTAAAGGGGGTGCCCCAATGCAACAAAGCCCCCCTGCCCACATACCCCCACAACCAATGCCACAGGGATTGTGGGAAAGAGGCCCTTTTCCCCATTGGCATGGGGACAAGGTGCTTTCCCAGGGGGTACCCTGGAAAAACACCCTCCCAGTGCAGAGGGCATGTGGACTGGTATAGCAGGGAGGGGGGTCGCTCGCTCGTGTCCCCCCCCCTTTCCTGCCATGCCTGACCTATGCTCAGATTAAGGGTCTGGTTAGGAATCTTAGGGGGACCCCATGTTTTTTTCCCCATTTTGGGGGTGGGGTTCCTCTTTAGAATTTCTACCAGACCTAAAGGGCCTGGTATGACGTTTGGGGGGACTTTTTAAATTGGAGTCCTTCCTAAAATTCCTACCAGACTTACAGAGTCTGGTTTGAGAGGAGTACCCCACGCTGTTTATGTTTATTTTTCTTTCTTTTACATTTTTTTTTTTTAATTAGTTTTTTTTAATATTTTTTTTGAGTTTTTTTCGTTTGTTTATATGAAAATAGGGGTGAGTGGCAGAGAGTGAACTGCCGGAGGTTCGGCTTAGCCGATTCAGATGTTTGAATGGTTTCTTCACTTCAGCTCTTCCGAACATGCTAAGCATGTTCGGCTGACTGAAGCCAGCCGAACAGCCGAAGCCAAGTGATGTACGGCTGATTTTAGCCGACGTACGGCTGAAATTAGCCATACAGGGCCAAAGTGAGTAGCCAAACTGCATTTCTAGCTGAACTTCACTTTGATTAGTCATTCACTCGGCTGGCTTAAAGTAATCTTCAGAAATAAATGTGCATTTTAAATGTGTGCCAGATTGTTAGTATATCAGCATTTCTTATGGACCTGTATGAAAAGTCCTAGTTGTTTTCAATCTGGTGACAAGAGATTATTAGTTTTCCCCATGTTTCTGCATTTTACAAACAGGCCAATGATGAAAGTAAAATAAGCTCCTTGATAGTCAAAGAGACTCTGACCAATACTGATCCTTGTATTGCACCACTGTTAATTTTAGACCACTTTGAATTTATTTTCTTTACAGATACCATTCTTGACAGATACCCATAACTGGTTATTTATCATTATATATGTATATGTTTTCCCATTCCTTTAATTCTCAGACTCAGTACTATTCAATTATGAGGACCAGATTTTTCAAACTAAGCTAATTACATTAGCAGCTCTTCCAACACTGGTTTACAATCAATGCTTTTGGTTTTAATAAAGCTTGGTCGCAAAGAACAGGCAGTTTGGATGTCCTACAAAATTAAATTGAGCACCTTCCGTAGTCAGAAACTCTAAGTATGGCACTAATTTTCAAATGTTCGCCAAACCACCCTAGAAAGACAGCAAAAGCCCCATCATTCCCTCTATCGTTCTTGAGGAGATATCTGCTAATATATGGCCATCCTTAGACTATATTTTATGTATCCAAGCTAATTTTCTGTTATTTGATTCTTTTCTGTAATATGTTTTTGCATAGCATTGCTTAGTTTATCCCCAAATAATGTACCCATAAAAGAGATCAGGCTTACTGGTCTGCAGTTTCCAGTTTCCCGCTTTTTACTCTTCTTAAGTATTGGTACATATTCCATGTCTGCCTTGTACAACCACAGAAGTTACCAGATAGTCCAATAAAATAACATAGTGACCAATCAACCTGGCAGTCTAGCCCGGCTGATTACATTGGGAAAGTGGCTTTTCAATGTTATAACCAGCCCTGGAGTGCTGAGAGAAATGCGATGAAATGCGATGGAATGCAGAATGCAGCAGGCCAGCTGTCAAAATAACAAAAAAGCCTCTAGATAGGCGGAGCCCACTGTCAATCAGCCAGCTGGATGGATCTCAACAGTATTGTCAGGACCTGTCCCGGTTGCGGTGCTCTCAGTATATAGCGAGCTATATACCGAACTTTGGGTCACGGGAGGAGGTTAGTATATATCCTCCTGTGACCCTTAAGAGTACTCTGGGATAAAAAGGTTACCCCATAGTTCTCTTTTAAGGCTCTGTTCACACAGAGCGATCTGGCATTCCAGTGCCAAGAACCTATGGATTCCTGTAGCAGTAATTGCAGACGTCCCCATTCAGATGCGGCCACTGTACCCAAATAAATGAGTCACTCTACCCATTCAAATAAATTATAGGGTGACAGCAGCCACATCTGTAAGCGGCAGTCAACAAGTAATTGTACACAGTACGATTACATGCGATTTGAGATTGATGATAGTCGCTTGATGCAGGATAGATGCACCTAGCAGCAGTAATGTATTCCAAACTGCATGAAAGATTACATGCCGACTGCTGCTTACATATGTGGCTGCTGTCAGCCTATCATTTATTTGAATGGGTACAGCGGCCATATCTGAGCGGAACACATAGGATTCCTGCTGCAAGAATCCATAGGTTCTTGCGGCAGGAATCCTAGAACACCTCGCGTGAATGGGGCCTTAATGCTTTTAAAAAGGGACAATTTGAAGAATAAAATTTGAACTTTTGATGAGTTACAAGCTACCAAAATGAATGAACTGCCAACGGTGTAACACTTTTCCCATCCTGTTTGGTTTTCATGGACCAAAGGATGGTAACCAAAGTGCTGACTGACAGCGGTCATTAATTCTACGTCCTGCACTGGCCTGGCCACCGTACATGCCAAGGTGTAAGGTACATCTTTCTCAGCTCATGAAATGGTGGAGCACCATCTCACCTTGGGTGCCAGAGAACCTTGTCCTGGCACTGTTTGGGTACCCATATTAAAATATCTCTGACTCATATAGATGGTAAGGTGTGACTGGAAATTAGGGTGGCAATTGTCAGGCAGGTTTCCTTCAGAAAGATAGGCAGATATCTACAAAGATATCCCTAATATACTGCTTAACTTGATCATCAGAAATTAAATAAGGACGAACTGTCCCTGTCACACATATATGTTCCAAGTAGTAAAAATCTCTGTATGTGTGACCATCGAAAGCACTTATTAACATTACAGTAGCCTTAAAGGGCCTCATCCTTGTTTTAGCTTTGCCTTGTGCAAAGCCTTCTTTCCAGTTCATGGTCATCTCATCACTCAGTTTGCAGACTGATGTAAAATCATTACAGTAAGACAATATGCATGCCCTGGTGTTTGTTTATTTATTTAGGTATTAAAGCTTATCTAAACCCAAATGACTTGAGTGCCTCTTTCGAGTCCAGTGGTCTAGGTTGTTGCCTAGAGGCTGCTGGTTTTACAGTTGAAGTCCACATTTTTTCCTGGTTCTAATTGGTGAACTTGTTTGGCCTTGATGTCCAGTGGGAGCCTAATAGTCTGTCTGTTGGCACAGTTAACCCCTGTGATGAACATTCTATTAGTATGAGCAACATTTGTAGTTGAAGTTTTAATGGAAAAGTGGTGCATTTCCTGCTGATATTGTAGTCCCTGGTGGTACCTTAGTGGTCTGATTGAGCAAGGTTGTGAGCAGTTTTCCAGACATCTTCACCATGGCCATGGTTTTTCCACTGATATAGCGATCTTTGATAGCCTCTTGCTTCCTAGAGTAATTTTGATTTTTACCATGCCACCTGATTTCCTAGAGCAGAATCTTGAGACTTTAAAGTGTATTTCCACCTTTGCTGTGAAAAATGAGAACCCCCACACACACACACACACACACACACACACACTGTTTGTTCAAACAGCATACCTAAAAATAATAATAATTAAACAAACATTATTACCTTACTAGTTGTTTCTTCGGAGCAGGCTAATACATTGGAGCAAGCTTGTATTGTTTAGAACTGCAATGAGCTTTTAGGGGACAGATTTAGCGACAGTTTATAAAGTGCGTTAATGTGCCACTCAAGCCTTGAAATGCTTAACCCTTATTAGAACAGACAGTATGCATACCTAATTTACAACTGATAATGAAGAACTGCCAACACAGTACAGACAGGGTTAATATTGTTAAACATAACTCCCCAGACACCTCCTTACCATTACATAAAAAGGATCTTTTAGCAAATAAATACTAAGCAGCAGGCAATAAATATACAATAGCTGTTATCCCAATATGGCTGAAATTGTGGAAATACACTTTAAGGAGGGGTGATTGTAAGAAGTGTGTAGGCTTTTAACCTCATTCTTTTTATGAGAGACTCTCCCTGTGATTTTGTATAAACCATTCATTTGTATGACGTGCTTTTCTATGCTGCTTGAATGCACGTTAACATTTCTCCTACTTTCTTTAGACTTTTCAACTCGCATTAAGCGTATACCTGTCTGTATCTATTAGACTTCAGCTCCCTGGACACTCAGCATTGGAAAAATTGGTGTTTTTTAATGTCAAAATGTCAGAGAATTGAAATTAATAGTTTCCATTCTGAATTGAATATACAGTATTCATTTTATTGGTTATATTGTATTTTACATAAAATTGTTACACCTTTTTTGAGATGTATCTATACTTATTTGCTAGTCTTACAGCCATATTTGATTGTTCTCACACGTGTTAAAATAAGGCTTTGATTGCATATAAAATGTTGTTCCTTGAGAAGAAGGGCATAGTCCGCATTGCCAGCGCATAAATGGTGCCCCTGCATGAGGATAGACCCACTGCTTTAATGACCAGTGATTTAGATGAGGAGAATGGAGTTAAACTTCGGCAAAAGGGCCAATTTTTGTCTGCTTTCATTGCTGCCTACTCATCAGGTTCAAGTCAAGTCAGTAAGCCTATTATGAACAAACATTCCTTTTCATTTATTAACCTTTAGAAATATATTGGTGAATTATAGAAATTAAATTCTTGCAGTACAGATGCTTCTTGTTGAACAGCAGGGTGTAAATTTGATTGTTGGGGAGCTGACTGAGTGCTTCTATGGGCTACACAATAAACACTTTAGGATCCGAGTGTGCCTGCCAGGAGACCAGTTGACCCCCTGCTTGCAATAAGATTGGACTTATTAGGAATGCTCTACCTTCCTTGTAGTTACTAATGGGGATTTGTTATTTATGTTAATGAGTGACCATAACATTGCTGTTACTGCTAGCTATTTTCCCTACAGCTTTTTAACAATGTTGGGTTGCATAGCCACAGAAATTCACTTGACATATTTTTGTATAACATTAATAGGAGTAATATACCTGCTCTGGACAATCTGTGGGGATTCAGATATTAAGAGGAGAATTCATAAAGTCAATGTGAGGGGGTCCACAGGAGAAGAGATTTGTGAGAGCGAACCATTACAATCCCTTGGCGATCAGAGAGTGACTGCTAAGAGGGACAGGGGGGGTTCCTTTCTACCCCTTCCTTTCTCACTTGTTCTGCCTGATGAAGGGGATCCTGTGTGACCCCGAAACGTTGCAATAAGTGTTTTGTTGCATGTAAACGTCAATAAAGAGACGTTATTCTACCTTGGACTGCCGGTGTCCATAATTTCCTATATCCTTTCTACCCAGTCACTCAACTAGGGACTGGCAACCCTGGAGGGGATAACTCTGGATCCTATAGGGGCTACTAAGAGTCCACAAGGATGGAAAAAGAGGATAGTGGGATAATATGGGTGGACCAAATAGCATATTCCAGGAAAGAGAGTTTTAAGTCAAAGTGTGCCATAGACACTCATTAGAAATCTGTCTCCCATACATGTATATGGTGGTAAGGTGTATATGAATCTGCCGCACACTAGCAGAGCTATTGCAACATGTGCTAGAAACCTACTTACTCTAAAGTTAAATAGGTTTTTTGAATTATTTGCAGCCATAGCGGCTCAAGGTATAAGTGTCGCACTTAAAGCAGAACTAAACTACTATGTAAAGTACTTTCAGGTTCTTTTCTGTGTCCTAGTGAAAGGTTGTAATAGTTGTAGTTTATCTTTGCAACACATTTCTCAACATGGCTGTAGATTCCTGTGGTGGGGTTATGAGTGTTAAACTGTACCCAAATGGCAAGTACCTTAATTTTAATGTAGTTGGTGGCAGGGTTTCAAGTGTTATTGCAATACATAGCTATAAAATATCATAGTAGTGAACTCTGGTGGCAAAGTCTGACTTCAGATTCAGAAAATAGAAGAATTCTTTAGAAATCTCTCTCCCATACACGTATATGGCTCTACGGTGTATATAAATCTGTTGCACGCTAACAGAGCTGTCACACCATTTGCTCAAAACCTACCTACTCTAAAATTAAACTGGTCTTAATTACACTTTTTTTCCTAACAACCAGAACCAGGTCAGGGAACATTGAAAGCAGGATGAACAAAAACAATAGCCGGAATCAGGAACCAGAAGATCAGTCAGCCAGAGCCAGGGTCATACATGCAGAACAGAAACTACAGAGCACTTGGTAGATCAGAACTCACACAAGGGCAGAGGGTGAATGGACAAGCTGAAGGTTAAATAATGAACTGGTGTTTGCACCATCACTCTTAGACAGGAATTTGCCAGGGGTTTTGCCAATAGTAGCAGAGTGATGATGTTTGCGGGATGGCCATAAGAGGCACCAAAGAGGAACACCACAGTGTCAAACATACTGCAAAACCATCCATGCACCGCCAACTGGAGGAGGAAGGGTAAGAAACCCTGACAATATTCTGCTGAGTCATCCCACTGCCCATCTAATTTGTCCAAAGGAGCCATGGTCTCTGCAATTACTCCCCGCCAGGTAGCCTGGGGTTCACAGCTGTTGTAGAATAGTGTATAACATGCCAAGTGCATAACCCTAGGAATCTAGGGAAAACTCCTAGTTAAAGGCCTTATACTTTTTTTTTTTCAAAGGCTGTAAATTATTTACATTCCATCAAATGCCAACAATTTAAATATGTTCTCTTGTGTGTGTGTGTGGACATGTTCTCTGGATGGGTAGAAGCTTGGCCTGCTGTAAATGCCAGTGCTTCTGTAAGCGCTAACAAATTGCTGCTGAAATTTATTACCTGACATTACCTGATGGAATCAGTGGAGTGAGACTGCAGGATCACTTTATGGGTCACGTTATGATGGAGTTTATGGAAGGCCTCCAGATTGAACAAAAGGTTGACACACCACCCCCAAACATCAGGATTCTTTTATTCTATTCCAGATACCAACTGTGATGCTGTGTCCCACTACCTGCAGCCAGGAGATTGGGTAGTAGGTGAGAAGTTCCAAAGAAAAGGACTAGAACCAAGGTTTGGTGGTCCCTTCCAGGAATCCACCTGAAAGTTATTTTACGTGGGAAATAAAAACTGAAAGTTGGAACCCCTCACAAATCTATATAATAGAATGTAGGCAGGGAAACTAATTCCCTTATTATACTTATGCTCTCCCATGGATTAGTTCACATTCATGCAACATGACGTATTTATCAAATTTGGATGGTGATCTTCTTGTATATGTTACAAATATTGTGCCCATTGTAAAACTACACACGGAACATAGTACATTAGATGATTTATGTGCAATATTGGTTCTGTAACTGACTCAACTGCAAAATGAACCCTGTAAATGTGACAGATCCGTTTTTGGTAAAGTGTGTACGTGTGTAACCATAAGTTATTTCCTGAGGATCCCACGGGTGAGAAGTGCACAACCTGGTATATGCTTTACATTATTCTCAATTTACAAGAGAAACAACATAAGAAGTATTATTATGCTTTACCCAAACTTATCCATGGGTCCTTAGAAGATAGATACGTCCATTCCATTGGTAGTCCTCTGGAAATTCTGATTACTAAACATCCTACATATACTGAAAACAAACACCCAATAAACTATTTTTCAAAAGGAAAGATTGTGCTACAGGTAAATTGTAAATCTGCTCAGCAAGCTGTGTGTTAAGTGCACAAAAACCTTAGCACTGAAAGTAAAGACTGATACTAAAAACAAACAATATGAGCTATTGAATTCACAATTCAGAATGTCCTTACATGCCTTTATTTTGCAAGTTATAAGGGAAACATGTATCTCCACTGTTTAGGGTTACTATTTTATTGATATGGTTTATTGGTCCCCAAATCAGTCCTTATATTTTAGCAGTCCAAATCTATGGAAGTAGGATGTGTTATGCAATGGTATGGATCTTCCTGGAATGGAAAGCCTACGAATAAGGTTATGTATGGTGTGTATGTGACTGTTGACTGGCCAGACCCCCATGGATATAACTTATATTTAGACCTGAATTTAGATGGACCTTTTGTTTGGCCACTTTGTGGCACACTTGATGAGGGCTGTTTATACATTCACACAACTGACACAGTTTAACTTTAAAGAGTCTATTCTAGGAGTAAACAATCAGATTACTTTTTCTGTACATTGGTATCTATGGAAAGGACGAGGTAAAATCTGTGCTAAATGCAAAAAAAGATTTTGTCCTTTCAAATATTGCATTTAATACATGTAGTGTTATGAATGTCCCTTAATTGCCATCACATGTTGTACACATGGAGGATAACACTGTCTGACTTTTAAGTTAATACGTGGGAGAGGAGATGTGCAGTGTTAGTGAAAAATCAAATGTACACGTTAACAACATGTTACACACTCACATTGAGGCAAACTGAAATTAAGTGCTTATAAGTAGACATGTGCGATTCGTTTAGTTCTCAATTGAAATTTGGACAAATTTTCGGAAATTCAGACATTCGGATGCATTCGAATTTCCAAATAAAACGTTAAAATAAAAAAAATACGCCTGGGGTCCCGTCCCCAATTCATGCCCAGAAGGAATTTTAGGGGGGACCAAGTCTAATGACATTTATAAAGGGGGCACCCAGATGACGCCCCCCCCACGTGAATGATTAAGGGGTAGTTGTTACCCCTACTCATTCTCTAAATAAGATGAGTCAAATTGTAAATAAACACACCACACCATAAACAAAAGTTCTTTATTTGAAAAAAAACACAGCAAAGGTTTTTGACAAGTCTTTTATTTTAAAAAAAAGAACCCCCAAAAAAGTGTCCATCAATGTAATCCCAAGGTCAATCACATCGTCCAGCGATATAGATCCATGTCAATCACAATGGATGATGACTGCCGACTCGCCGAAAGAAAAAATACCCGACACCCGCCAACATGAGTGAACCCACCGAACTCTCGCTGCAAAATGAAAGGCATGTAACCCAAAGGTCAACAAAGAGGAGGAGCGAGTCATGATGTCATGGAACTTGTTCCGCCCATTTGTTGACATTCGTGAGTCCTGAGTAGCATTTGGGAGCAGAGCTACTATCATTGGCAGCTTTTCTCCTGAATGTCAACAAATGGGTGGAACAAGTCCCGTGTCATCACGACTCGCTCCTTTGTTGACATTTGGGTCAGATCTGTCATTTTGCGGCGGTGTTCGTCGGGATCGGGCTGATCGGGCATCAGATTTTTTTTGTCAGGGTCCCCCCCTCCCCATGTCGAGGGAATGTGGTCTGCTATGGTGCCAGGCTGCTGCTCAGAATAAGGGTCTGATAAGGGATTTTGAATCCCGAAACGAGTTGACTTTTGGACCCAAATCCCGAAAAACGAAATATTGACAAATCAAAAAAACAGAACAAATGTTTTGCTGGAACATATGTCTACTCAATAGCTGAATCATCCAAGGGACAGGTGGAAATTTAATTTGTTTTGCCCTGCATCCAAGTACAGTCTGAATTGTTGCAGGACCTCAGATTACTTATTACATTCCTCTATGCGGGACAGTCACCACAATGTGAGGAGGCAGTGCCAAAATTTGCTATGAGCCACAGGAAGTGGAGGATGACTCAATTTCATGGTTCCCAAAACCTGACCTATGCCATTTCTTCCCTAGTACCTGTTGCTGGGATTGAACACTGTGCTTATACTGCAGTCAATGTAGGTACTCTGTTGTCAGAAACTACAGTGTTACATTCTAGATACATAATCTATATTTTTCTTCTATTAGTTGTATTGTTCTACACATGTGTGTCACCCCAAGAAGAGAGAAGAAAAAATATCACGTAAGGTGTTATGCAAAACTTCAAAACCTGATACTAAAAAAACTTGAATGGACAGGAATAGAACCAAATTACACCCAGCAGACTTTAGGGAGAGGTAATCTGACCATGTTAAATTCTGGCCATTTTTGGGATAAAATGCAAACTATTCCCAAAAAAGGACATGGGGAGATGGGCACTGCCATGAACCAATGCAACAAAAAGTTTTAAAATAATATCTTACAATGGGAACTGGGTCCTTTTAAAGTGGGCTTTGAAAATTACATGAAACACCAATTCTTTTAATAGTGCAAAAGCAAACATTTCCCAGCACACTTACCAGCTAGCCTGCACACAAAAACAAAATACTCTGTCTAACTGTTAGGGTTAAAAACAGAGGTTTTAGTTGCACAACTATTGCAAACTATGTGGAAGCCACACTGCCTTGCCAAGGCCCCTCTATGTAGTGTGGTCCTAGCTTTAATCTATGAGAGTCTCCATCTTAAGGAATATGTAGCAAAGCATGAATTGGGTGCAGGTTCACCAGGAGCCCTTGCTTTAAAGCTGGTTATGAATTGATGAGTGTGTTTGCCATTTGTTTCAATCGTTTTAATAACATGCCCTGGGAGATGCCTTTAAGCTGTATGTGATATTTTGAAATGGTGATATATTCACGGACACATATTTTGGGCATGTTATTGATTTTGTATCTTCTACATTTAGCTTAGCATAAATACAGCAGCAGCATCCCAATCTGTTTAATTCCAATGGCTTCAAAAGCTTTTTAGGTAGTTTTGGCTGTGACACCTGCTTTTTTATGAGGCAGTGATAGGCCTGAATTGACCAGTAGTTGTAGCAGCCTCAACAGATCTAAAAGCTATTGGAGGGTCTCTTCTTAAAAGAATAAACTAAAACCCTCAACTAATTACAAATCGACCACAGGCACAAAGTTTAATAGCATAGTTAGTGAGCTTCTTTGTTTCACTGTACTACACTGGATTGTCTTAAATAATTATCAAATGTCAAAACAGAGTGCAGAAAACAACACAAAAAACAGAGTGCAGAAAACAACACAAATTGACCACAGGCACAAAGTTTAATAGCATAGTTTTTGAGCTTCTTTGTTTCACTGTACTACACTGGATTGTCTTAAATAATTATCAAATGTCAAAACAGAGTGCAGAAAACAACACTTCAAAACCATAACCTCAAATTCCCCTACCTTTCCCAAACCCCATGTATTGCCAAAATATAAAAAATATAGACTCCGGGTATGTTTTTGGTAGAAGCTGGCCAGTGTCAGGACAGTACACAAGCACTTGCATAGGCAGCAAATAGAGGGCAGAAAGGAAGGTTTTATTTAGTAAAAGTGCATTAATGAGAGACAAAACAGCCCAATTTTCATTTTGGCTGAACAGTATGTATGCAGCTCAGTTAGACTACAGTTTAAGAGGGAGAGATGAGGCAAGGTTTATCTTCCATAAGTATATTATATCTGAGTCACAAATAGCCACAAAAATATATAAGTGGCTAGACAATATAAAGGCAGCTTGGTAAGACCACAATATAAGAAGAAGACATGAGGCAGATTTTAATTGAAATACAAATTAGAGTATATCTGAAAGACAATAGCCACAAATATTGTACAGTATCTAGACAGTATGTAAGCACCTTGGTTAATCACAATTTAAGAGGGCGAGGCAGGTTTTAGCTTAAAATATACATTACAGTGTATTGTCTAAGAGACAATAGCCACACATATTTTCTAGTAGTTGGCCAGTGTGTAAGCAGTTTGGTTAGGCCACAATATAAGCGGGAGAGGTAAGTGAGATTTTGGCTTAAAATAAACCATAGAGTGCATTGTCTAAGAAAAAATAGCTAGAGAACCAGAATAAAATGCCAACCCTGAGGCACAAGTCAGGATTTACCCTGCAGCAAATATTAGACATTTTGTAGCTGAGGTTGAGCTGTGTAAAATTGTGTGGCACCTTTACAGTGTCTAAGCACCGGAATAGGCCACAAACTTTGACGCAAAACACAGGATTATGCAGTGACCATTTACATTTTGTAGAAAAAATAGATACCTGCTTAAACACAGTGTGACACCTTTAGAGTGCCAGAGAACCAGAATAGGCTAGTGGAGGTGTCAGGAGCTGGTATTTGTGGCAGGTATCATTTTTTTGGCCAGATGACAATTAAACCTTAGTCTTTAGAATCAGCAGCAGTTGTTTTGTAGTCATTGGTAATCCATGACTCATTTATTTTAAAGAAAGTGAGCCAGTCCACACCATCAGGGGATAGGCAGATTTGCACAGCACATTGGCTGCAGGGCAAACCAGAAGCTTCAGCACATACTAAGCAAGCTCCAGCCAGTGGTCTAACATGAACACCCAATAGTTCCTTGTGTGACATACACACTTTCAGCATCATCCTGCACAGAGGTTTTCCAGCTCCAGCAGGCTGAAAGTGACTGTCATTGGGGCAGGTCAGCTCCGCATGTAACCCTTTTCACACACACATGGTAGTTACTGTAACGGCACAGGACCAGTATGCCTGCTGCACATGTGCTAAACTGCTAAACATTAACTGTTTCACACCATGCTCCATTCGGTTAACTGTTTCTCTGCCATAACTAATGTATTTGATAATTTCTCTGTTAGCCCAGACAACCCATGTGGCACCTGTGTTCCTTTATCATTGTACTTGCAGGATTCCTGTGGCTCACTAGGTGGAACACAGGACTCAGAACTCTTTAGGTAGCCCTGGTGAGCAACGCTTGGTCTAACCAGGGCATAGTCCTACTTCTAGTCTGCTTACTCCTGTGGACCATGGTTTTCTTCTGTAGACACAAGCCCTTGCCCAAGAGTAGTCCCCTATTGGTAGAGAATAACATAGCATCCACACCATGCCCCTTGAAAAAAAAAATTAATTACTTAAGAATATATGTACAAACAGTCATCTTGAGTACTGACAGTACAATCCTTAAACATAGTTGCATATAGTCTATGTTTAAATATATTTTAAAAAGATGAGACCTGCTCCCTAGAAGTGGGTTACTGGATGCCTCAGCATTCCTCGCTAGGAGGAATGCAATCAGCCTTATTTCTCTTCGTAAGAGAAGTCCAAGTACTTCCCCCCAGGAGGGGAAACCTCCTCAATAATATTCTGTTCTGGCTACACTGTCCTTTCCTTGCAAGGCCCAGAACTGGGTCCGAGTCTACCCCCAGCCATGCCCCCTCCGCACCAGCCCCACCACCATTTCTCTAGGGCGCTGCTGCCCCCGCCCACCTCCTGCAACAAATGCTTGACCTGCCTGCAGTGCCACCACTCCCTGCTGCTGTACAAGAGGGGGCTGTGGGGCTTCACCAAGAACTGGGTGCTGGAGGGTGTCATTGAGCGATACCAGCAGAGTAAGACGGCCACCCTCCACTGCCAGCTATGCGAGAACAGCCCCGAGGAGGCGACCAGTCTGCTACCAGTGCCTGGAGGAGGGCCAGCATGGCAACCATGAGGTCAAGGCACTGGGGGCTATGTGGAAGCTGCACAAGGCAGGTAATATTTAAATGAGGACTGCAGTTGTTGTGAGATGTTAGTAGGTGACAGTATGGTGCCAGTTTATAGACATGTGTCAGTGCCAACCTATTGCAGAAAGAGGGCCTCTAGGAATAATCTTGGTTTCAGGGTCACTCTGGCTGGGAGGGTTAAATTAGGACTGCAGCTGTTGTGAGATGTTGTATGGTGCCAACTTATAGGCAGGTGCCACTCAATGGTAGAAAAGGGTACCGCTTTGAATAACTGCTTTTTGAGCTTCAAGGTTGATGGGGAAGCTGCACAAGGTGGGTGTCGGATAGTTGGGTTGTAACTGCTGTGAGATGTTATCAGCTGACAGTTTAAAGACAGATGCCACCCAACTGCAGGAAAGGGCAGCTGTTAGGGATGCACTGATACTGGTATCAGTGCTGATATTGTACTGCTGTAAATGTATTGCTGGGATTTGTAGTCCCTTTGCAACTTAGAGTCAGTGTCAGAGCTACCAGGGGCGCAATGTTTGCAGCTAGGAAAGGGCCCTGGCACTCCACCACTGCCCTACAATCATTAGTCTGTATTGTTTTAGAACACTGTCACATAACACTAAAAAAGTATCGGTAATTGATATCGGCAACTACTTGAAAAGTTCTGGTTTAACTATATGAAAAACAGCATATTATTTAGCTGGATTAAATTGTTTTGTTAGATACCTTATATAACACGTCTCTGGTGAGTATTTCCCTTAGGAGGTCCATTGTGTCTTCCCAGCCTTGTGGAACTTTACAACTTGACCATTTATGACAGAGCCTCTTCAGAAGTCCATTAAAGACCCTAACTAGTTATTCTGACTCCGATCGTTGTGATAGCGAAATATATCCCTTGCTGAGACCTCTATGCCTGGCCTGTATAAGCAGATATACTCACTGCGGACAATCCTCGTCAGATAGCTGAACTCGTCAATACCGATTCATTCAAAGAGGTGTTTATTCTTAACATCAGGGTACAGCAGATGATAGGAACAGCAGTTGAATGGTTATAATATTGTGCGGTCAGAAAATGATGCCTTTCCTCCGTACTGTGGAGATTACCTGTGTGTCCTTGTTACATGAGGCTTTCAACTGTGGCCATGACACAGGAAGTACTGCACACAGGAAGAAGGGTGGGGCTACATACAGAGAGGAAATACATCGTAGACATCACAAATAATCACAGAAAAACATGTACATTACAACAAAAGGCCACTAGATGGCAGCATAAGATAACACATGAATTTAGCTATGAGAAAATAGTTAGGAAAATCACACCATACAAACTCCAACCTATATACCAATGCTAATCTTAACTGAGGCTATGCATCTCATATTCTATGCCCCTATTGGGGCGGCACACTCCCCGTCTGGCATGATAATGCCACTATCTACATAATACAACGGTAGTTATGCAAATAAATAACAGTGCAATTTGCTTTGATGTCTTGAAAATCTGAAAGACATAAAAGAATTTAGCTATGAGAAAATAGTTAGGCAAATCACACCATACAAACTCCAACCTATATAACAATGCTAATCTTAACTGAGGCTATGCATCTCATATTCTATGCCCCTATTGGGGCGGCACACTAGTTGAGATTTATAAAATCTTTCCTTCTTTCTAACTGGGCTGTTTTTGTCAAATGTGTCACTTTCCATGACTGTCTAGTACAGACAGAAGATTTTGATCTGAAAGTCTTGTTAACTACTTTTGAAATTTGGGAAAAATCAGAGTGGCATTTTGTTACACCCCACACAGTTCAGGGTTCATCAGACCTCACTATTATCACACATGGGGTCCCTACTACAGAGAGTGACTGAATGGACCAAATGTAATCAGCAGTCATGGGGTTCAGGTGCTGTCTGTGGTTGCTGCCTGCAACTGGGACTGGCCACTGTGGTTCAATAAATCTCTGAAAAGCAGTGTGGCCACCGCCATCGCTGCTCCTCCTTTAGGGATCGGAGGCATGTTGGTCATCAAAAGGAAAATTGGCAAGGAGGTACTTATGCAGCACCTCCTTGTGCAGCATTTTGGGCTCCCTCTTGTTTGGTGGCAGGCTATTTTACTATGTGTTATGGATCTAATAGGTTGGCCACCACCCTATTATCATCTGATAAGATACAGCAGTGGGCCTCATCAACCATTCCTCCCAGCTGCCAGAAAATTGATCCAGCGATATGTAGCTTCCATGCCCATATTCTCTGGATGAAGAGTCCATGGTCATGTGTACCCTACCATTGATAGTGTGGTCCAGCAACACAGACACACAACATTCCACATGCTGGTGGAGGGCATGGATAGCCATCTGGGTTTGCTTTACCCTCCACAACATGGCAATGATGCTCTTATCTGCTTGATGTTGCATATCCTAAGCCTCTGAAACTCTGTGAGTCATTAGAGGCCACAGATGTTGGATGCAGCAGGAGAATGTTGAGGAGGGGGGGGGTGCAGCAAGTAAGCAATGGGGAGAAGGAAGACTGTGGGTTACTTGTTGCTGAGTTGTCTCATTGAGGTTGCGCTCCCACCAAGCTCTGTGGTGCAAAGTCATGTGCTTCCTCATGCATGTCGTGCCCAACTGCCTGTGGGATTTATATCACAGCTGATACACTGCAGGAAGAGGCTGCAGACCACAATGGTGCTGCCGGCATCAGATACTGCACTTCAACCTTCTATTGTTTCCTCCTACAGTGATGACAGGTCCAGGCTCTGTAGAAAGTGAGGATCACCAGCAGTCAGAGTATAACGTTCAAATCATAATGTCCGTTTATTCGGATATACTGTACACTGTCACTTTATTGCCCTGATGAAGGGACCCTGTGTGGCCCTGAAACGTTGGCTATTTTGATATATGTGACGATTTATCTGAATAAATGGACATTATGATTTGAACGTTATCCTCTGAGTGCTGGTGATCCTCACTCCACTGTTGCACACGAGACCCACCATTGTGATTTGATCTGAGATGGTGCAAGGAGTGCAGGGGGACTTACTGGTATACTACGCTAGGTCCAGGATCTGGTCGCTGCTTCTTTTGGGTCCTGTGTCACTCCTCTTCAGCCATTAGGCAGCCACATATGATGTACCTGCACAATGGTCAACACATACCCGACACATAGCTGCAATTATATCATCCTACATATGCAGAGAATAAAAAATCTGCATGAAGAAAAAATGTTGGCCAAAGGAGACTTTGCATGTCTCTAATGCCAAAAACTCTAACATCTAACAATTTTTTTTATTGAGTTTTATTGAGGGACTTTAGCTTTTTTTTTATTTGTTATATACAAAAAAAAATGTTTCTGGCTCAGTTGATTTGGTAAAACACCACTTAGCGTTAAATAAAGCCCAATTCATATTCTGCATGTCACCTTGTTTAAACTTTTCTATTGTGTATGTAGCGACCCTGCCTTCTTCAGTTGTGTCACTATTAAATCTAGTGTTATTACTGGACTGTAGTCAGTCTGAATATCTATTTTCTGTGCTCTCTCTAAAGCTCCATTTACACATTAGCGTACGAATACGCGTGGAAACGAGCGGAAACGAGGTTATGAATGTGTGTCTGACTCCCCCAATCCCTGAGCAGGCTGACTAAGAGGTATGGCTGGGGAGATGATAAATATTTGGAGCACCTTTCCAGAATTTTCTTTCGGCTGGGGCTTCCCCCTGGGAGGAGATCTGTGTGACAATGTAAAGACAAGGCCTGGGTCTCAGCATGTGTTACATGCTGGGTGCTCTGAGGCCTAAGTTATGGCTGGAATGGATACTTTATGGAAGCTGTGTTGGAGATAGGATTTTCTTGCTGAAGATTGTTGCAGAGGAGCTGAGAGGAGCTGTCGTCTGGACATTGTAAGAATGTATTGTCCATAGATCCAGGTACCCTACAGAGAGGACATAAGCCAGTTGGTGTTCTACAAGGACTGTGACTGTTCTTACAGAGTCATAGATTTACGTGGCTACTATTGAGCAATAAATCATGAAAAGACCCTGAGACTTGAATCTGTTTATTGCCATGAGTGTTGGTGTTGCTGGAGCTGAAAACCGGGAGAAACATGGAAATAGAATATACAGTATGCACCGACAGTGCCAGTTTTACTCTCTCTGCTGCACCAAGTCCAGGTTCCTCAATGCACCCCTCTCCCCGCCAGCCCCCCCCGCATAATTGAGAATGGCAACCAGATGGCAGGGGCGGCAGGGTTGGTTTTAATTTTTTTATATTTTCTTTATTATTTTTTTTACTTTTGTATCACTTTTTTTCATTTGTATTTATTTTTTACATTCATAGAATTTGTCATAGAATTTGGAGGTGACAGGTTCTCTTGATTTTACCTGCAACCTCCAAATTAAGAGTTTTTTGTGTTTACATGGAGCAGAGTGGAGAACAGAAGTTCTCCGCTCTGCACCCCGCTCCCCATCCTGAACTACCTTGCTGTGGTCCTGGGTCCCAAAGAAGAGACCGAAACACGGGACCCCGAAAACCACGGCGGGGAGCGAGGCGGCCAGTGGGAAGAGGAGGTGGGGGCGGACCATGGAGGGGGGGATGACAAGCAGACTCATTACATGTGATCTCGGCATCGCCAGGATCACCTGTACAAAATGAGCTGCAGCTACCCCGCTCTACATTTAGCTTTGCTTGCCTGAAGCAGGGCTAAATGTAGAAAAAAACTACCCGCCCGGCAGCCGGAACTGCATGTCCCTTGTGTCGGGTGATAGAAATTCCACACCCCTGCTCCCCCTCTACTGCCTGACGCCCCGGGCCTCAGTGGCCTTGTGGGAAATCCGACATTGTGTATCGATCTAAGTAGTATATTTTTTTGGATCTCATTGGTATCATTTTTTTTGTGTATAGTAATAGTACTTTTAGGCTCCATTCACATATGAGCAGTTTTCTGCACGTATTTGGCCGTACAAATACGCGCCAAACCACGTTAAACATAAAAAACAATGCATTGCAATGTGCGTTGTTCAGACTATTGCGGTGGCTGTGTGTTACAAAACCACACATCCCGCAAAATAGTCAGAGCATGATTTTATAGTAATAGCCGCAAACATGCGGAATGTGCGCGTATTTTAACGTTTGAGCGTTTTCCCTTCGGAAACCTGCTCGGAACATGCTACCGCTATGTGGGCATCAAGCCTTATGATCATGTTGTCAATAAAACTGATAGATTTAGTCTTTTAGCAATTATGCTATATATGATTTTTTATTGATACATTAAAAGTGAACAACCGACCCGAAGTGGGGTGACCCGAACGCTGTTCATCTATTCACTTCAGGCTTGTACGTCTTAAATCAGCCGTACATCGGCTTGCTTCGGCTGGCTTCGGTTCGGCCGAACATGCTCAGCACATAATGACACACACACAATACACACACATCACACAATCATTAAAAAAACACACACATTAGAAAACACACATATCACACACGTAATGAAACACACACATCACACACGCATTAAAACACACATATTAAACACGCATTAAAACACATATCACACACTCATTAAAAAAACACACTTAATGAAACACATCACACACAGTTTAAAACACACAAATCACACACGTAATGAAACATACACATCAGGCACGCATTTAAACACACACAAAACACATATCACACACTCATTAAAAAAAACACACATACGTAGTAAGAAACACACACCACGCATTAAAACACACACATTAAAACACACATCACACACACAATAAAACACACATTACACACGCATTAAAACACACACATCACACATGCTTTTAAACACACACATCCCAAACATATGACACACTCATTAAAAAACACACACATTTAAAAACAAATACATCACACATGTAATGAAACACACACACATCACACACACATTAAAACACACATATCACACACTAAATAAAACACACACGCATTAAAACAGACACATACACACCTATTAACAACTTTATAATAATACATTTTTTAATAAAAAAAATTTCCCCCTCTCCTGCTTACCTGTTTTGCGGGGAGGGGACTGCATCCCTTGGGTCCAGTGGGGCACTTGGGGGATTATCCCTGGTGGTCCAGTGGAGGATGAGTGTGATCTCCATCTCTGGCTGATGGAAACCATACTAATTGCTCCTGCCTGTGAGCAGCAGCACCACAAGTTACCGATCAGTATGGTCTGCATCAGCAAGAGATGCAGATCATTCTGATCCTCCACTCGACCAGCACAGGGTGATTTTCATTTAATATATTGCCGGTTCGGCAATATATAAAATAGGATCTGGGCACCTGCCAGGTTTAAAGATGGCCGCCGCTATTCGCTGTGGCCATCTTTAAAAACGTAATGACACTTTGAGACCCATGGAGCACCACAGGTGAGAGCACCTCTCCTTGGCGGCCAGTGGAGGGGAGGGGTCACAGGAGAGCGTCCTCACTCACGCTGACCCATACCAGGAACGGACGGGGGAGGGGGCGGGTACAGCTGGCTCTGCCGTGCCCGAATGCCCGTATGGTCAGTCCGCAATATATAATAATATATAATATAATATTTAGTTTAAATATGCCCAGAACATGTTTCAAACATTTTTAAAGAGTAACTGGGAAAAATTGTAAAGTGTTTAAAGTGAACCACTTGGTTTGTGACACATTCCTGTGCCGACAAGTGAGTTTGCATACTGTGAAGAATGAGCACACTACTGAAGCACAACTAGCAACCGAAATATGCAACACAACTCAGGGGATCTCACACTGCAATCTTCACTTTACACAGAACAGGAACAGAATGATTACAAAAGTATCATTTTAAATCTAAATGTAAGGATGATGGCAATGGAGCATTTAAAATATAACATTCACAGTAAATTATTGATTAATTTTTCTAGTTAACACATCAACAAAGGTTAGACAAAACAGCAGTTCTACTTTTAAATGTTCTGCTGCTCCTATCTGCTGCTGCATGCTGTGAGTTATCTAGAGGAAGTGAGGAAAGGTGGAAATGAGCTAAACTGTTAGGTAAGAAACATGCATTTGGTTAAGAGGATTACTTCAAGCAGAGTTATCTAAATAACTAGGGGAACATTGCACAGCCAAATAAAAAGTAACATACACTGTATATCTGAAACAACACTTAGGGGTCTATCCACTAAATTGCCATGGGCAGCCGAGTGAACGACTGACCTGAAGCCAAGTGAGCCGAACGCTGTTCGGCTATTCACTTCAGGTTGGTACGGCTGATTTCAGCCGTATATCGGCTGAAATCAGCCGTACATCGGGTGGCTTCGCATGGCTTCGGGTCGGCCAAACATGCTCTGCATGTTCGACTGACCCGAAGTGCAGAAGGAGTTCGACTCAGCCAATCCAACATCTGGATCGGCTAACCCGAACCTCCGTCAGGCTTCTCACTGCTGTTCGGTCTATTCTTATATATGCCGAACAACAATTAGTGAATAGCCGAATGCCGCTGAGCGACATTTGGCTCAGCTGTTCTGTTCGCTCCCACTGTGGTACCGAGCAGAACAGAAAAATTGTGAAAAAAGTTTTTAAAAAAAAAAAGAAAACGATTGTGCGGAGCTAGCAGTGACAGCTAGCTCCGCCCAACTGCTTTTTATTGGCCGGCGGTTCTGCTGCAGTCAAAAAAATATATTTATTTTCGCCATAGGAATGCATTGATAGATTCCTATTGGCTATTTCAATTTGCAATAGCCAATAGCAAACTAGCTATTGCACCCGCCCTCTGCTGCTGTCAATCACTAGTGGGGACCTACTATTGGGCCACCAATATAGAGGGGTATAACAGAGGTGGGAGAAGGGGAGGGGGGGTATGCATTTATGTTAAAAATAATCTAAATATGCATATAAGGGACGATATCACGTCAAATAGTGGGGAGGACGTGGAATCCTTATGGCTAGAACTAGATACCACGGACGATAGTCGTAAACTTATTGTGGGTATTTGTTATAAACCTCCAAATATTGGGGAGGAGGGGGAGGCTCATCTACAGTCAGAAATAGAAATAGCTGGGAGGGAGGGCGATGCAGTCGTGATGGGCGACCTCAATTACCCGGATATAAATTGGGCTAACTGACCCTCAAGTTCAACAAAGGCGGGCCGATTTCTGAACATGTTGAGAGACAACTTCATGGACCAGATGGTGGAGGTCCCAACTAGGAAAAATGCCATCCTAGATTTAATAATTACTAATAATGGGGAATTAATTGAGGATATTGTTATAGGGGAGACTCTGGGCAATAGTGATCACAAC
>NW_017306585.1:1012376-1020748 GCF_000935625.1 Nanorana parkeri
AGAACATGTTTCAAACATTTTTAAAGAGTAACTGGGAAAAATTGTAAAGTGTTTAAAGTGAACCACTTGGTTTGTGACACATTCCTGTGCCGACAAGTGAGTTTGCATACTGTGAAGAATGAGCACACTACTGAAGCACAACTAGCAACCGAAATATGCAACACAACTCAGGGGATCTCACACTGCAATCTTCACTTTACACAGAACAGGAACAGAATGATTACAAAAGTATCATTTTAAATCTAAATGTAAGGATGATGGCAATGGAGCATTTAAAATATAACATTCACAGTAAATTATTGATTAATTTTTCTAGTTAACACATCAACAAAGGTTAGACAAAACAGCAGTTCTACTTTTAAATGTTCTGCTGCTCCTATCTGCTGCTGCATGCTGTGAGTTATCTAGAGGAAGTGAGGAAAGGTGGAAATGAGCTAAACTGTTAGGTAAGAAACATGCATTTGGTTAAGAGGATTACTTCAAGCAGAGTTATCTAAATAACTAGGGGAACATTACACAGCCAAATAAAAAGTAACATACACTGTATATCTGAAACAACACTTAGGGGTCTATCCACTAAATTGCCATGGGCAGCCGAGTGAACGACTGACCTGAAGCCAAGTGAGCCGAACGCTGTTCGGCTATTCACTTCAGGTGGGTACGGCTGATTTCAGCCGTATATCGGCTGAAATCAGCCGTACATCGGGTGGCTTCGCATGGCTTCGGGTCGGCCAAACATGCTCTGCATGTTCGACTGACCCGAAGTGCAGAAGGAGTTCGACTCAGCCAATCCAACATCTGGATCGGCTAACCCGAACCTCCGTCAGGCTTCTCACTGCTGTTCGGTCTATTCTTATATATGCCGAACAACAATTAGTGAATAGCCGAATGCCGCTGAGCGACATTTGGCTCAGCTGTTCTGTTCGCTCCCACTGTGGTACCGAGCAGAACAGAAAAATTGTGAAAAAAGTTTAAAAAAAAAAAAGAAAACGATTGTGCGGAGCTAGCAGTGACAGCTAGCTCCCCCCAACTGCTTTTTATTGGCCGGCGGTTCTGCTGCAGTCAAAAAAATATATTTATTTTCGCCATAGGAATGCATTGATAGATTCCTATTGGCTATTTCAATTTGCAATAGCCAATAGCAAACTAGCTATTGCACCCGCCCTCTGCTGCTGTCAATCACTAGTGGGGACCTACTATTGGGCCACCAATATAGAGGGGTATAACAGAGGTGGGAGAAGGGGAGGGGGGGTATGCATTTATGTTAAAAATAATCTAAATATGCATATAAGGGACGATAATTGGCTGCCGTCAGTATTAAAAAAAAGAAAAAATTCAGCAGAGGGGACCTGCAGTTCTCCATCAGGTCCCCTCTAGTGATTGACAGCAGCAGAGGGCGGGTGCAATAGCTAGTTTACTATTGGCTATTGCAAATTGCAATAGCCAATAGGAATCTAGCAATGTATTCCTATGGCAAAATGTTTTATTATTTTTTGACGGCAGCAGAACCGCCCGCCAATAGTAAACAGTTGGGCGGAGCTAGCTGTCACTGCTAGCTCCGCACAATCGTTTTCTATTGTTTTTTTCTACTTTTTAAACTATTTTGCTATTCTGCTTGGCCCCTCATCGGCATTCGGCTATTTACTCACTGTTGTTCGGCATCTATGAGAATAGACCGAACAGCAGTGGGTAGCCTGCCAGGGGTTTCGGCTTAGCAGATCCAGATCGGCTGAATCGAACTCCTTCTGCACTTCAGGTTGCCCAAACATGCTGTGCATGTTCGGGCGACCCGAAGCCACCCAATGTACGACTGATTTCAGCCAATATACGTCTGAAATCAGTTGTATAAGCCTGAAGTGAACAGCGTTTGGCTCACTTCACTTAGGGTCGGTTGTTCACTCGGCTGCCTACGGCAGCTTAGTGAATAGACCCCTAAGAGTTCTGGGTGGGATGAAATCTCCAGTCATGGGGCCAGGTGTTGCCAATGACCAGAATGGGCTGATCAGATGGTTGAGAGCAGCCTTATTAGGAGTCTGGACACGAGCTCAAGAGAATAGTGGATGTGCAGGAGGCACATGGCCACAAGCAGACTCTGGTGCATGCTGGTAGCACATGTGGAACAGCCGGGGGAGGCTTGGAGAGGTCCAAAGGGTTGGTGATAGCCAAGGGAACGGTTGGACAGATTGAGAGTCAGTGACCCATGAGGTGTATGCAGTTACAAGAATTAAACAGGGGTGTGGTGAGACGCTTGGAGCTGCGGAAAGCTACTAAGCGATACTAAGGACTGCAATTGTGGATTAAGACACTGGGAGTGTACAGGAGAACCTGATGTTGGTGAGGCAGTAACATTTTGTTTTGATGATATTCTTGTGAACTGTTATGTTTCTTTAAGCTGAAGAAAAGTTGATTATGTGAAGTACATGGATTGTTGGCCTTTTTGAAAATAAAGACTGGTCTTTTTATGTATATATAATTGTATAAATTTTTTTCTAATTAGGTTCGAAGCAAAATATATAGCAACTGAACAAGGCGATATCTGAAAGTAAACAAACTCGTGTGTGCATCCTAAGTTAGACTTTGCTTTTTTGTTAAAGCTCTTTTAATATCCTCATCACTCAAAGACGGATCCTATTTGTGGTGCACTACTACGTTGACATAGTCAGCTGTACATTTTTATCTAAAATGCTATAAAACCAAGTTTTTTTTTTAAAGTTTTGGATAGAGGGGTTACAACCGCTGTCATTTTTTATGCTCTTTGTGTCCCCATTAGAGACTGACACTCTAAATTTGCTCTGGTGAATATTATCTAGGGACTGAAAATGAAGGACAATCCAATATTTTGAGTTGTCATTAGAACAGTAGTAATGGTTAAATCTATCAATGTGGACAGTTGTTCTCATGCCAATTCCTTTTACTTTGAATACATTCTCAGAACAGGAAGTAAAGGGAAATCCCTCAAATGGGACAGAGATGGTAAAAAAATACTGATGGGGGTTTTAACCTTTTTCTACTGTATCCAAAATAAAAAAAACAGGTTTTGGCTTTAGATACTGTCGACTTTGACTTCAAGCCACATTTAAAACTGAACTATTGCATGACTACACTTGCAAAGGTAATGCTTACCTCATTGATACCTGATAATTACATTCTTTTACATCAAAAACTAGAGATGTAAAAACTATGGGAGACCATATACTCAACCATATAATCAACTTAAGATGATTCTTCCATTTAGAGCTTTACTGTCACAAAAACAAATGTTATGATACTGTAACATTGGTAGAACTGGGAAGTGTACATTGATTTCCAGTGGCCCAGTGAGGTACTGAAAAACTGGCTGATCTCTTACAAGTATGCGGTGCAGTTTTGGGCACCGGTACACAGAAAGGATGTCCTTGAGCTGGAGGGAGTCCAGCGGAGGGCAACCAAACTCATCAAAGGGATGGGGGACAAGAGCTATGAGACACGGCTACTAAATTTAAATATGTTCACGCTGGAAGTAAGGAGATTAAGGGGGGACATGATTTTCATGTACAAAATGTTCCATAGTCATAGCGACATTAGCAACAAACTCTTCAAGATAAATTCCGTAACAAAAACTAGAGGCCACCACCTGAAACTGGTAGAAAAAAATTCAAACACAAGGGGCGAAGGGGGTTCTTCTCAGTTCGCGCGGTTAGGGTCTGGAACTCACTGCCACAAGCAGCTAATAGTCTGGAATCATTCAAGAAGCTTTTGGACGATTTCCTGAGAAACGGTAATATACAGGGGTACAGGTGCTCCTAATAACGAGATGACACAGGGACCCATACACACACACACACACACACACACAATAGGTTGGACTTGATGGACATATGTCTTTATTCAACCTCAAATACTATGTAACTATGTAACTATGGCCTGATGGAGAACTGCAGGACCCCTCTGCTGATTGACAGCAGCAGTGGGCGGGTGCAATAGCTAGTTTGCTATTGGCTATTGCAAATTGAAATAGCCAATAGGAATCTAGCAATGCATTGGTGATTTTTTTTTTCATTCTGACGACGGCTCGATGTCAGAATAAAAAAAAGCAGTGTTTCTCTCCTGGGCTGCCGAGAGCCGGCGACTCCCGGAGCGCCCGGGAGAGTTGGGCTGTCTGGAGATCAGTGTCCCTGGTAAGCTGGTAACCAGGTACGCTGATCTCTCTGCCAGGGGCACATTCTGACGACGGCTCGATGTCAGAATAAAAAAAAGCAGTGTTTCTCTCCTGGGCTGCCGAGAGCCGGCGACTCCCGGAGCGCCCGGGAGAGTTGGGCTGTCTGGAGATCAGTGTCCCTGGTAAGCTGGTAACCAGGTACGCTGATCTCTCTGCAAGTGGCCGGAGCCAGCCGTAAGATCACAGCTGGCTCCGCCCAGTTGTCAGAAGCAGGCTCAGTCCAGCCGAAGCATATGCCTTCGGCTGGACTGAGCCGCTCGGCCGACTTCAGGAGCTGTACGGGCTATAGTGAATAGCCCATAAAGCAGCCCTTCGGTTCTACTGAACCAAAGGGGTCCTGGGGCCGAAGCTAGCCGAAGGATCAGCCGAAGCTACGGCCAGATCCTCCGGCTGCTTCGTGAATAGACCCCTTAGAGCGTTATTCACTAATGAGCCGAAGGATCCAGCCACAGCTTCGGCTGATCAATCAGGCTCACTTCGGCCGCCGGAGTACAGAATAGACCGTACAGCAGCTGAGCGGCCGGTTCGGCTGAGCTGTAGTGACACCCGAAGCGTGGAGAAAGGTCGCCTGAAGGGCCTACCGTTCTTCACGCAAATGACAGCTGGTTGGAGCCAGCCGGGATCTCATGATCATTATTTCTTAATTTCCCTATTTTTTTAACATTGTTAAAATAATTTTTCACATTTTTTTTTTCATTGAACTTTTTTTCTACTCTGCTTGCTACGTCGGAGGTAGCGAGCAGAACTGCCGAGCTGAATGCCGCATGGCAGCAATCAGCTATTCACTTACTGCCGTTCAGCCCCTATGAGAATATGTGAGCTGCCGGAGTTTCGGCTCGGCCGATCCAGACGTTGGATCGGCTGAGTCGAACTCCTTCTGCACTTCGGCATGTCGGCTGATTTTAGCCGATGTATGGCTGAAATCAGCCGCACAAGCATTTGGCTCACTTCACTTCGGCTCGGTTGTTCACTTGGCTGGCCTCGGCAGCTAAGTGAATAACCCCCTCATACTCCAAGACATCTGAGTATTATTTTAAAAGAGATTATTATGTAATTGTATGTAGTACCCGATATTAACCTAAATAAAACACGAAACCAAAATTTTTTGGGAATAAAAAATGGCCGCGGCACTTTTATTGGTTTAAAACTTAGCTGAATTAATCAAACCGTTAATAATTTTAAAACCAAATGTAGATTGCTCAGTCATAAAACTCAAGCAATATCAAATTAATCATAACCAGACTTAAAGTCCCCCTCCTTTTGGAGGTGACACTACCACATGAAAGCCCATGACATCATAAATAAAGGGAGGGGGGTGGGGAGCTTGCTATGTTGAAGTCCAGCCGAGTGTCTTTTCCTTTCACGACCATGCCGTTTATAGGTAGCGCCCAGGAACCTTCTACAAACCCCACGAGCAGAGGATTTTCCCGCCCAAAAAAATCGCAGGTGAGTCTTAAAGGGGAAATGCACCTAAATTGTGAGGTAAAAATTTACTTTATTTTTTATTATATATTTTCTCTTTTATTATCAACAGCTATATACATAAACAATAGCAATAAGTATTACAATACAATTTCAATATAGGAGGGACAGGAGGACCCTTTTCGTGAGAGCTTACAATCTAGTACATTAGTCAGGAACCAATTAACCTACCCGCATGTTTTTGGAGTATGGGAGGAAGCCCACGCAAGCACAGGGAGAATATGGAAACTCCATGCAAATAGTGTCCTGACCGGGATACGAACCAGGGACCCCCAGTGCTGCAAGGCACAAGTGCTACCAAAACATTTTTTTAGCCCCCATTAACACCTGCATGTATTGTTGCGTGGGTTTTCCCTATGCAGAACAATGCACAACATCAGAGCAGATTGTGGCTGTTTACATCCCTACATACAGTCACCTGAAGCTTAACGCTTGAAGCTACAAAACGTACTTAAACTTTTTTGAAGCAATTTTTTGGCCCCACAGACTTCAGAAAAAAACTCATGTAAACATGTGCTAAATGCATGATACATGTACAAAAGATGCACAAAGCTTGCAAAACACTTATAAACCTGCAGAAATGTGCAAAAAATGCTTACAAATCACCAAAAAATACTTGGGTATATTAATGCAGGCTTAGTTTTACCTAAAGTAAAGTATGCCCCTACTAGACAAATTCTCCTTCTCTATTTGTCCTGGTGGCCAATGTCACCTATACACAAGAGGAAGGACAATCTTCCAATAGGGGCTTTTGTTCAGAAGAAGACTGTCTGATAAGGGATTTTTCTTTATTTGGGACATATTTCCTCTCACTTACAAGGTTATTCACAAAAGGGTGAAGAGTTTGGAGAAGGCAGGAGAAGTGAACAATCTAGGCCAAAATAGCTGATTTGGAAAAATTCTCCAATTCACACTTTTTGTTATTTAGACTGTCTTTGTGCTACAAGCCAGGGTCTGAACGGCTCTTCCCAACATCTATATCGGAAGCAGAAACTCCATGTTTTTTGCATTTGTGACAAAGTTGTTACTTTCGCCTATATTTCTTTATGTTCCTTTTGTTTTTTTTACTAAATTCATGAGTCAGATTCCTGTCTTAAAGCCATCCAGCATATATCTCACAATACCACTGTCCCTACTCCCTCAACTCATGCAAAACAAGGATAATAGGGAGTACACATCCAGGAGAAAACTGAAGATGGACATACTTACAGGGTTATTCACAAAAGGGTGAAGAGTTTGAAGGCAGGAGAAGAAAATAACCCGGTAATTATTGTTGTGTCTCCAGTACACAAGGAATGGAAAGACTTCTGCTGATGGCATTTAAGCTATTCCCTATTCTTTCTGATACTAAACAGAGAGGGGGGAATTTATCAAAACTGGAGTAGACAAAATCTAGAGCAGTTACCCATGGCAACCAATCAGCTTCTCTCTTCAGTTAGTTCAGTTAAGATTTGAAAATGAAAGTAAAAAGCCGATTGGTTGCCATGCACAGCTGCTCCAGATTTTGTCTGCTCCAGTTTTGATAAATTCCCCTCAATTAGTTTTGGCTATGATTATATTCTAATGAAAACAATCTTGTCAATGCCTGTCAATGTATTAAACATGTTTTCTTCATGTCTAGTGTGCTTCTAGTTTGTGCTGTTTTGATGATTGCAGCCGATCTCCTAGCGTTTTTGCCCCAGCCCAACCCTTTGTTATCTTCATAAGCATAAGCTCTTCAAAAACACCACCTTAAATAACTTCTATGAAAACTGTGCATAAAGCATTCCCAAGTATTGTGTGCAGCTCTGTAAATTACATTGTACTGCAAATAAATGAATAACTTACATACAATTAGTGTTATTACCCAGGATGTAGAAGAATAGTATTATTACAACCAGAACTGGCAATATTGGATAATATTCTTACCGCTCTAGTAAGGGATATGGGACAATATGAATACTGCTAATACCATAGACTGGGAAAAATAGCTATGCCACTATACTGTATTTAGGAAGTACAGACAGAATGGCATGCTTTTTGATATCTCAGATACTGACTGCTATATTTCTTATGAAAGCTTTACCAAATTATTTCATATTGTGTAATCTGAATGTATTATGTTTTAGTGTAATTCTGCTATGGTGCATTTTAAATTGGGGTTGATATTCTAAGCACAGAGCTGCATAATATGATCTCTATAACTATTTACTAATACATTGTTGATTTTTATCAGAATTAGCATATTTGCACCTCTGGCCAGCCCCGCCTACCAGTCTGCCACCCAATCCCACCACAACAAACAACTCAGCCGATCCAACATTTGGATCGCCTATGCCGAACCTCCGGCAGGCTACTCGCTGCTGTTCGGACTATTCTCATAGACGCCGAACAGCAGTGAGTGAATAGCCGAATGCCGCCGAGCAACAGCCAACGGCTCCGATGTCAGATGAAAAAAAAAGACAACAGAGCAGGGAAAGGTTTACTCTGCTCGATCGAGCAGAGTAAACCTTTCCTGGAGAAAGTGTTTCCCTCCCGGGCGGCCGGGAGTCACTATCTAATAGCGGGAGACTTCCGGAGCGTCCGGGAGAGTTGGGCTATCTGGAGATCAGCGTCCCTGGTTACCTAGTAACCAGTGATGCTGATCTCTCTGTGCAAGTGGCCGGAGCCAGCCGTGAGATGACCGCTGGCTCCGCCTAGCAGTCAGTAGCAG
>NW_017306585.1:1020827-1021189 GCF_000935625.1 Nanorana parkeri
ATTGTTCACTTCTCCTGCCTTCTCCAAACTCTTCACCCTTTTGTGAATAACCCTGTTTCTTATTTAGAAGAACTGTCCGTGTTGTTCATAGTTTCTTTATTCTATCATCTAACCTGTACTGACAGAATAAAGCTGGTAAAGCTGGTTGGTTGCAAGAGGCTACACAGACACTTAGGGGTCTATTCACCAAGCTGCCGAGGGCAGCCGAGTGAATGACCGATCTGAAGTGAAGTGAGCCAAACACTGTTCAGCTATTCACTTCAGGCTGGTACGGCTGATTTCAGCCGTACATCGGCTGAAATCAGCCTTACATCGGCTTGCTTCGAGTGGCTTCGGGTCAGCCGAACATGCTCACATGTTCG
>NW_017306585.1:1021658-1046954 GCF_000935625.1 Nanorana parkeri
GTCAGTAGCAGGCTGTCGGCCAGCCAATGGCCGGCCGTTCCGCCAGCTTCGGCTTTCACCTTGGCTCAGTCGAGCCGAAGCATATGTCTTCGGCTCGACTGAGCCACTCGGCCGACAGCATCTGGTATTTGTATACATTAGAGGACTGTTAAGCTGCCAATTCCCTGTCAAGTCCCTAAAAATTAGTTTCCCCATAGTGCCTGCAGCTACAGAGGTTAGTGGGAGCTTTATTTTCAGGTTTTTTTACTGCTTGTTAAAATTAAATGTAATGCATTTGGAACCTCCTGGACTCTTTCCATAATGTGCAAGTGTGCACAACATATTTGCATTTTACACTCTAACCTCCAAGCAAAAAATTGTGGTGTACTATAGGCACCGATTTCTGTGGCAACTTCCATGCTGCCTAGCAGGGATGTGGGACATGGGAGGAATGGTAGTAAACCTTTAACCTTATAAAAATGTTCCCAATCACCTATCTAAGAATTACAAAACTAACCATTGCAGTGAAGCTACCGCTGCATGTTGTCTAGGGGGATCAAATAAAGAAGATATACTCACTTGATACTCAATCCCGCCTGGCCACTAGACCAAGACCTGCAACCTCTTCTCCCCGGGTTCCCGCAGTTTAAGGACCGTTGATGTCATACCCTTTGGCTTACATTAGACATCAGGATGTCAAGAGACCTACCACAGCCAGACTGGAGGCGCTGAGAGGTGAGTGTTGACTGCCACAGGACCAAGGATCAGATGAGTATATCTTCATTATTTGTGTCCCTAGACCAAAATGGCCACGTATCCCTTGAAGTGCCAGGGTAGCCCCAGTACAAGGGAAAGTTTTATAAAATCCTGGAGTCCTTCTATGAAGTAAAGTTGGAATGTGGTGGTAGACCACAACAGTTTTAACCATCGCACTCAAACAAGGTCCAGGCACAGTGAATATAGGAAGTATAAATAATTATACCCAAACCTCTACTGAAAATCTTCAAAGAACCTGGCAAGAGCTGAGACAAGGTTTACCCAATCTACCAATTTCCAATGTCTAATTAGATGAAGGAGATTCTTTAAACCCTTCAGAATCTCCCTTGGGTGTACCAAGACCCCTTCCCTGGCTACATAACCAACATTAAAGTGACACTAAACTCAGAAGTTAAATGTTAAAAATGCATTCAAGTACCTTAACTATTTACAAAAATTTAGCTTGTTTGTAGCTCCTCAGATCATCTCTGAATTGGTGCTGACACTGTCCTTCCTTCTGGAGGGTGGTTACTCTTGTTCCCCATGGTCCCTGTGTGTGTTGTAAAGTAGCCACCACTTCAAGCTCACTCCCATGACGGACTACAATCTCATGTTTAGTTTACTAATTCGTATTGAAGTTATAGTCTATCACGAATGTCTATCACACTCTTGGTTTTCAAATCCTTAGTTAAGCATCCTGAAACGACATTGATTTATTTCCCCCCAAACAGCTACAGATTAGTATTCATCACTACAGTGGTAGATTTTTCCCTTTAGATAGGGTCACTGAATTATTTTGGATGAACTAGTTTTAATACATTAGACATGGTTAACGAAGGAAAATATTTAATATTATAGTGCCTTAAATACCTAGCACTGGAAAAATGCATTCTATTTGTGGATTGCTAGCAGTTATTTGTTTTTTTTCATTTAACCATGAATTAATAATAGTGGCAATCTTCAAAATAAATCTCATAAGCTTGCAAAAAAACAAAAAGCAAATAGTTGTATATTTCATGTGATTTAAAACAAAATAAATAAATGCACTTTCAACTCCATTAAAGCATAAGCCATAGCCCTCCCTATGATAAAATTCCCCTCATCATATTCTGTATTTATTTTTTATAATGAGCAGGCACAGCGAAATCAAATCTTAATGGCAGTTTTCTACTCGATTGGTTTCCAAAATCAAAAAACAGGAATGTGGCGGTATATGGTTTGATACATCAACACAATGCTTGTCGCACTTCCATCTACAGAAAAGTCCCCTGCATTCATGGCAAAGCCCATCAGTTCCTCATTGCCCTATTTTGCCCTATTTAAAATTCATGATGGAAAATATATTTTAAAAAAAAAATCACAGCAAGTAACCTGCCTCGTCTCCTTTAATATGAAGAAAAACACAGCTTGTTTTTTTATCATCAGTAACCTGTACTACACAAGAGTTCTGACACATGCATTTCAGGAGAGATTAGGAATTGCCTGCAACATTAGCATAACATTAACATCACTGTCTCGATGCGCAAAATCAAATGAATACCTTCCTGATTCACTGGCATGGACTTAAATTAAAAAAAGAAGAAAAAAATAATTTTACATTTGTATTCCTTATTTCAAATCTTACGCTTTTTTCTCTCAAGCCTCTTAATAGCTGAATCCCTGGAGCTGATTATTCAATTTTTAACCTTTAAACTTTAATGAACGTTTAAATATTGTGCTACACATACACACACACACTGATGTGAGACTGTAAGAATGAATAAATAAACAATAACCGTTTTAAAATAAAGTGACAAAACATGTTCATAAAAGCCATTAATATATAATTAAGGTCCAGATCTCCTGGAAATGTACTCACATACACAGTAGTGTAACAATAGTCATAGCAGCCCATGCTGCTGCTATACGGCCTAGGGTAGGAGGGGTCCCCATTAGGAAGGCTGTGCATTGAAAGGCTGAAGTCAGACTTTAGTATTGTCACTAGTCACAGATCCCTCTCTGTTAAGTAAGAAGCATTTGTGTAGCTGTCTTAGGCTTCTATTACATGGTCCGATCTGACATCATGACAACCCTACCACTACCAGCTGTACATATATTCAATTTAGTACTAGAAGCCAAACCCACCACTCAAACCACTGGCGGAACTACCAGGGTCACAACGGTCGCAATTGCGACCTGGCACCGCCAGGCAGCACATTCTGCTGGGTGGGAGAGGACCTTCTCCACTTAGTTCCACCCCCTGGCCACCGAAACACGGAAGAAGGTGCTGCAGGAGTCAGGTAAGTCTGGTGAAGGCTGGACCGGGAAGGGGGGAAGGGGCAGTGGGGGCAGCGGAGCTGTTGCTATTTAGCATTGCTGATTTTCATTATAATGTATTGCTGGGACTTGTAGACCTGGATACCTGGTGGTATTCTGCATTGCTGCATAATGATTATACAGCAATGCAGAATAGCACCAACTATGCAGGACTACAGGTCCCAGCAATACATTATATTATTGAGTAGGAATGCACCAGTGCCAATACTGGGCATTTTCACGAGTACGAGTACTCGTGAAAATGCCCCGATACTAAGCGCAGATGCCGGTGTTCTGTTGAGAACGCCTACCTAGTCGATTTTGGCGACCACAGCATCTGTGCTTGTGCAGAGACCAGTTTTTTCAAGGAAATAGGCATATATTTAGAAAGTATTTTGCTTAAATTGTTAATTGTGACCGTTAATATTATTCCATCCATCATTTACTGCCATGGATGGCATATTGTCAACGGTCACAATTAACAATTACTTTGAAAATAAATGCCTGTTTCTTCGTTAATCCCGTCTGTGCACAAGTGCAGATACTGGATCAGCGTTCTCGACAGAAAAACGGCACAACATTTGTAAACTGAAGCGGCTGCCTGAGGTCCCACGCTTGCTGGGGACCTAGGCAGCCTTCCTGTTAACCACATGGTGCCTGTTTATAGTGCCTTCCGATGGCGGTGGGGGTTTAGGGAGGCCCTTCAAGGTTTCTTGGACTGGGGCCCTAAAGTTTCTAGTTACGCCTCTGCCTCACACCCTCTCCCTAACAGATGCTGCCTTGCTGTGTATGTTCTGAACCTTAGTACATTTCCTAAAGTGACACTAAACCCAGGAGTGAAACTTTAAAATGCATTCAAGTACCCTATTAACAAAAATGTAGTTTATCTCTGTATTACTCAGCTGTAGATCCTCAGCCCATCTCTGAATTTGTGTTAACACTGTCCCTCCTCTTGGAGGGTGACGACTTTTGTTCACCATGGTCCCTGTGTGTGTTGTAAAGTAGCCACCGCTCTAAGCTCGGTCCTGTGGTGGACTACAATCTCAGTCTCAAACTACAATCTCAATACAAAAGTAGCCACCCTCCAGGAGGAACAGAGTCAGCACAAATTCAGAGATTATTTGAGGATCTGCAGCTGAGTGATAACCAAATAAACTACATTGTTGTTAATAGTTAGGGTACTTGAATGCATTTTTAAGGTTTAACTCCTGAGTTAAGAGTCACTTTCAGCTTGTTCATTTTTTTGTTATTGAAGGTAGGGTGTCTGGTGACCAGATTTCCTTCAGCTTAGCCAGTGTATTTGGTTGTAACGTATGGTGACTGATGCATTAAACCTTGACAATATTAAATGTTTTTCTTCTCTCCACCATTTAATGTATGAGCTCAGTTGAGCTTAATATGTTCTTTTTCTGGAAACAGTACACAAAAGATATGTTTGTTACATCACCCTGTATATTCAACCTATACCAGAACTAAGGTGGATCCAGTCACAGTTTTCAACCAACATGACACTGACTGCTATGACATTTAACTAATGCTATCATAATGTCACATTTTCCTTTCCTGAGATCTAGCACCGGGTCTTCTCCCTGACACATGGCCACCACCATTTCCGGGATTCATCCAGAGCACCGGTGCTGCTGGCAATCAGGAGACATCGCTTCCGATTAGCACAGCATTAAATTGTGAAGCAAGGCGTGGCTCAGTGCTCAAACAACACTTAATTTCACCGTAGCCAAGCCCCATGCTGTCTGATTCTTACCTTCATCCTCGTGCCCAGTGTCTTCTGTGCCTCCTAAGTCCCACTGTGCTCCACAGTCCTGGTGCTTTATTTGTGCCTGCCTCAAGCCCCCAGTATGCTCTATTGTGCTTCCTCATCTGTTAGTGTCCTGACAGTACCTCAGAACTGAGTACACCTCTGTGGGCCCAGTGACTCCAATGCACTCCATTCATCTAAGGACCCCAGTGTTCCCTTGTGCACCCCATGACTCCAGTGTATCATCAGACCATCCAGAACCACTACCTGCTCTTCAATCACCTCTGTTGAGCTGACGTATTCACCAGACTAGACAAATAAGATGCATACAAAGTAATTTGCATGTAAGAGCTAGACCATTGGAAGATTGCATTTAATCCCATTACTACAGGTACCTAGTAATGCCTTCAGCCCCTGCAACACCCCCACAGTCTTCAAACACTTTGTCAACAACATTTTCTGAGATCTCTTCTACAAACATGTGTTCTCTGCTACCTGGATGTTATATTTATTTTCATCCTGGACGTGTGCACATCGCATCGCATCGCAACCAATCGCATCCTGGCCCTGACCTTTATCCAGGAATCTACTATTCTTCCTATGCAAGTACCTCCCAATGGAGAGTCCCATGTGAAACAACTTTAACCAATTTTGGTATAAGGTATCAGGTTCTGAACCAACTCCAGCATTCTTCCCTCCAACACAAGAAATTGAAATGTAAAATTTGTGTGAACAGCACTGTCAAAGAGCTTCGCCTCTCCGATAAGGTTTGGCTTGCCACGAAAAGCATTTGCTTCAAGGTTCCTTCCACGTTATATAGTGCAATTACTGCAACCATCAATTCAGTCTGCTACAAACGTTAAAGCTACCTACTTTTTCCATGTTTACTGCTCAAACCTCTGGTCCCTTTTACATTTTCTTGTCCCCTGTTTCTAGCTACTACATCAGCTAATACATCTTGAGAATAAGAAATTCACCAAATTGTTGACTCCAAGATTTCTCATGGAAAACTCCACTACCTAAGTGACCTGAAGAAAGGTTCTGGGTCCCTGTATCTAATGTGTCGGCTCCCCACCCGGTAGAAAAATAACATTTTCACTTTCCATTGAAACAAGGACCTCAGTGAGTGGGGAAGCTCCATAAAAGGGAAGTGTAATGTCAATCTTAACTCTCACAGAATCGGGCCATCTCTCCTGCACGCATCCACCAGCAATTCCGAATTTCACCTAGAACACTGGTGCTACAGCCAAAACAGTTCAGTGGCTTTAAATTTTGCAGCAGTTTGTGGCTCACATTCAAGCAACACATTCCTACTCCTAAGCCGATCCCCGAGCTGCAAAATTCCTACTTGTATCCTCATACTTAGTATCTTCCGTGGCACTTAAATCTCACTCTACTCCAGAACCCTGGTGCTTCATAAATGCCTAAATTCAGAACCTAGTGTGTTCTATCATTCCTCATCTGCTGTCAGTATTCACAGTACCTCTGACACCAGTGTGCCCATGTGTGCCAACATGACTCCAGTGCACCCCAGAGCATCCAGTGTTATTTAGTGACCCCAATGCACCCCCTATGCACCCCATAACTCCATCGCACCCCAGAGGATCCAGTGTCATCCGAGACCCTAGAGCACCCTCCCCCTTCCCTGTGGCTACAGTGCACTCCAGAGCATTCAGTGTCATCTAGTGACACCAGTGCAACCCTCTGCACTGTGTGACTCTATTGCACCCCAGAGCATCTTGTGTCATCTACTGACTCCATTGCACTTTTGTTTGCTCCAACACTCCAGGGCATCCCAGAACATCCTGTTTCATCTAGTGACTCCTTTCTAGTGCATCCTGTGCACCTCAGTGGCACCTGTATCTCCACACAGTTGTCTATGCTTCACCATCAGTACCCTCAGCTGCCTCTCTATTGTTGTTGTACAACCATCTTTTGTCTCTGGTACTTGAGACTCACTTGTGGACTAGGTGTTTCCACCAGATAATTTTTTTTATCACTGTCCTGTTAATTAGAACTTGATTTTATTTGCTTTTTACCTACTGCAATTTTTTAGGCTGGTCTTTTGTTTGTTTCATTTATAAAGGGAGATTGTTTATTAGCAGTGATAACAAGTTAGATTGATAAGCCAGCTGAAATTAGATGCTGCTCTAATATCTTGCATATCTTTGGAGCAACACTTCTTACCATTGTAAAAACTCTTTTTGCGTCTGTGACACTTCTCATCTCACATGTGCTTTTTGAACATTTCTGGGTCTAGTGCTGCCTGTCTGGGAATAATGGATGCTTTATCTACCTAATGCACTTAGTCTAATTTAGCTATGAGCTTTAATTGTATCTTCAAACAATATCAATTCCTTTGCTTACAGTACCTTGACTTGGTCATTTTTGCCATAAATTATTTCATAAGCATTAGTGAAAGTACAGTCCCTGATTAAAAGTTTAGGGTTTTTGGCACAAACTGTTTAAATGGTTCACTTACTCTTGGAATCTGTTTTGGTGTTCTTATCTTGGGTTCACTTTTGGGGTCACATACTAATTATATATTTTGCAATCAGCATTGAGACGTGTTCTATCCCCTGCAGACATGTCTCTCAAAGTGTTGTGAATGTCTCAGCCTTTTTCTACAACTCATAATAATTATAACAATGTCTCACCTCTTTGTTAATGAGACAATATGTTTTTTAAACATTTTCAATTTCTAAGATTACAGTGTCCCAGTTCATATTGTGTTGGATGCCAGCAAAATCTATTTTAATTCAAACCAATGGCCCCAACCTTGCAGTTACAGTTCCTTCTGTTGCAATGTTCTCTGCATTCATGTATGTAATGATTTGTGCTTGCAATCTACTTGAGCAGCTAATCAATGCTCTTAAACCCTAACTACCATGTCTGGGTATAGTTATTGTTTTCTTCTAATATATACTGGGTAAGCTGTCTCACATTTACGTCTTGTACACACCCTAGACTTCAGAGACTGGCATGCTGATCAACCCATGTGGTAAATCAGACTTGTTTCTTTTAACTTAAGAATATATGTTTCTGAGACTCTTCTTCCTTGCAGTTACAGGAAGTCATAAACACACACCCTATCCCGAAGCCACAGACAATGTTGAGTTTTCTACATTTTAGAACGTAAACTTTTTTCTTCTTGCTAAAAAAAAGGAAATATTTAGTAAGATCACCTCTATTTATAATAAGTGTCATCATGTAATCTGCAACATAAACTTTCCTTCTACCCTATACTCCATTATGCTAGCAATTGCATTGGTAGAAATATATTTAAATAAATTATAGCTATTTATTGAATTTTTGTCATTTCAGATTACCAGGCAATAACTGTTAAAGGAGAAGTATTGGGAGAGTAAAATGTACTCTTCCTAATACTTAGAGCTGGCGTGTGACATATTGAGAGCAGAGCAATCACAAAGCACTGATTGCTCAGCTCACTGTCAGGCACCACTCCCCACAGGGATTACCCCCTCCCCTCTCAGTGTTCATCGGAGGGACAGACAGGGGAGGAGCTGGACACAACTGTCTCTGGCTCTACAGCTGTCAATTAGGCAATGGGGTGGATCCTGACAATCTTCCCAGGCTGCAGTACAGATCTGCACTGTCAGCAAATAGCGTGCATTAGCCCACTAGATGATGACATTGTGTCACAAGAGTACATTACTAAATATATTCCTGTGACCCAAAAGAGGACTAAAGCCAAAAAAAATGTTTTGCTTTAGTTCTCTTTTAAGGATTTTTCAGGTTGAGAAAATGGGACTGCTTTGGAAAATAAAGGCATTAGAATGCTATGTTTTGTCTTACTCAGTACTTAGAATTAAGCTATTTCGTTTTAATTTTTTTTTTTTAAGGGGGGGTGGTATGGGTCATCTGCTTTAAAATAGACAATGGAAAGTAAAAAGCAATGTATAATGCAGGCACAAAATTAAAAATTTACTGAAAATCTGTGTAACCAAAAATCCATCTACAAATACAACTGTTCCAGTGCACTGCTTTACATACAAGTATACATAATATTGCTAGCGAGATAGGACAGTATTTTTTTGCAGAAGTAAATGATAGGCTTGCATTTGCAGAGATCCCATGTAAATCTTTTACTATAAGACATCCTCCTATCCTGCTGGTTCCACTAAAATAGTTTAGCTAGGGGGAATACTACAGGCCAGTTTGCTAGTCCCCAACCAAAACGTGATGGATAGACCGCCCTAAATAATGGATGAGCAATCTGACATAAAAATAAAAGTATATTCTTTATAATTCACTATCACAGTATTCATTTCATACAGTCCTTTTGCATCTCTTGCTTTTTGCATGTAGTTAACATTCTATGTCGATAAAGTGTAACTCCAGCATATATTCAATAAACACATTGTATCCAAGTTATGCATTCATTTAAAATCAATTAGTATTGTATTTGAATACTTTTTCTATAAGACACAGCATTTATATAAGTTCTGCTTTAAGTGCCAGTTATATAAAATATACATTTTTATACTATATTAGGTGTCAACAGGTTAGGTATTTCATGTATTTTATCTTGAAAATAAATTATTTCAGACATTAACTTTAGATACAAGAAATGCATATACTATAGGTTATATTTAAAAGTTTAAGTTTATTTCTTTTCAGACACTTGGCGTGGAAGAGAAGCTGAAAGTGCAAATCATTATTGTGGAAAATAATCTCAAATCCTGAACGGTAAATGTAAAGTGACACATCTTTTGTAGGAAATAAGGCCTTTTCTAGAGGAGCAATATACAGTAGAGGAGTTATACAGCAATTAGGGATGTGTTGCAGTTGTCTAAAGATGCCGTTATTCACTTTTCACGGGCACATTCTTTCATTAGTCAACCTTATGTAGTAGCGTATAACCTGCTCCCATCCTCCCCCAGCTAAATGGAAAAGATGTTCTCAATAGTCTTAACAAAGTCCGACATAATTGTTCCACATAAAATCATCACATACCATTCGGTTAACATAGGTTGGATTGCACTCCTGAGGCTGTTATTTGTTAGCTCAGTGGCACAGAATTAACTTGCCATAAACACACGACAATTGCTGCACTGAATAACAGGGGGCAGCAATTATGCCAGACCTTTCCCTCTATTTCTTATGTGTTTTTTCCTTTCCAGTTTCTCTGCTACAAAATCCATCACGTTGAACTAAATGGCTTCTTGAAAATGTGATTATCTTGTGTCAACTCAAGTTGGGAATTTGAAAGACTCAAAAAACAGGAACCTAACTATAAATAACATGTAATGTTATTCCCGTCGTTAGTTTGATGTGTGTGGGGGGGTGTTTTATTGTTCTAAAAAATATGCACACTATCTGGCTCATTTATTAAAGTTGCACACAAAATTGAAATTAAAACTTTAAAATGCAAAAGTACATGGGGGATGTCTCATTTATAGGTGACTGGCAGGCCAAGAGCAGCTCCTCTGGGGGTATGAGAATTTAGCCTGAGATGCAATTGGCTCAGAGTGTTTTTGGGAGCACAGCCTAGCTTAAAGTGACACTAACTCAGGAAGTAAATCTTAAAAATGCATTCTAGTACCTTAACTATTAACAAAAATGTTGCCTTATTGTGCATCACTTGGCTGTAGATCCCAAATAATTTATGAATTGGTGCTGACACTGTCCTTCCATCCACAGGGTGACTACTTTTGTTCCCCATGGCCTAGGTGTGTGTGTGTGCTGTCAAGTAGCCACAGCTCCAAGCTCACTCCCTTAATGGAATATAATCTCAGGTTTAGTCTACTCATTTGTATTGAGATTGTAGTCCATCGCAGGAGTGAGCTTGAAGCTTCCAGAAGGAACGACAGCATCAGCAACCATTCAGAGAGGATTTGAGGATCTACACCTGAGTGATACACAAATAAGATACATTTTTTATTAATAGTTAAAGTACTTTAATGCATATGTCAGGTCAACCAGGAAAAATAATTAACATGAGTAGGTCTACAGGTTAGTGTGGCATCCAAGATGAAGTTTGGTGGGACCAGCTATTGACTGTTCACCTCAATAGTTTGGATAAGCCCTTGTAAGCCAAGTGAATAGAGCTAGATCCCCTTTGGATGGGTAGAGCATAATGCTGTACATCTTTACATTAGGATTGTACAGCTTTGCTTTTGCGTTTTTTAAACTTGGGATCCTAGATTCTAATACTGCTAATACTGGCTAATGTTGCTGTTTATTATACTCATACGAGTAGTAAAAGCATAATTTTAATTCCAGTCACATCAGTTATAAGCCCTGATGAAGGGGGAATGTTTAAACCCCAAAACATGTTGGCTTTCTTTTTACTACTCTAACGGTTGAATTGATTCAAATTTTCTTTGGACTCTGTGATTTATAGTGTGGCACTCCCACTGCTTCTCTTACAGACTTGAAGTTGTTATTGCTGTCTGTGCTTGTCTTGATGACCACTGTCACAAAGACAAAAAGTGATGAAAAATGAATGTTTAACAGCTATCACCAGAACAAGAAATAATTTAAATCTTCTAATAGGGACACCTGTTCTGGTGACAACAGTCAAATTGGTAAATTAATGGGGCTTTCAAAGATGGCAAAAACCACAATGAAATTATCCACATTGATTAAAAAGTATAATTTTTATTACAACATCTTAAAACCTCATAAAAACAAAACAAAAACAAAAAATAGTTTGACAACCATATCAGATCATCAAAATGCTAGACTTAAATAGTATTTTCCTCAATGAGTTACTACCCATAGAGATACAATAGATACTTCCTTATATCTGACAAAGTTTCCAACAGGACAGTTGTAATTTATCATGCTTTGTAGTAGTCCAACCTTTGACGCTCTTCACATTTATGCTTCTTCACGGAGGTGAGGAAGTCTATAATTTTAGAATCCATATAGTTACCAAAAGCATGTAATCACCCTAATGGGACAAAGAATGCAAATTTAAAAAAAAAAACTATCAGGGTTCATAACAGCACAGCAAGTTACATCATCAGGGGGCTGTCTGCAGGAACTAGGAAGAGACAGCTGGCTTCCTAATGATATCAAAGAGGGAAATAACAGTGCGGAGCAGGACCTGGAGTCGGAGAGTGATGTGAAAAAAAGAGGACAATACTGGATCCGCTGAGCTTGTAAGTGAATTTCTCCAGCATAACAACAACAGCAAAAGTAAAGGGCCAAAGAACTGTAATTTTTTGGAGGAGGGTGAAGTTCCTCTTTAAGGGCTTGTTCACACCATGTCCGGATCATGTCCAGACCAGAACAGTTTGTTGCCGGACTAAAAAAGCATCCCAATGTATCTCTATAGTATTGCTGGGCCCTGTTCCCACCAGCGCAGTCCTTTCTCGTCCAGACAAAAAAAATACTGCTTGTCTCATTTTCTCTGGTCTGGAATGCACTAGAACGCATGGAGACGCATTAAAAACACATAAAAGCAAATAAATGGTTGGCAAGGCAAGCCACTTCTCTGCTCTCTGCTCCTTCCTTCTCCAAGCTAGTAGATGGACAGCTGCTGAAGATTGGGTGATCTTGTGATCTTATACGCAACAGGAAGTTTAGGGAAGTAGAGTTTAGAGAGTTGGAGCCAGGTGTTTGGAAATATGATGACTGTAAGTGCTTGGGCAAAAATAAGAAATAATTTACTGGCCAAAAGAGTGCTATTAAATTTAGTGTTATCAGATTGTATGCAGTCTGATGCTGATTTGTAGTCTAGGTACATTTGGTTTCCCCTAATCAATCTGTCATTGTTTGCATCTGTCTGCTGCTGGGTGTACCCTGCTCACAGAACAGAGGAACCAATTAAGTATTGCTATGAGTAGATATCCCTCTTCAGCTAAACACTGTGAGACAATGGCCAGTGATGCATGCTGGGGTAGGAGAATAATACATGTGAGCTCTCTCTTCCTCCCCTGGGCCCTGCCTGTGGGGTGGGCTGCTATGGACTGTGTGAGATGGCTAGGCCTGAAGCCTGGAGACTAGCTGTGTGATTACACTGGAATGGAGGCCCAGTGGTTACTACTGATGTAAAGGTGTCAGGTGCTCTACCTACTATGCATGGAGACAGTTATTACACTCTGCCATTTCATGGAGTCTACATCTGCCTGGATGATCCTAACCCTTTACCTCTCTACCTGAAGTTCTACACTGAAAGTTCTTAGCATTATATTTACAGTCTGGACACCACTTCAACTGATTACCCAAAAGGGCGGGCAAAGTAAGTGAAATTACCTCTAGACAAGAAGATCACTGAATTGCGGTAACCCGTAGCAACCAGCCCTAGAGCAAGGTGTGCTGGTGTGCTGTGGATCCATTATAGAGGTTTCTTACAGAGGAAACACAGGGAGACCCATTAGTTCTTTTACCGTAGATCCCCCGCTTGGAGCCTACGGTAGTGTTATCCTGCATGGGGTATCACTGACCGAGAAAGGGGACGCTACAGTATATTTGATTGATCTGGATCCATTATTGAAAAAAGTTTCAGAGTTTATGCCACTTTAAACCTTCAATGAACTTATGCAAAAGAACTACAGGCCCTAACCATAATATACAAATACTGTATATTCAAAATATATTCAAGGTACCTGTTCCATGATAAAACATGACACATGTATTTTGAGTTTACTAGATAAAAGTGTGATAAAAGTGTGTGTGTCCCCACCCCTTGCCCAGGTACAGTTTTTTGTCTGTATCGCTACATCTAGCCAGGGGCGTTTGCCTGGAGCGGCAGATTCCCTGAGAGCGGCACTTGCTGTGGTTCTCTCCCACTGCATCTAGCACCTGAAGGTAGTGGAGCCATTAAAAGTAAACAAACTGGGGGGAAGTTATCAAAACTGGAGCAGACAGAATCTGGAGCAGTTGTCCATAGTAATCAATCAGCTTTTCTCTTTCATTTTCAAAGCCCAACTGAACAAACTAAAAACAGAAGCCGATTGGTTGTTATGGGTATCTGCTCCAGATTCCGTCTGCTCCAGCTTTGATAAATTCCCTCCACTGAATATATGATTATTAAAAGTGTATAGTATCATTTACATAAGATGGTAGCCTTTCAGCATGATGGCGTAGGTAATTGTATTTCAGGAAAAGATGAATAATTTGGCCTGAGACACTACATGCCTTCCCTGCACTATAGGTATTAGTCATAGCCTGAAGAGGACAAGTGGTTGTAAGAAAGAAGAACGTCACACATGGCACACAAACTGATCAAGCTGCAGATGAGAAAGCCAAAATATAGAGCAGGAAGCAGACACCTCAACTCTGCACCACTGACTTCCTGTTGAATACTTTTCTTACTGTGAAATGGGGAATCAAACAGGATTACATTTTATTCTATTTAGTAGTAAATGATAATGATTGCTTTATAAACCTAGAGATATTACTCCCGTGTGCAAATGTGCATTTATTGAATGTCCTGACTCCTTTTTAAACCGAGAGATATTACTCCCGTGTGCAATTGTGCATTTTGAAATGTCCTGACTCATGATACATGGTTTATAGGGATGGAGTCAATAGACTACTCTATAACTATGTATAAATAAATGTATAACTAAATGTTTGTTTATTATGTATGCAAACACATAAAATAAAGATTATGAGCAAATACCTCTTGCAAATTACATCATCTGCAATGTAGGGACACTTTCTGATGCACAAGGTGTAAATGTATACAGATAGTTTTATTACTCCACATGGTCAAACAGCAAACAACTTTCAAATGGATCAATACCAAATTTGCACTTTGCAAAGGAATTTTAGTGAAGGTAAAAGCAATATGGTAGAAAAAGGTGAGGCTCTCCTGACCACCCAATCGTGTAAACGAAAATACTTTTTTTTCTGTATTTCCCTTGCACATGATTGGGTGTTCTTTGCAAAGTGAATTTTCACCACATTCATTAGGCTAAGGGGAAATTCCCTTGCAAGGTGAACAGCCTACTTACTTTTAGTGAATCAACCCTTTTTTTTATCACTCATAGTAAGTGGCAATCTTAAGGGGCTATAGCTCTTCTTCCAGTTGTATACTTCTCACTTTGAGCAGCCAGTCAGGTGTAAAGGGATGTGTGTCTCATAATTCTAAAGTGCTAGACAATATGTTCACTTGCAGGTTTTTGTTATTCTCCCCTCAATCCATACAAATGGATGAGACAACAAGAACAGGTTATATTGTTTAAAGAGAGTAACATACAGCATAAATAATGTATTAGATTAGACAGTATTATAAATCCAAAACCACAAGACCTCGGCAGTGCAATCGCAATTATTGGTCTGTTGACATGAGCTTGACAAGATGCACAATCTTAAGCTCACCACACATTACAATCTAACTGTACAATATCCATGAGGCTGACCAACAAATATGTAGTGTAAGCGCTTGCTTCATTGGATACAGATTGATTTAATCATGTAGGTAGGTCCTCATATTACATAGTTTGGGGGCTTTTTAGTGTGGTGATATATTCATTACCAACTGTTTATGTGTGTGTACCCTCATGTGTACACTCCAATTGGCCTTTGCATGTTTCACCATGTGGCCAAATGAAAGGCTGAGAACCCTCGCTGTTCTGACGTAATCTACTGTGCACATGAGCTCAAGACAGACACCCATCTGCCAATCTGCGGATACGATGATGCCCTTAGTGCATCTCACATCCCATGGGTCTGGCATTTTGGATGCCTTACATATCTGGATAAGGTCATAATCGTTGATCTGCTTATTACCCACAAGATGAACTGAGCTATTACTACTATTAGAGTCTCACACACCTTCTTCACTGGGCAGTTGATTCACACCCTCCTACCCATGGATACAATACTATTCAGGCTACTGTTTCATTGCAATTTGTAGTGATAGCAATTCAAGGACATGAATTTATTCATAATGAAAAAGTAACTCTTGTCCATGTGGACAACATTCATATGTTAGTTGTTTCAGTTCTAGTTCCAAAATATATAATTATCTGGATACCATTTATTTATAGGAAGAACATTATGGAAGGTTTTTACACTCTTGAAGAAACCCTAACACAGTGGAGGTGACAATGATCACCAGGCTATATAGAAATGATAAATCTACACAGTGGGACACAGACAGCAAATAAAAACTTGATGGGGCTTCTAATCCTTTCACACTCTATCACAAAGAAAAGTTTGGGCTTTACATACACTTCAATCCTAATTTAAGGATAAGCATACATCCTATGCCCAGCTCCCTGCAAGCTCCCTGCTGCTTCTCACATACAGTAAAATAAAATGCCATTACACAAAGGTCAGGTAAACTGAATTGACTTTTTGATATTGCTTTGACATGAAATTCCTCACTTATGATGGAAGTTACTTTTCATGATGCAACCTTCTACACTATATTCAGTAAGCACCTCACCAATACTTCTAAAGGAAATCCTTGCTGTGAGAAATACAGAGACTGCCATTTGTGACCTCTTTCTGAAAGTGCTAGTTACCTGTTTGATAGCTGTTTAAATAAAACGAGCCAAACACTGGTTGGAATAATGACAATACCTTGTTCTTGGGAGGATTAACTTTTTAAAAGAATAAGAGCCTGCAAAAGCCTTTTCCTATTGTGGATCTTAGAGTTGGACAAATAATTCTACCATATTGCTTTTAGAGCTGTGCAAAGGAATAATACATATTTGTAGCCCTGAATATCAGCTCTGTTCTCAGTGGAATGTGAAAACTGTTCATGTTGCCCTCACAACTCTGGTTCAATATTATTAGTGATGTGACATTTTTTATATTGGCAGTAAAGGACTGTCTATGTCGCTTGTATGACTTAGGTTAGCTGGCTACTAGAGGGAGACAGAAATGTAGAGAGAAAGAATGAGTGATAGAAGTGATGACAGACAGCGGAATTGATTTACTAAAGAACTTTAGGCTGTTTATGTAGCAATGTAAAGGTTTGCTTAGTGAATGAGGTTAAGCTTTGCTGACTTTCATCATTCAATCATATGGAAACAAAAAATCCTGTTTTTATTTTTCTTCCACATGATTGAGATTTCTATGCAAAGTGAATTATCACCACATTTACCAAGCAAAGTGAAAATTCACTTTGCAAAGTGAACATGCTTTAACTCCTTTACAGACATCCCTACTCTCCTGGGCATGCCGGGAGTCTCCCGCTAATAGATAGCGGCTCCCGGGCGCCCGGGAGATAAACATTTTCTCCCAGAGAGGTTTACTCTGCTTCATGTAGCAGAGTAAACCTTTCCCTGCTATCTGTTTTGTTTTTTTTCTGACATCGGGGCCGCCGGCTGCCGTCAGTCAGAGCACACACAAAAAAACAGCATAGGAATGAATAGCTAGTTTGCTATTGGCTATTTCAATTTGCAATAACCAACAGAGGTGGACCTGTAGTTCTCCATCAGGTCCTCTTCTGCTGATGGACAGCAGCAGAGGGTAGGTGCAATAGCCTGCTTGCTATTGGCTATTGCAAATTGAAATAGCAATCTAGCTATTCATTTCTATGCTGTTTTTTTTTGTTTGTTTTTTATTCTGACGGCAGCAACTGTCAAAATACAAAAAAAAAACTACAGATAGCAAGGGAAGCATATGACCATATTTATATGGTCAGGTTGATTTACTAAAGGCAGGGATCCCAACCTAAAAAAAGTTATTTCAGGGAGGTGCCCTTCTCATTTCAGGGGGGTGCTCCCCGAGAGCTATGCATTCCAGCACAAACTGTGCATGCCCATAGCAATCTGTATTCCAGTACAAATATCATGCCATCAGTTTACAAAAGTGATCCATATCAATCACAGTTATAAATATTATATAAGATATATGATTGAAAAAATATATGTTTATAGATTAAATATGCAGAAAAAAACAGTTGCACAGGAATGTTGAATGGGGAAACATAGTTTAGATTATAAAGTAATAAGTTATACTGATGGATGTCTGTGGTCAGGAGACACATAAAAATACTGAAGATGGTGGAAAATGGGATGTGGTAACCCGTGGGTATATATACACATGTACACTGAGTGGCCAGATTATTATGACCACCCCATCAGTACTTTCGTTGGGCCACGAGATGACTCCACGAGATGACTTCGTTGGGCCGCCTAGAGATGTTGAAAGGTGATGCGAGGAATCTGACAATGCACTGTTGCCCTTCTGTTGTCTTGTACCAGTCTTGCCACTCTCCGTTCTGCCCTAACATTGACTAGTCGCTGACGGCCACAATTCGCACGTTCAGACCCAGATTTTCAGCTGACAGTCCAGTCTTTAAACACTTTAACAACTATAGGTTCTGATGAAGGGGTTCTGAGAAGTGTAAGAGCATAGTGTTTAGAGACACTATGATCAAGGAATCATTTTGTAATATTTCTTCAATGTTGGCCAACTCTTGCTCACATGTTTTGTGTAGTTCTACTTTCCTATTGGAGGCTGCATAGGCAGATATAATACATAGGGGTCTATTCACAAAGCTGCCGAAGGATCTGGCCGTAGCTTATCCCTTCATGGTAAATTGAATACTGCATGTGTCTTTGGTTTTAAAAAGGTGATTTTTTTAGTTCTATTAGCTATTATAGAACATGTCATGCATTTTGGATGCTAAAAGCTGAATCTACCAAAAAAGGTTTCTTAAAGGATATTTAGTTTCTTACTGGGTGGTTTCTTTAAAAAAAAAGGTTTTCAGTCTAGTGGGGCAATGTCATTTTTATTGATTTTCACTCACCTGAAGGTGCATAAGAGTTTGTTTTTGCAGGAGTTGTTTAGAGATTACTGTGCAGAATATGCCAGTGAGTGTTGATTTTTTTTTTACTTCTTCTTATGTTTGGTATTGTATCTAGTTATGAAATTTACCTTCTGAACATGGATGTTGTCCCGTTTTCTTACTGTTTTAGAATAGTAGATACTCACTATTTAGATTTCTTTTTTATTAGTAGTGAAGATTGTTTATCAAATTCCACTAGTGAGGTACAGGGGTCTATTCACGAAGCAGCCGAAGGATCTAGCCGTGGCTTCGGCCGATCCTTCGGCTAGCTTCGGCCCCAGGACCCCTTCGGTTCTACTGAAGGTTGCTGTACGGGCTATTCACTATAGCTATTCGTAAAGCTCCCGAACTTGGCCAAGCGGCTCAGTCGAACCGAGCGCATATGCCTCGGCTGAGCATATGCCTCGGCTGACAGCCTGCTTCTGACAGCTGGGCGGAGCCAGCCATGATCTTACGGCTGGCTCCGGCCACTTGCAGAGAGATCAGCGTCCCTGGTTACCAGCTAACCAGGGACACTAATCTCCAGACAGCAAACTCTCCGGGCGCTCCGGTAGTCTCCTGCTCCCGACCACCAAGAAGAGAAACACTGCTTTTTTTTTTTAAATGTATTCTGACATGGAGCCGTGTCAGAATAGAAAAAAAATTAATATATTTTTTGCCCATTGGAATGCATTGCTAGATTCCTATTGGCTATTTCAATTTGCAATAGCCAATAGTAAACTAGCGTTGCACCCGCCCTCTGCTGATGGAGAAAAAAAAGAAAAATCAGTGTTTCTAGACCGAACAGCAGCGAGTAGCCTGCCGGAGGTTTGGCTTAGCCAATCCAGATGTTGTATCCGCTGAGTCGAAATCCTCCTGCACTTCGGGTCGGCCAATCCTAAAATGTATACGTATACTCTTCTTTTAATTGTTTTGTAACAAACACATTATAGGTAATCCTAATTAATTTGTGTTATTTGTGTAACTCTCAGAACAATCTGTTCTGAGAGTTAAAGTGACACTAAACAGAGGAGTTAAATATTAAAACTCCATTCAAGTACCTTAACGTTTAACAAAAATATATCCTTTTTGTGTATCACTCAGCTGTAGATCCTCAAATCATCTCTGAATATGTGCTGACACTGTCCTTCCTTCTGGAGGGTGGCTACTTTTGTTCCCCATGGTCCCTGTGTGTGTTGTAAAGTAGCCACCGCTCCAAGCTCGCTCCTGTGATAGACTGCAATCTCATGTTTAGTTTATTGATTTTCATTGAGATTGTAGTAAATCACAGGAGAATGCTTGGAGCGGTGGCTACTTTACAACACACACAGGGACCATAGGGGAACAAAAGTAGCCACCCTCCAGAAGAAAGGACGGTGTCAGCATGTATTCAGAAATTATTTTAGAATCTAATACACAAATAAGCTACATTTCTGTTAATAGTTCAGGTACTTCAATGCAATTTAAAGATTTAACTCATGAGTTTCACGAGGAGAGCTGGCTAGGAGTCAAGGGAACACAGTCTCAGCCATTCCAGGTACACTTGTGTGTGTTTGTACACATCACCACATGCAAAATAAATGTGCATGAAAGTCTCTGAATCCCTAAGAAAATGTACAAGGCATCTGGAATTCCAGTTGCAACAGAACACACATGGCATGTTGTCATAATAAAATAATGGACACTCTGTCACCTAAGAGAATTGTGCTCTCCTATCAGTGTGCACATTTTGCTGGTAAATACATGATCTATAATATTTGTTTGGCAAAAGAAGAACTGTTACAATATGTTTATGTAAAGCTGCATAGCTAAGGGCACGATGGGGTGTTTATCAAGACATTAGTATTTGTTGTTCTTTATAAATACTGTATGTTTGATTAGAAAGGTCAAGGATTTTTCCACAAGACAATCTAGTAGAATTATGTAAGAGAAAAGAAAGCATTTCTTTAGAGAAACATCAGTTTAGAAACGTAAAAACCTAAATATCTGTAAAAGAAAATTGACCTAAACCTATTATAGTTTCTCTTTAAATAAACATGATTCACACATGGCAGTTTCCTTTATGTTAACATGTTATTTAAAAGCGTACATTAAAAAAATTGTTATGGACAGGTTTTTTTTTTTTTTTTAAAGTGGATTAAAATTCACATTTAACCATGGGTAATTAAAACTAAGAGGGTACATATATGAATTGGGATTGGTATGAACACCTTACTAAACGGGAATGTTAGCCTAAGCCCACTGAAAGTTGTGAGGGAAAATTAGCTTGGTTTTAAACAAAAAAGTGAAACTTTGTCACAAGATCAGAAAAATAAAAAATCTCAAGACACAATATTCTCTTCCCACTATAGGGATATATTTTATATATTCTCCTCAAGTTTGCAAGTGAATGATGGTAGCGTGAAACCATTAAAAACCATTTAAACTTTATTTGGAAAACTACTCACATGAAAACAATATACAACCGCATAAACATCAAATACGATCGGTTACACAGCGGGATGGTCTGAATCCTCTTTCCAGCAGGAGTGGTAGTAGTGAGCAGTGGAAGGGAGACTTGGAGACCGGTCGTATTTGATGTTTATGCGGTTATATATGTTTATGTGAGTAAATAAAGTTTTAATGGTCTTTAATAGGGATGTTCAGATACAAGTGCCGATACTTGCCATTTTCATGAGAACTACCAGGGTTGCAGTGGTTGCAGCTGGGATCGAGCTTTGGCGCTTCACCACTGTCCTGAAATCATTAGTCTGTATTGTTTTAGAAAAATTGTCACATGACAATAAACAAAAATGTATTAGTACTTCTATCTGTGAAAAAATGGTATCGGTGCATCTCTTATATATATATATTTTTTTTAAATTATACATTAAAACAGGGATGCACAAATCCCAGGAGCTCCGGATGCTCCTTAAAATTGACAGCTGCCTCCTAACTTTTGAATTTTTCTCTAATCTAGTCTTGGAGCTGGAAAAGTATCTGTACATGTACTTGTACTTGACCCGAGTATGGTACTTGGTATCTGAACATCCCTAGTTTACAATGGTTTCACGCTATAAGCTCTATTCATCCCTATGTGTGAACATCCATAATGGGGCGCTGATCTCTGTGTACAACACGGTGGAAGCGAAGTGGAAACTTGACTAGCACTGGCTGATCTGGTGAATATTTGAGCAACTGGTGAGTAGTGATAGGCCGAACACCCCCGTGTTCGATTCGTATTTGAACACCCGAACCGCCGAAAAGTTTGAATAAAAAACTCAAACCTAATGCAAGTCAATGGGGGTCGAACTTTCGAAAATGATTGTCCCCTTTTAGAGTGCTTATATGCAAGTTATTGGCCATAAAAGGTGTATGGGGGTTCGGGTACTGCTCTGGGGGACAGTAATCAATGAAAAAACAAACAAACAAAAAAACTTTTTCAAGGAGCAGTGATTTTAACAGCACTTAAAGGGTAAGAATAAAAATGAACAAAATTCCTTCAAATATCGTGCCCGGGGGTCCCCTTAACCTGCTTGTGAAGTGGCAGATCTGTAGGATGTATAGAACCTGAAACTTCTATACAATTATTTTTTTTTTTACTTATACTGTGCAGTTCCTCCTCCCAAACAATACCAGGAATGTTAGGAAGGACCATTAAAAAAAATAAAAACAAATTTTAAAAAAGCGTAGGGTTCCTCCTAAAAGTCATACAAGACCCTCAAGGTCTGGTAGGAATATTTGGGAGGGACCCTGTGTAAAAAAAAAAGTGTGTGGGGTCCCCCCTCAAAGTCATACCAGGCCCTTAAAGTCTGGTAGGAATATTCAGGAGGGACCCCATGTAAAAAAAAAAGTATGTGGGGTTCCCCCTTAAAGTCCCTACCAGGCCCTTAAGGTCTGGTAGGATTTTTTTAAGAAGGAACCCCCACCCCCTTGTGAGTAAGGGGTATTTGTCATCATGACTTTGCTCAATCATGGCTCCAAATGAATACTGAGCCCTGATTGGGCAAAGTCTTGCACCTGACCTCTGGTCAGGTGCAAGTCTTTAACCAATTAGAGCTTCGGACGGCTCTTTGCAGTATGGGACGTTGCGCGGTCGAACAGAAACTCAAACTCCTGTTCGAATCGAAGCGGCAGACCATCCCTACTGGTGACCTGTGTTGAGGTCAATTTGAAAGGTGATCTGCTTTTCATAAGGGCACACAGCTGTGTGGAGTGGAGGAAGAGATTTAACTGAGAGACGTTTCTTCACATTATCAAGCACTTTAAGGGTTAGTTCGCACCAGAAACTGCATCACAACTGCGTGCATCTGCACAGTGGAATTGCGATCCGTTTTGATGTATTTTTATGCGTTTTTTGCCGCTGCATGTCCCTGGATGATGCCACAATCAATTCTGTTATTTTTTTTTGTATGCAGTCCGTTGCGTTTTAGTGCGTTTGCACTGCGTTTTGATGCGTTTAGTGCAGTTAGATGCAGGTAAAATAGGACAAGCAGTACTTTTTCTGACTGCAGTTGAACGGACTGCAATGGAGTGAATTAGGCACAAGAACACCCATAGGAAAGCATTGGGATGTATTTTAACTTCGGCAGTTGAAATAAACGGACTGCATCACAACTGCATATGGTGTGAACTGGCCCTAACACTTCTATTTGGGCTATATACAGAAGGATTTTGCTTTGCACTATTGAGCACTTTACTATAAGTGCATGGACTGCACTTTGAGCACTTATATTCAATTCTTATTGCACATGATATATGAAATTTTGAAGTTGATTGATTGTTTACACATTGGTTTTACATATTTATCTTATTAAGTGTGATAAGCGCGGCAGATATTTTTATACAGTATTTATCATATGTTTATTCACTACATAGTTGATTACCAAGTGCCTGCAGCTGACTTCTTACTGTTGCACAGTATTTTTTCATTTGATTGGTCTCCCTGGATAGTACTGGTGATGTAGCTTCCCAAGGTGGCAGCTGAGAGTCCAGGGATATGTTACCAGCACCTAAGAAGACCAGGAAGTGAATGTAAATAAAATGTGAGTTTTAGTAATAAATCCTATTAAAATTTGAATTGGCTCTTTGATAGATGTGAAAGCTGAGCTGCATGGACCTGTGGTTTTTTGGGGTTTTTTTTCATTTAGGGGGAGGGTCCAATTTAAATTATGGGTCAGAACATAAAAAAGGTTGTGAATGTGTTTGGTCACCATTTGACTTTTTGTTTAGTGCTAATTATAATAACATTGGCAAATGACAGCACACTGACTATGACTGACAGGTCAGGCACATATGGGGAGCTAGTGTGTGTTTGCCAGGGGGAAGGGGCAATTACACAGACAAGAGTATGAGGTGAAGAGAACCGGCCATAGACTGAAAGGTTTGCTACTAAAAGAAGGTGTATATAAAGATTGTATTATTCTTGCCATTATAAAAGTCTTACAGAAATGGAGAGAGTACCGACAATGTATCCTAGTTGGGAAAGTTCTCAGTAATGAAAGTCCTTAATTTAACAGGATAAAAGACATTTTTGAACAAAACACCAACCACCTGAAAACAAACCCAAGGCTGGGCTGGTAAGGCAGCAAGCTTTAAAGCCAATGTCCCAGCAAACAAATAATGGGCAACCCTATACTGCAAGTGTTAAGTTTTCGTTTAGGGCAGTTTAGGGGACTGCAGTGATGCAGATTTTAGTACCTGATCCCTGCCCCGATGGTCAGCACTTTCCTCATCTCCCCCTTTGCTCCAACTGGTGAAATATCCTTTGGTGCCCTCATGTCTAATGCAAGTCTATGGAACCTGCTTTGTTTTTCTTCTGATCAGTTTGTCTTATAAGCTATCTCTCAGGATGTAAACTTTTTCTGGATCTTTGGTTTGCCTCCTTATTGTTTGTTTCGTGGGTGTAAACATGCTATTTATTGAATCTTGTTGCCTAGTTTGTACACTGCTTTCCTCCGTTCCCTGTATCTCCTCCCTCTCTTTTTGGTCACCCATAGCTTTGTGAGTTCCATTTCCCAGGACCCATAGTTCCTGCTTGTTATGTGCCACACTTCCCTCTATATTTTTTATATAGGTTTCAGGCTTACCTTTTGTGTTAGTCATCAGATATGTGGTTTTTGAACGCCTTTAATAGTATTTAACCTTAGCACTCCTGTTTCCCAGACCCTCAGAGTACATAACCACATCTCTGTAGATAAGCAGGGCTCTTGAAACTGTTCAGCAGCTTAAATTGTGAAACTGTTCCTTTGCAAGGAACACACTGGGGAGAAACAGTCAAATTAGAAGGAAACAAGGAAATCTTGGAAATGTTGTAATGAATGTCCTGTCTAGTGCAACAGCTCCATTAGGTGTCATGTTGCTCAATTACTATTGAGCAAACTTTGGTAAAATTGAATTTATTCTTGCTACAGATACACTATATGCTACAAATATTCCACCTAAGTATTAGAAATATAAAACTGTATTTTACCTGCTTTTTATTATCTGAACATAGCACGCACCCACAAGATTTCAAAAATCTAGAATATGTATATATATAAAAAAATTAAGTAAGACAGTTGTAGGACAGACACTAGAGAACTGTCTAACAAGGACCATAGCTGTTTCTAGCACTTTAAGGAGTACTATGAGGTGAGTGCTTTTCACTCACCTCATAGTTCTAGCTGACCTGTGACAATGAGACTGTCACAGGTCGGCTCAGTAGATCGGGAGGTGAGCGAACACATACCGGCGTTCGCTCACCTCTCGATCCTGGCACAGCCCTCTGCCGTGACAGGGGAGGGGCTGGATTCCCCCCCCCCCCCTCTCCGCCCCCCCCCTCCCA
>NW_017306585.1:1046988-1049388 GCF_000935625.1 Nanorana parkeri
GCGTATCGGAGAGGGGGGGGGGGACACGGCGGGTACAGCTGGCTCTGCCTCTAGATAGGCAGAGCCAGTTGTCACTCACGCAGCTGGGCAGATCCAGACATAATTGTCAGGATCCGCTTCAGCTGCGGCGTCTCAGTATACCGCGAGCAGTAGCTTAGGGTGACGGGAGGACGCTAGTTTGTGTCCTCCCGTTACCCTAAGGAGAACTATGGGGAAAAGACTTAACCCCATAGTTCTCCTTTAAAGCAGAATTAAACTCTCATTTTCTACACTAACTAAAAAGCTACCAAAAAGGTAAAAACTTGCCTTTGACTCTGCTGCTCGCTCCTGTTTGAAGATCTGCAGCTTCTCGAGCAGCCGTGCAGGAGTATGAGAGCGGGCGCATGTGCAGCAGAGATCTTCAGCGGGGAGAAGAGGAGAGACACAGTGGAGGTGAACGCACGCAGCCGGGAGCATGCACGTTGGGCACACACTGTGGGACACGAGGATTCTTATACGACGAGTATAGTCCAAAACCTATATTTTAACACAAAAAGTAGGGGGTCGTCTTATACGCCCAGTCGCCTTGTACGGTGGCAAATACGGTATATATATATATATACTATATAGATATATATCTATATCTATATAGATATATATCTATATATTGTACATATACACATTTTTTCAATCTATTGAACATAGGAAAAACCACCATAGTGGTTAGATGTTTGAAAGAACTTCGTACGAAAGAATGTTCATTCTGCTTTCTTCTAGTTGATGGAGTCAAATCAAGGATTGATGGAGTGATGAAAAAACACGAAGGAGCAGGATGGAAATTGTTCTCAAATTAACAAAATTGTAACAGTGAATGTGGGTTTCATTTGGTAAACTCCATTCATTCCAAACTTGAATGCTAAAATCAAACGAAATTTCAACCGACATTCGTCAAGTGTCTGATGGCTTTATCAGGGGGTAATGACAGATCTTTCATACAAACATTCGTTTGGAAATATATTAGTGTATGGCCGGCTTTAGTGAATCATACATACAGTACTGTATGTATGACACACAGATTGAACTGGATGGACCTGCGTCTTTATTCATCTGCAAAAACGAAGTAACTCCATCTTTCCGAACATGTTTCATGTTCCACCTACAGTATACTCAGGTGAAACATGTTCAGCTTTACAGCCCCTCAAACATAGGATTTGTGAATGAAAAGACCACAAGACTGCCACAGTGGCAGAGGGACTTGTATTTCTTAATGGAGTACAAGTGTGGTGACACTGCAATTGTAGTCCATTGACAGTTCCTACAATCCCTTGGTACAAACAGGCGCTGGAGGGAATAGTCTGCAGAAGCCTGACAATTGCACCCGTGATCCTCTAATGGTGCTGGCAATGCTTTGAAACCTCCAATACAAAAACAAAAAAATAATAAATGCACTTTTTTTGTTTTTATGTGTGTGTGGATTCATTATTATTTTTTTCCTTTATGACTATCTACATAGTAGAATGAGAAAAGTAAGGTGTATTTATGCTGGATGTCATTGCTGTCATCTCATTAATGTCCAGAAGTGTGCACAGGGGAGGGTGTGTTCTAATCTGACAAGCCGTCAGCAGCTACCAGTCAGCCTCTTGTGTCCTCATGGCTTACGCAGGCGGGTCCCCTATTAAATGGAAGCGGGCAGTGTGGCAGAGCAGAGCAGGGGATGCCAGGCTGTGGAGTGCAGTCATGTTACACTGGAATGAGGAAGTGGAGTGGAAAGGGGCGGGGCTACGAGCCGAGTTTCATCCCGCAGCGTCTCTGCGAGCAGCACATGGAGCATCAGCCCGGGACTGGGAGAGCTGTGTACTGGCAGCCCACGGGAGAGCAGGTAAAGCTCACACACACTCAGCAATGCACAGCTCTCCGACTCACCTCTCTACACTGAATTCTGTCTATTAACTTCACAACACATGAGCTGAAGCGAACTGCTACTGACACATGTGTACAACCTGTTTATAAACAGGTATAACACACAATATAAAATGGGCATGTCATGGAATGGGTTTCTGTCAGTCATGTGCACATCGTCGCCATGGGGTTTGTGGCATATCGCGATGCACATGAAGAAGGTTTGGAGTATGTTTATAAACACAAAAGTCATTGTCACTTGTTTAGGATACATTTGTCTTACTTGTAGATAATGTTCAATATTCCTGCAGCTAACAGTTACATTATCCTTATTGCTTCATGACGTCAAATATCTACTGTGCTTATAGGACAAGTACAGTCTGGATAGGAAGGGCTGGAGAAAGTTACTCCAAACATTTTATTGTTTTTTTCTTTATTTTATTTTTTTACAAATACTGAAGAGAGAGAGGTACACAATGTGCCAAATTTACACCATGCATAGATATATACAAAAATCTTAAA
>NW_017306585.1:1049890-1059885 GCF_000935625.1 Nanorana parkeri
AGAGAGAGAGAGAGAGAGAGAGAGAGAGAGAGAGAGAGAGAGAGAGAAAGAAAGAAAGTGATAGATAGATAGATAGAAAGATAGATAGATAGATAGATAGATAGATAGATAGATAGATAGATATCTCTTGATTGAGCGAAAGATAGATAGATAGATCAATATGCCTAGTATTCACAATGCATAAATAAATATATATTAACATCTTAAGTGTGTTACTTTTTTTCTACAAATACTGTACATAGACATATACATAGAGAGAGAAAGACACATACATAAATAAATATATATTGAGATCTAAAGTATGTTACAATATATATTTAATTATGCATATAAATACATTTTGAGAATGAAGTAAGTGTGCTACAGATGCAGCTGGTTTCAGGCACTGAGCACAGTAGTAAGTGTATAATATCCATGGTATGTTCTTCATTTACTGCATACTTCATAGAGCTATTTTTTTGATTGTAGGTAGTGTAGCCCTGCTGTTAAAAGTGCTGCAGGAATACATTGTATAATATGTCTACCTGTGACTGAAATGGATGAATTGTGTGACATCCTAAGTGTTGTTCAGAAGAAGTTTAGCACAGACTTGCTGTACTTCAACAGGTTGTATGAACTGCTCAGTGAGAGGTCGGTATTGTCTCTGTATGACAGGCTGGAAAAAGCTCCTAAAAACACAAAGGGGGCGATTCGGTATAGCATTTGTGACACTTTTTCTGGTGTTCTGGCCATATTAGAAAATCCTGTGCCAAATTTGTGCGACTGTTTTCTTGCTATTTCCAATTTAGGTAGCTCTTTGGTGCAATACTTTTACATTTTGCCACTATGGCTGCGACAGAGTCAAAAATAAATACCGCCATACGGTTAATAAGGAAAGTGGCATCACAGACAAAATTCTGTCTGGGGTAATTTTGCAGCAGATTCATACACACCTTACTGACACTTACATGAATCTGTATCAAGTTGCGCCATTTGTTGTTTTTAACATTTGACACATTTCTAATGGGTATCTTAGTCACTCTTCATGAGTTCCAGGGAATGTTGTTTGTTATAAATACTGTACATATATCTATATATATATATATATATATATATTTATAGATAGATAGATAGATAGATAGATAGATAGATAGATAGATAGATAGATGTTGTATTGTATATAGTAGTAACTATGTATGTAGAATCCACCTGTGATCATATTTTAATTACAATGCTTACATGAGTGTAGACATGTTTGTAAACTGTTGTTCATTTTTTTTTCCTCTTATGTGTTTAGATTCTGTTTGCAGAGTACACTATGCTAACATGGAAGTAGTCGAGAAATTAGCATAATATAGACACAGTCAAAAATTTAGAGAAGTTAAACATTTACAGTTTTTACATGATTAAACCTAGAGTTAGACACACAACTTGAGATCTGTTTATACACATGATTAAATCTATTTTTTTTTTTTAATAATACAAAGTCTTATGATACGATAGCTTAGATATAGATGTTATATCTGGTATCAGTGAAGGCAGGTGAAGTGGACACAGGAAATACATTTTAGGTCGTAAGGCAGAATTGGGCTATTGTGAATGTACATTATTAGATATTTGCATATACTGTAGCTAAAATTCTGTTTATATGGCATTTTTATTTATTTGGTTATTTAGATAATTTTTATGTCAGCTTTGGTCACATTTTAGTTTTACTGTTTTAAAAATAAATACAGAAGAAAATATATCTTTCTCCATCTCTCTCTCTTTTTTTCTATGTTTCTACCTTTTGATCAATATTTATCCTTTTTAAGTACTCTGTTATCAATGTTCAACTAAATGTTTAGTACATAAAAAAAAATAACATCTGAGAAAGTATCTGCAGTATTTATAAGGAAAACATTTTCATATGTGATATGTTTTTAACATTGTTTGGTTGCTCACAAACTGTTGATGTACTAAGAAGACAGTACTTCATATAAATAATGATGCTTATATGGCCTGTTAAAAACACTATGCAAAACATGAAAAAAATAAACAAGAAATGGAGAACTGGTGAATAAAATAACCAGGGTGTTTTAGGAAGTTATCAAAGATAGATAGATAAGAAAGTGGATAGAATGTAGTTACAAGAAAGTGGACTACGAAAATGCATTGTGCTTATATGTGTAAAATAGTAATGATGTATTTATTACAATGACATTTAAACAGTGCAGTACTCTGTTATAACATGATAATTAAGTGGATGATTTATTAAACTTCATCTTCATGTTAGCTTTGCAAATTAGTGTTATTCTCCTTACACCTAATCACGGTAGAGGAGTATATATTCCTTATTACTCTCCGGTGAGCCGGTCTTAGTAAGTGAATATCAATCCACTTACATAAATATGTGACTTTGCTAAACTCTTTTTGTAGTATTTACATAATGAATATGATTATCCACATGCTTTTTATTTTATTAATTTGTTATTTATGTTTACAAGCTCAATAGGTGATCAATAGTAGTAAACATAAAGCTTTAAGTTAAAACTACAGATGTGTATCATTTTAAAGGCATCACACTATATAGGCATATGTTAATAGGTTGTACTACATGGACAGTATATACATGCCATAATACTACTAGAAAAGGCCTGTTTGTGGTCCCTTTATTCTAAAAATAACTGTATATTGGTGTTCCAGTCATGTCGTACGCATTTATGGCTTTCAAAACCTAAAACCCCATTTGGCATTCTGTTGTGGCATAGAATACCATGCAAGCCTAAAGTCTCTCATGACAAAAGCTTGCTACCTCGACACACACAAAAAAACCGATAATGCATTGTAAAGCTTTCAGTTCTTTGAAGCAGTAAAATTCTACAAATAGTTAAAATATATTTATTTAGCTAACAATATACATACTTAGCTCCCTATATAGTAGACATATTCACCATTTTCACCATTACTGGTCATATGACACTCCAATAAGTAATTTAAATGTCACGATTAATATAAAGGATATATATTTGATTGTCTCTTTTGGGCATTATGCATTTGTGATATCAAAATCAGCAAGCGCTTACAATGCTTGAAAGCAAGTGTACACTTCAAGGCTCTTGTTTAGAGGTTGTCATGAGCAACATCAGGACTTTTTAGAGCTGTAAGTCAAGTAAAAAGCAGAGGACGTTTAAAAATCAGCATCATCCATATCTTAATCAGTTACAGTTCAGTCACTTACCTCTTTCAATTATAAAGTGTGAGTTGAGGTGCATGAACTTCACAGAAAACCTGCCATATGAAATATATTTTTACTGGTAGTACTGACCTCCAGCCTGAAAGTGTTAGTTGCCCAACAATCAGGATTATTCCCAGGCTCAAGCATTTTCACCGTCACTAATCTTGGAGAAGTATGCAGCAAGTGAAGTCAGTGCCAATCACTGACGTGAAACCAGCATACACTAATGGAAAGTCAGCAAAAATTCAGAATTCTTTCTTCTTTTGTCTAAGTAACCTCAAAGTATTGAAGTTAAAGCATCGCCATGAAAACCAGGCAACTACTTTTTCAGTAGGAGGGATCACAGATGGCAGACTTTATAATTGTTTAATGACAGGTTTTCTTTAGCAGGAGGTCATGGTTGGACAGGTGGATCAAGACCATATTTAAAGAACTAAAGCTGGCCATATACCTTACAATTATCTGCAGATTTTCTGTGGTCAGATGGAAAAGGTGCAACAAATTCTTCCATCTACACTTAACTGTGTGGATGGAGTAATCTCCAACTGGGCCAATCTGTTGCACTTTTTCCATCTGACCACAAAAAATCTGCAGATAATTGTAAGGTGTATGGGCACCTTTACATCTGGTTATTATATCAAACTAAGGTCAATAAATAAAGAAGCAGGGAATGGCCAAGCTGCAAGTGCAGTTAAAATACAAGTATTTTACAAAAGGTCCTTTAACTTTCAAGTGCAATTGGTATCCTTAAAGTGGACATTTCATTAAAGTGTATGTTGAGGCAAAACTTTTTTTGGATTTTGGATAGAGTGAGGATGGATTAAACCCCTCCTTGGTTTTACTTCTGTTCAGGACTCTATTAGAGAGATTTCCCCACACTACCTGTTACAGTGACAATGGTTTCACCCGCCAGGAAGTGAGGGAAAATCTGCAGCAGGGACACAGACAAATAAAAAACAAAACTAGTCTTGTAAAACTGTTGTCACCAGTAGAACAGTAAGTGAGAGGAAATCTCTCTAACAGAGCTCCAGATATTAGTAAAAACCTAACTGGGTTCTAATTCTTCCCCACTATATCCAAAATGAAGAAAAAAACAAGTTTTGGCTAACATACTTCATAATTCAAACTTTACATAATTAATGGTTCAGCTTAAAAAAAATCATATTACAATTTTGAGTAAAAAAAGTAACTCTGGCTGCCAGAAGCATTGTGCATGTTTCGCTACTACAAGACTTCAGTTGTTTTTAGTCAGACCCTGGCTTGACTTATGCTGGCCATATAAACAGCAATTTTTAGTCACTTTTTATTATTTTGAGCCAAAACATTGATGACAACATCAATCATAAGAATGAAAGTAACCTCCCACTAATTCTTACCATTAAAACCAATATAACAGTAAAAAAGTTGGCGATAGATTGCCTGCATCCTTCTAATTGTTTCTGTGATTGAAAGCTTTAACCAGCATAACAGTGAAATCAGTGGATCATCAACACTAATAAGCATGAACTTATTTTTCAAATAGGAACACACACTAATAACATATATATAGATGATCTGTTTCATAGATAAAGATAAAAAAATAGTTGCTTGTTTAGTGGGAAGTACGCATTGGCCAGCGTTTGTTAGCCTTGTACATGCATTAGCACATACACAGCATCTGCATATCACACAAGGATGAGAAACAAAGGACTGATATGCTAGACTGTGAAGTGACATAAAGTGCACCTAAGCCTGATTTACTAATGTATAGGAAGAATTTAAATGAAGTGACGTGTGCCAGCATTCACTACAGACATCTAGTCTTGGTAAAAAGTTAATTTGAAAAATATCCGTATATATGATTGAATGGTTTAAGTGAAAATAAGTGTAGTTCACTTTCACATTCATTTAAATTAATTTTAGTGTACACAAACACAAAAAAATCTCTAAGGGTTCTATTCACTAAGCTGTAGTAGGCAGCCGAGTGAACGACCGACCTGAAGCGAAGTGAGCCGAGCGCTGTTCGGCTATTCACTTCAGGCTGGCACGCTGATTCCAGCCGCATATCAGGTGGCTTCGAGTCAGCCGAACATGCTCAGGATGTTCGGCCGACCCGAAGTGCAGAAGGAGTTTGACTCAGCCAATCCAACATCTGGATCGGCTAAGCCCAACCTCCGGCAGGCTACTCGCTGCTGTTCGATCTATTCTTATAGATGCCGAACAGCAGTGAGTGAATAGCTGAATCTCCATCCTCACCCGCTCGGCTTGCACAGACAGCCGCTGGCGATCCTGAGTCTGACAGCCAGCGACTCTGCTCACCACTCGGCTATCCTGAATGTCACGGCTCCTTCCTCCGCCAGCCATTTTTCCTCAGATCCCCGCTGCCTCAGCCCATACAAGCAGGGGAGAGCAGCGGAAATCTGAAGAGAAATAGATCCCAGCATGTAGCGGCTCCAGGCAGGGAGGAGAGGCTGCAGATGCCGGCGGTGTCAGCAGGGGGTCCAGATTTTTTTGTTAATAGCTGTTATTAGCGGCTTCTTAACTGCTGATGACAGCTATTATTTTACAGGAGGAAGTCAGTGGAATTATTCTGGTAAAAGTTCATGGTCGATAAGTCGATAATGAGCTTATAGCAGAACAGTAAAAGCCACCGACGCAAGGCTTACTAATGACCCACCTTTTTTAATATACACATCATGTACTAGTCAAAGACTAGTCACTGTTTTTCCTTCCTTTTGTGTAACGTGACTGGTCTTGTATCAGCCCCCTCCTGTAGTTTTCTGTATTCATCCTGTAGTGGGTGGGTCTGCTTAGTCCCTTCCACACCTTTGCTCCCTGGGCAGACTATTGTGCAGCCCAGTGATAATGTCATTACTGCTTGTTTAAGGTTTCAAACTGGATTTGCAAAGGCATTTGGTACACACAAAGTAGATATACATCCTTTGAGGCTATTGAGGGATTTATTTCAATGAAACTTTTCAGAACTGGTGTTCAGCTTTAAAGTCACCAGAAATGTGACTACACCAGTTCCTGAACTTGAGCATAAGCAAACCAAGCACTTGTATCTATGTCTGTAGTGGGCAATTTGTGTTTTAGGTTTCAGTGTGAGGAACATTGTACATTTATGTCACAGACTGCATGCCCATCTGGACACACATGTGAGAATTTAATAAATCTTGCTGCATTAGAGATCACAGCAAATAAACTAAATATGTCCCCTCCCCGTCCCCTTACAACCAATATTCAAAATGTAGAGTAGGCTTGTGTTCATTATTAGCAGTACCTTCCTAATCTACTGCTGTAGGGGACCCTACAGTATATTGTAGAAATGCACTGGCAGCGTTACTCGATGTTGTCTTCAATTTTTATATTCCAGACTCAGCAGGTTTAGGGGATCCCAGGTCACCCTTCAGCAACAGATTGGGATGATATTGTTATCAATTGCCACTGGGTGATTCCTACTCAACTATATTAAATTTAATATTTGCAGTGAAAATTAGACGGTCTGCCTTTGCTGACTTCCTTTGAAGAGAGCTAGTCGCTTTGGTGCCTCTGCTGACTAGAAACAAGTATGTGAAATCAGAACTCCTGATTTGCATACTTGTTCTGAGTCAGTGACTTCAGAGGAAGTTCTTTAACCCTCCCCATTTCCCCAACAGTACCCTCCCCAAGTCTTAAGCCGGGTATAAACATGTCTATTGTTTTACTGCAACCCTCAGGATGAATGAAAATAAATAGAAGAGGTTCCTCCATCAATGCTTACGAGCATTGATATGAGTCCCCTGCCGGCCGCTGTCAGAATACCCAAATGGAGCTAGTCGCTGATTGGCTGCTGCCTCCATTTGGCCAAGAATTTTCCAACCGACTCCTTCAAGCATCTGATCCAGGGATACCAGTTGAAAGAGTGCCAACAGTGGCAGCCACGGTGCGAATTTTGACACATGTATACCTGGATTTACACTAAAGCTGGCAATACACTGGTTGAGTTTCAGCTGACTCCTGGTGACTTGGGCACAATTCGACCAATGTGTGGCCCAATTGCCAGCCCTCAATTCGCCAAAAGTAAATTTTTCAGTCAAGGTTTATCTAAGGAGCCGGTCCTAAAATTCTCGGACAAATAGTGACTGCAGCCAATCAGCTTTTCTAGGTAAGTGCAGAAACAATTAAAATGTGTAATATATAGCAACCAGACAGCTTTCTCTTTCTATCTGTCCTTAGAGGTTATTCTAAAACTGAGTTCTGTGTAGATAAATTGTAGACAAATAGTCAATATCCATAGAGATTTGCATATGTGTCATAGGTGGGTCTTCTTACTGTCTCTGTGCTATGACACACTGTCTCCTTGCTTGAAGTACCAGTGATCCAAAGCATTTTTTTGATTTGGTGGTTGTAAGGAATGTTGAGGGCGGCAACCAACATCAGATGGCAGTTCATTACTTCACCCAGCCTCCATAATTAGTTGTCAAAAAGGAAAAGTTTTGGTGTTACACACATTAGTAAGGTCTATTCAGTGAGATAGATGTTAACAGTTCAGCATTTCTTGCATTGTAATCCTTTACTGTTTTCAGAATATATTTGCACAACTTCCCTTACTGTATAGCTTTCTTTTTTCTTTTGTTCCACAAAGTGAATAAATGCTTAGATCACGCAATTGCTTCTAAAAATCATGTGCGACTTGCAATTGTTAGCATATTCCCATTATCATGAAAGATATTCTTCAAAAGATCCCTTTACTTTATTAAATATATATAACTTACTATTGCTCACCACAGAGCACAAACTGAAGATATAGTTGTCCATAGTTTGTTAATAATGTAATTGTATTTATCACAAGGTTACAAGAAATAAAATGTGCATTAAAAGTGTTTTCCCAGCGACTGCATGTACAGATGCAATGCAGGTCCTAGTATCCAGGGGCAGACCTACCGCCGGTGCGGCGCCCCGGGGGCCTGATCCCAAAGGGGGGCCCAGTATCCAATGTAACACAGCCTCGGGGCAGAGATGGGAGTGTCCAGAGATGGAAGTGCGCCAGTAGTGTCCAATGATCACATTGGTGTCCGGCAGCTGGCGGGCCCCCTCATCTCTGCACCAGGAGTGTCGGATGATCCGACACTCCCGGCGCATAGATGAGGGGGCCCGCCGGCCGCCGGATACTGGAGGGAGCCAAGAATAAAAAAAGCCGGCAGGCACTTCAGGGGGCATCCGTTGGGCCTCGGCCGTGAGGACCCAGAGAAAAAGCCGCCTAAGTGCACTGGCGCGCTGTCTGAGATGGACACGCACTGAAGTGGTTTTCTGCAGCCTCCACCCCCAGAAAACAGCCAGAAGAGGCAAAGGTAAGCTATTAAATAAAATAATTATTTTCTGTAGCCCAACTGATGGACATGCTGTATAAAGTACAGCTGGTATTTGTAGTGCTATATAGCAGGCCCCCTTCTGCATATGCCTAGCTCAGTGGTTGTGGGCCTACTTCTGTGGGCACCCGAGTTTTCTGCAAAGTATGGGCTTGTATGGGTCAGTTCGCCTTTTCACATAAAATGTAATGCACTTCACTGAAAGAATGACCATCTCCAGCTGGTACAATTCTCCCAAAACTTGAAAACCTAAATACTTAGTCCCGGAGGCTATATAGCAACATAATACTTGCAATGCGGAATGCTCCTTGGTCAGCGCAGAGTTTCCAAACCTTCCTTACTCTATTCAAAACTTAAACAAAAAGTTTTGGCTGTTCATAGGGCTCATGCAAACAGGCGTAATGGAGAACTGAAATGAATGAAAGATCATGCTGGCATAAAGTTCCTGCATAAATACTGATGTAGTGGTACATAAAGTGCTCATGGATGTGAGTTAACATCCATAAATTCTTCTTCCTTTCCTCTAGCTCCAATTGAATCTTAGAATTCTCTGTGTAGACATGATTATTAAAGAAACAAATTTATGCATGGTGCATGTAAATGTACGCACAAATGTTTACATGCTTATCGCGTAAAGATGGGTTCAAATCCGGACCATTGATGCAGTATTTTCTATTTTTGGTTTGCAGACCTAACCCATAGGGTAAGATAACTGAGCACAACACTACTGTATGAATGTCCCATGCACTACTATGGTGCTGCATTCAGTGCTGTATAAAATTATATTCAGTATGGATCTGAATTCAGTGTTTTATATGCCCATGTACATGAGCTTATACATTTTGATATTAGATTTAAAAATGGACACAATTGGGTAAAATAAGCAGCCTATGCTAGGCCTTTCAGACATTCAGACAAATACATAGGGGATGATTGGCCTGCCATACCTATCTATTAAACTGCTCTGTTTAATAAAAAGTTGTTTATAGAGTTCAGTTGCTTAAAGGAGAACTATGAGATGAGTGATTTCCACTCACCTCATAGTTCTAGCCGACCTGTGACAAAGAGACTGTCACAGGTCGGCTCAGTAGATCGGGAGGTGAGCAAACACATGTCAGGTTTGCTCACCTCTCCATCCTGTCACGGCTCTCTGCCGTGACAGGTGGAGGGGCTGGATTCCCCTTTCCCCGATCCGATCTGCCAGCGCTGACTGGCGGAACGGACGGGGGAGGGGGCGGGTACAGCCTGCTCTGCCTCTAGATAGGCAGACCCAGCTGTCGCTCACGCAGCTGTGCGGATCTTGACGTCGATGTCGGGATCCGCCGCGGCGCCTCATTATACCGCGAGCTGTAGCTCGCGGTATAATGAGCTTAGGTAACGGAAGGACGCTAGTTTGTGTCCTCCTGTTACCCTAAGGAGAACTATGGGGAAAAACACTGACCCCATAGTTCTCCTTCAGGCTTAGATTT
>NW_017306585.1:1060027-1062650 GCF_000935625.1 Nanorana parkeri
GTGCCCCCCCCCCCCCCCCCCACCTTTCTGTTGCCTGCTCTGTTCAGAGGGGTGTACACTTTTAGTCAGGGAGAGTCTGAAAGAAGCCTCTTCTGCTGTGCTTACTCTGTAGAAAATCTGTAATGGTCTGTAAATTCAGTCTAGTGGGAACACAGCATGCACATAATTTAAAAAAACACATTCATTTGAAATCTTGCTGAAATCTGCTTTTACACCTGTTTTATAGATACATAGTAATATTTACTCTTGATTTTTTCTATATTTTCTCCAAAAGTACAAATACTTTGGCACTGCTCATTGCGGGAAACAACATACGTTGAAGTATAGAAATATGCTCCAACATAGTTTACAAGAACTCCTTTTATGAAATGATATACATTGACAAGATAATAAGCAGGGGATGCAAATTATTACAGGAAGTATCATCTTCCTGTTTAGATACAGCTAGGTGTGAAATGTATTCATGCTCAAAAGTTTCACAACCTATGTCATATGCCTGTTGCCAGTTTCTCCTTTGAATGACTAAAATTTAAATAGATAAAATATATTTGATAGAAACTACAAAGGAATGACAATTAAAAAAAGAAAAAAGTTTTAGAAATATCATGGACCAAACAAGCAGTAGAGTTTTAAAGGAGTGACAGGCCAACTTCATAATGATATGACGTACAGTAGCTAAAGTCAGCTGCCTAGAAGCATGATAAACCATCCCTGGTTATGGACTTTCCTTGGCTCCAGGAGTGGGGTCATCAAATAGGTTTTATATCGATGTTTTTATTAGAGGTGCACCGAAATAGAAATGTAAAAACCTAAACGAAACCGAAATAAAAAAATTGTCAGGCCGAAACAGAAAATGTTTTTATTTTAATTCTAATTTTATTTTAATACATTTTTTATAAACTTTTTCATTTTTTTATATTTATTTTTATTTATTTATTCATTTTTTATTAAATATTTTAATTTTCACTTTACTTTTAGGGGTTTCTGGGAAATATTAGGGGTCTAAACAGACCACTGATATTTCCTTTTTAAAATAGAAAAAGAGATTGAGGACACAAAGTCCTCAATTTCTTTTTCTGTATCCCCTGTTATCAATGAACAGGAATCCTCTATGAGTGTTCCTGTTCATTGATAACATGAGGACATGGTATGTTTACTATAACCACAATTATGAATGAACAGGAGTGGATATAGATCACTCCCATTCATTCATAATTGAGGATATAGTCAACATACCATATCCTCAATTATCTGCAAACACTCAGCGATCACTGATCGCTGAGTGTTTGTACCGCTATCCTCTGTCACACACTGTCACAGGAGGCTGAGCGAGCGGTGCAGGAGGAGAGCTCAGCCTCCTGTGACAGCGCTGTCTCCGCCCCCATACCGCTCTGCCGGACTGTGATAGGCAGCCGAGCGGTGTGTGAGGATAGACATCGGCCGCTCACAGCGCTCTTGTCCCACAGCGCTCGGCCGACTGTCACCTGTGTCACTGGACACAGCAGCACCCATCGGGGAGGAAAGAAACCTGGGATGCGCCGACGTATCGGCACAAAAATGGCACTTTCGGCATTTAGCCAAAAGTGCCATTTTCGGCTGATATGTTTCGGCGGCCGATATTTCGCTGCATCCCTAGTTTTTATTGCAGAATACAGGTTGGTGGCAGGTGAAAGTGCCTGGAAGTGACACAGGGCAGATATCTTTCTGGGTTCTGTGTTGAAGAGGAATACAGCCAGCAGAAGAGGATGAGGAAGGGTGTGATTACATGCTCACTGCACTAGGGGAGGGGGTAACTAATTCTTACCTATGATTGTAGGTTGAAATATGTGTGTCCAGAGGTGTATCTGGAGTACTCTGGAGATTTGATAGTTATCAATGAGGGGCAGGTGAGGTTGACTATCCCTAAGAGGTTTGAGCCTCATACGTTTTGCCATTACCCCAATTAGGACCACATTAAAGAGGACTGGGGTAGGGTCTTCTAGGCCTTATGCTTGAATGAAAGACTGTGGAACTCTTCTCTAAAGAGACTAAAAAACATTCCCTAAAAATCTGCTCCAGGTATAATGTTCTGCTTTATGACCATAAGACCCACAGTAATGATTCTATAAGGTGGTTGTCAATACAATGATAGTTACCGCCTATTAGACATGTGCGATTCGAATTGAAATTTGATAAGCTGCGCAACCTAGTGGGGGAAATAAAATGGGAAAACTTATTTCAAAACCTAAACACAGACCAGATGTGGGATTGTTTTAAAAACACACTACATACTGCTACTTCAAAGTGTATACCTTTAGGGAACAAAAATAAAAGACTAAACCAATATGGTTTAATAAAACTGTAAAACAACACGTCAAGGACAATAGAGCGGCATTTATAAAATATAAGACGGAGGGGACGGCATTGGCGTTCCTTAACTACAAAGAATGTAACAAAAAATGCAAACTAGAAATCCGGGCAGCTAAAACTGAGTGCGAAAAGCATAATTTGATAGTAAAAAGAACCCCCAAAAATTCTACCAATATATTAACAGTAAAAAGGTGAGAAAGGAGCAGATAGGCCCAATAAAGGATGAAAGCGGGAAGCTAGTCACAAACGACAAGGAGAGGGCAGAGGCGCTGAA
>NW_017306585.1:1065207-1080942 GCF_000935625.1 Nanorana parkeri
GGAGGACCTGGATAAAATAGGGGAGTGGGCATTAATGTGGCAGATGAGGTTTAATGTCGATAAATGCAAAGTAATGCACTTTGGAATTAAAAATAAACAAATGGGTTATACAATTATGGGTATGCCGCTAGGGAAGTCAAAAATGGAGAAGGATTTGGGGGTCATTGTAGACCACAAACTGAAAGGTAGCTTGCAGTGCCAGGCTGCTGTAAACAAAGCTAGCAGGGTTTTGTCCTGTATTAAAAAGGGGATGTTTTGCAGTGACAAGTCTATAATTTTGCCACTTTATAGATCATTGGTTCGACCTCATCTGGAGTACGCGGTCCAGTTCTGGTCACCAGTACTAAGAAAAGATGTCCTTGAGTTGGAAAAAGTCCCGCGGAGGGCAACCAAACTAATTAGGGGTATGGAGGACCAGAGCTACGAGACAAGGCTACTAAATGTAAACATGTTCACATTGGAGGTGAAGTAACCTGAGCCAGCACTACAGGAAGAGGCCCTGAGCTGAAAAGGGAAGTTCTCCCCAAGCATGAGAAGACATGTCACCCTTAAAGGAAACCCATTACATCTAATTAGTGATTCAGTTGTATTACAGCTAGCTCTCTTGTCAATTTTGTTTTTGAAGGTTGTATTTACTATTAGTTTTAATCCAACATCGTGTCATAACTGTGAATTGTTTAATTTTCTTTATAGAAGAACATGGGCTCAATTCAGAAATATTTTAACACCAGCCTTAGATGCTCTTTTTTGTAGCCTTGTGACTGTAGTTTCCAAATTTCATTGAAAATGACTGTCATTTTTTAACATATATACTTCTCCAAGTGTGTTACCCTTGTAAACAGAGCCTCAGGTGTGTTACATTTTACCATTAAAGAGACCAAGGAAAGAATGCAACGAATCTGGGTGGTGCCCTATTTAAGTGAAGATAGAGTTCTCTGTCATTGTGAGATTTGCCAATCTATGGCAACCATTTGAATAATAATAATAATACTTTAGTCAGGCTAATATAGCTGGATCCCAAAACATGTTTGTCTTTGATTGTTCTTAAAAAATTTTTTTTTTCTGCAGGATAGATGTGCATTTGGTTAGATGTGTTTGATGCCCTGAATAAATTGTGATATTTTGGACCCTAAAGGAGTTCTAAAGTCACAGCATGTTTTGCTCTTTTATAACATCAGCATTGTAATAGGAAAACATATTGTAGTTGTTTTTGATAATAAAAGCTTACTTGAAAAATTCCCTTTTATGTAGTGAGTGCTGCCTTCTGTCTGCTTGTCATTTTGAACAACTTCCTGGATTCCCACCTTTGCATCTCTTTCCCTTCTGTTTGATGTGATGTAGTCTAATTTTCTCAATACTACATAGCCCATAATGCATTGCTTCCAGTGAGCAATACAAATATTACATTGTTCAGATGTTGAGTTGTAGTTCAGAAGGCATTCACTGTGAGTTATGACACAAGAAAGTGCATATTCACAGGGCTGAGTGAAATTGTGTCAGTGCATTGAGAAAGTACAGCCTATAGGCATCTTTAATAAGTATGTTTCTAAATTTCTAGATCGATATGGTTATTAGGCGTGGGATAGAACTTATGGAAATTTAGAATAGAAATACATGTTTATGTTAATTTTTGACCACGGATACCTCTGACCATGGGCACGGATGGGGAGGGACCAGAGGAGGCCTAAAATGGGGCACCACGGAAGTGAATGAACACAGGCATCAGGAGAGAAAAGAGCAATCAAAGAAAGCCAGATATTCAGGGCTTGAAAAATTTGATAGTGTCTCACCAGTCAGTCAAAAATTTCACCAGTCAGCGTGACCGGACTATAGCCTTGCAATTTATGTTAAAAAAGTTTGGGGACAGATAGAGCTTTCTTTTGGAGGTATATAATCACCACGGGGTTTTTTTTTTTTTTTACTATATAATTAAAAAAGTACCATAAATGTAAAAAAAAACAAAAAAAGAGACGCTCGATCGCTTGACTGTAAAGCTCCCGGCTGGCTGTGTAATTACAACGGCCGGCCGGGAAGCGGCTCGTCGGGCTCCACCGTCTGCTCGTCACAGACGAGCAGACGAGTGGATTTTTCAAGCCCTGCAGATATTCTATTAGGAATGACACCACAAAATGTACTTAGTATCACATAGACCAGAGCTATAAAAAGCAGTGAGTACTCTTTAGAAACCAATATAGATAATATGCCCATATGGGTAAATACGAACCCTTTTTTCCCCATATGGCTCCAAGAACTGTAAATTATTATATTACCTGATACTATCCGTTTTAAATCATCACTGCATAGTCTGTGACCAGCAGTTTGGGCTTCCAACACCCCCTATAGACAAAGACATTATAATGTATTTTAACCTAAAATTCCCATTTTAGTCGGGCACTTATAAAACATAAGAATGTCATATGTTTAATAATCACAATTCCTTCAAACAAAGAGACCTATATAGGCACATGAAGCCTTTTCGCATGAATATAGAGTCATAGAACAAAAAAGTCTCAATAAGTTTTCTTACCAAACATATGTCCAAGTCTTTTTTCTCCCTCCTGAGCTCCATCCATCTGAGAGTGTCCATTTCCTCCCACTCTTATGTACAGTAAATTAGGTAATAACTAATGGGAAGTTAGCTGTTTAAAAGTGAATTACCCATGATTACCAAAACATATTTGGGCTTTTTAAGTAGATAATGTAAAGAGTGCACAAGAATCAATCATAATCATCTTCCATCAAAGTGGAGTAGTTGTGTAAGTTGTACAATGTAGGAACAAAAAGGTTTTAAATTGTGACATACAGAGGCATATACAAATGACATTTTGGAGGTGAAAACTTCATTTCTCAGAAGTTACTACAAGTTCTAAAAGAGATTAATATATAGGGCAAACAAAGTGAGAACAAGATAACTTGAAACAACTGAAGGGTAAAAAGACTGGATATGTCCCCATCTCTAGTCTTTGACAGAGACATTCACATGGCTGCTACTGTCACCAGTGATCTTTTTAGCAATCTGTAAAGGACATTCTTTCCACTGACCAACAATGTAGGGAGCATTCTTCCCGCTGACTACCAGTGTACAAGGGCCCTTCTATCACTCACCATCAATGTATGGGGTCAATTTTCCATCAACCATCAATGTTAGGAAGTACTAAAAATTTTACTGTCAGTTTTTTTCTGGATATTATTATAATTTTGAGCAAACATTTTAAGACTCATACATACAGGATTAACGCCCATCTCAGAAAAAAATCTCTTCCCGCGTGATGTGGACACTTCTTCTTGGCTGTCCCTTGGTCTTCTTAGGATCCGGATGAGATGTGATGTCATCGTAAAGTAAAAGTAGGGGACAGGCCAGACAGGGACCATCTGCTTCACTGATGCACCTGTAAATGGCGCTATGTAGGGACCTGGAGGGGGGACTTAAGTGACCATAGCTTGCATCACCTGGTAACAAAAAGTAAAAACCCTGCTGGGTGAGTTAGAAAGGTGTGGGAGGGAGGGATCGGAAGGTCGTATTTTGCCTGGAGTGGGGCTTTACCATTTAGGAGTAACCCATCCTAGTTATGTAGTATTACATTAATTCAAATACCTTTAAGTATTAAGTCACCCACAAATACAAAATATGCACAAAATAATATATTACAAATATTTTACATCACATGTAGCATCATCTATAAAACCATTTACTGGGTCTCAGAATGCAATAGCATTTGATAAAATGTTAACTTAGCTATAAAACTTGTCTAATGCACCAATCACATCAATTCAGGCATTTGGAAATCACCAAAATGTATGTAGGTCCAGAATGAATCCAAAACTAGTATTAGTGTTAGTTATTAGTATACGATAGTCCTCTGTGTTACGTTTTAGTGAGGTAGTGGGGTTGATTTACTAAAGGCAAATAGGCTGTTCACCTTGCAAAGGAACTTGTACTTTGCAAGGGAATTTTTCCTTAGCTTAGTAAATGTGTTGAAAATTCACTTCGCAAGGAATACCCAATCACAAGCAAGGACAACAAAACAAATTGTATTTTTGGTTGCACATTATCGGGTGATGGATGTCAGCAGAGCTTTACCTCTTTCACTAAGCTAAAGGGAAACTTCCCTTGCAAAGTACAAATTCCCTTCCAAAATGAACATATTATTCGGCTTGAGTAAATCAATTCGAGTGCATCCTCTGCGTGGATTGAGATGAATAACCCAAATCCAGAAACTATAGATGCCCGTTAGAAAGGGTTATTTTGCAATGTGGCTGAAGGACATCCAAAAGCAAAAAACAAAGGTATGTCAACCTCATGACATCATATCTGTTGCAAGTACTGCATGCAAAATAGTGTATATACCCTGTTTCCCCGAAAATAAGACCCACCCTGAAAATAAGGCCTAGTACTATTTTTGGGAATTGCTAAAATATGAGACCTACCCCGAAAGTAAGACCTAGTTGTGACCATTCCCAGAGCCGGTGGTGGCATAAGTGGGAACTTGAAGAGCCACAGGAGAGAATCAGCTGTGCCAACGAAGCCAGCGCTAGAGGAAGCGAGGCGGCACCGGAGGCCTCCTCTATAGCGCCGGCTCCTGTTACAGGCGGAGTGGTACCAAATGCACTCCGCCTGTGAGGAATCGATAGTGAAAGTGCTCTTCGCTCATTCTGGCCAGTGATTGGTTAACAAATTGCTCTTGGAAAGGTACGGCACCCCTGATTGCACTGAACATCATATTTGTGTACATGAATACATGTAGACTTTTCTACATGAATAAGTGCGGATTGTTGTACATTAAAAAAATAAATAAAACCTAGCACGAAAATAAGACAGTGTCTTATTTTCGGGGAAACACGGTACTAATAGCTGGTGAAGTTCTTACATGCAATGTCTCGAAACATCATATCCTCTGTAAATGATGCATGCAATACTGTTTACGTTCTTGTTGCCAACCAAAATTCATGTGTGATGCAGACATCCAATTCCTACTAGGATTTTAGGTTCTATCCCACCGTTTTAGTATGGTATTTGCGAGTAGTTGAAATATGCAATTATGCATGTTGGTGCAATGTAACCAACCTTTGACTTGGGCTTGGCTGACCAAAGGTCTATGCAAGTTACATAGTATTTGTGGTTGAATAAAGACACAGGTCTATCAAGTTCAACCTTTGTGTGTCTATGTATGTGTTATGCGTGCATGTGTATATATGAGTCTCTGTGTGGTCTTAGTTTTTGTACCCCTGTATATTACGATCTCTTAGGATGGTATCTAATTGATTTTTGAGTGAATCAATATTCTAGAGATGGTTGCCTCTAGTCTTTTTTAGGGAGTTTACAGTAAAAAGCTTATTGGTGAAGTTCACAATGCGATACCATGGTTAAGAGAGGAGGACCCAGCTAGAATGGTGCCACACATGGCCATAGCATCCTCAGTGGGTTCTGACTACATTATTGTTATTTGTTACAATATAAGTATTTCATATATTGTTGTCTTGTAGAGTAGCCCTGGGTGTCAAAAATGGTAAGCACGGCACATCACTTATTATTTTATGTGTTCTTTATTTACAACATACTGCTTAGGTTAGCCAGTTAGGTTAGTTTGTCTTCCCAGAAGACTGAGAAAGGCAGACATCATCCATTCCACTAAAATGCTGTGTGTTGTCAACCCACAACAGAACTTTAGGGCCGAGATCTTTTCTGGCAGAACAATTAGTATTTTTCTGCACTTACATGGTCTTCCAAGGGATACAGAGATGTACTTCATATTTATTTGTATATAAAAAAAAAACTAAAATTAAAAAGCTCAGCAAAATTAAATGCGTTATATTACCTCTCTAGTGGGCTGTGCCTCAGATCTTCACTGTCTTCAAGAGTTTCGGCAGCTGATGAATATTTAGCACCCAACACATTTCCAGATGTTTTAGATGTCTGGTCCCCTTCTGCACACTGTGGCTCTTTATATTGCCCACTACATCACTACTGTGTCCTGAAGATTGGAGGCAAGTATTACAACTTTTTTTTCACCTCTGTCGTAGCACAGCACAATGCACAGGTAATCCACTACCATGCATTGTGGTGCTCTGCATCACAAACAAATTGTTCAGTTGCATTTAAATGGGCTGTCTTAATGCAAAGCATGTTAGGGCATGTGCATTAACACAGTGAAAAAGTGTGAATCCAGCCTTCAACAAGACAAAGGCAAAAAAAACTCATGAGCAGAGTTTAAGGAGAAACTTTGCTGTTCAAAACAGAATATCTGTAACAAGCTGTATTATGTGCTCTATGCAGTAGTTGCTAAATGGTCACAAAGTACAATTTGTGAGACAACGTTGGGTTCCATGTTTGACACCTTATTTTAATAGAAAATTAAGGAAGTACAAAAAAATGGAAAAAATTAGTTAGGGTGAAAGGGAAGAAGTAGGGGCTGTATCTATCCATGGGTCACTCAGATTCAAAGATCAATTGGACTTCCATCTGAGGCGCTTAGACGGTTCAATCCAATAGAACCAAGACTGAAACCACATTTTAAAGTAGGGTGTCAGTGTTGGTTACCATGGTAAAGGAATGCAGGAGCATGCAGCTTTAATGAGGTAAAGCACTTGTAAGTTTTCTGCGGCTGGTTTTATGCTAGATAAAAAAGGAGGGTTTCTTTGCTTTCATGAACTCTGTAAACATGTAAGATATATTCTGCACGTGCTTCCAAAAGCTTCAGACTATGGGGTCTATTCACGAAGCAGCCGAAGAATCTAGCCGTAGCTTCGGCCGATCCTTCGGCTAGCTTCCGCCCCAGGACCCCTTCGGTTCTACTGAAGGTTGCTGTATGGGCTATTCACTATGGCCCGTAAAGCTCCCGAACTTGGCCAAGCGGCTCAGTCGAACCGAGCGCATATGCCTCGGCTGACAGCCTGCTTCTGACAGCTGGGCGGAGCCAGCCGTGATCTTACGGCTGGCTCTGGCCACTTGCAGAGAGATCAGCATCCCTGGTTACCAGCTAACCAGGGACACTGATCTCCAGACAGCAAACTCTCCCGGGCGCTCCGGGAGTCTCCTGCTCCCGGCCGCCAAGGAGAGAAACTCTGCTTTTTCTTTTTTTTTTCTTTACTCTGACACAGAGCCGTGTCAGAATAGAAAAAAAAAGAAAAAGATTTTTGCCCATAGGAATGCATTGCTAGATTCCTATTGGCTATTTCAATTTGCAATAGCCAATAGTAAACTAGCATTGCACCCGCACTCTGCTGCGGTTCTCCATCAGGTCCATCAGCAGAGGGCAGGTGCAATGCTAGTTTACTATTGGCTATTGAAAATTGAAATAGCCAATAAGAATCTAGCAATACATTCCTATGGGCAATTTTTTTTTTCCTATTCTGACACGGCTCCGTGTCAGAATAAAGAAAAAAAAAGAAAGCAGCGTTTCTCTCCTTGGCGGCCGTGAGCGTGTTTTTCTACGGCAGCAGAACCGCCGGCCAATAGAAAACTGTTGGGCGGAGCTAGCTGTCATTGCTAGCTCCGCACAATCGTTTTCAATTTTTTTGTACTTTTTGAACTATTTTTCTGTTCTGCTCGGTACCTCTTAGGGACAGAGCAGAACAGCCGAGCTGAATGGCGTTCAGCGGCATTCGGCTATTCACTCACTGCTGTTCGGCATCTATGAGAATAGACCGAACAGCAGCGTGTAGCCTGCCGGAGGTTCGGGTTAGCCGATCCAGATGTTGGATTGGCTGAGTCGAACTCCTCCTGCACGATGTACGGCTGATTTCAGTCGTACTAGCCTGAAGTGAATAGCTGAACAGCGTTCGGCTCACTTCACTTCAGGTCGGTCTTTCACTCGGCTGCCTACGGCAGCTTAGTGAATAGACCCCTATATCTTACATGCATCTTTCATTTAACGAGAAAATATGTAGGCTACTCCTTACCACTGACTCACACCTCAATGTGTTTGGTATTGAGGGATTCAGTAATGAAGCAGAACTGGGGTCTATTCCACCTCTATAAAAGGAAAAAGAAAATTACTATTGGATAAATTATGGTAACAAAACATACTACTTATTCCTGTTTTCCTTTAAAATGTGGTTCCCAAATCATGTATCTGCCCACTCAGGTATGCCCTTTTAAATACAATTGCTGGAAGAAAAAAGGATAAGACATACTTAACGTGGCCCTGAGACACACAAGCCCTCTCTGATTAAAAAAAAAGGAATTTAAAGATGTCTAGTAAGGTAGTAATGGCTCCAAGGCCTTCATCCTAATCTTGGTTTCACTAACTATTGAGTCACTGGCCATGGATAAGCATGCAGCATGGGAAAGCATGCAGCTAGTGAAGCTTGAAAAGTATTATTTCCCATCCTGTATGCATGTTTCAGGTCAGCTGACATGAGCAGTCCTGGAGTTTGCACTTTTTAGTTACCATTCATCGGGGGCAGCTTTTTTCCTTGCATGCTCACATTAAAGTCACCTTCCTATTATGCATATCTATAGATAATCCAGGCAAAGTATATCCACATACATATAGGGAATCTAAAGGTGACAAATACAGAAGCATAGAGCTGGCATTCTGCACCTTTTCATTTGTTTTGCAAAATCTTAGGTTATTATACAATACTATATATTTTTGAATTATATGGTGTGAGAGTTTAAAAGTTTGCTTAGCAATTTCATGACTATAATAGTTGATTTGAGAACTAGCTCAGAAGTCCCCTTACCTATTTAGCCACCATATGTGCCTTTAAGACTCTAGAGATTAACATCACTTATATCTTCAACCCAAGTCAAAATTTTGCTTTTTTTCTAGCCAGCTACCCCTAAGCCTGTATTTCCCTGGTGTTTCCCATTTCTTGCAACTCAGTCCTCAGAACATTATGTGTTGCAACACTGGGGCAAGTGTTTCCTACTATTTGTTCCAAAGCTGTGGAGCCATCTGTTAAGTTAAACAGGAAGTCAGTTTGTCTCTCTCTCCCGGGCTTGCTTTGCTATTTTGGGAGATTTACTTCTCCCTAGTAGAAGGGGGCCTGTATGGTCTTACTTAGGGACTCTACATACGTTCAAGACCAGAGCTTCTGTTTTACCCATCTGCCACTGTTTGAGGTGTATTCATTATTAATGGAGCCAGCAACGGCTCCTACTCAGATATGCAGCCTTGCCTGGGCAAATGAGACATTCTTCAGCAAATTGCTTTCGTTTCTGATTGCTGATTGTACGCGTGTCACCAAACTGACTCAAGGTTCATCGATGCATGCTCAGTAAATTAAAAGGAACATAAGTATGGATCAGCCGAGAGAATGAATTCTGTGCCTACAATGACCCAAGGCCATTTAATTTTCTGCTTAATTTTGTTGCAGTCAGTTTGCATTTTGGGTTATTATGCAGTAGAAAATTAACAATAAATAACAAATTTGGTCCTCCTGTGCTACTAATGATATTTCTTTATACATCTTTGTAATTCTGTTTTTCTGTATAAAAGGCTCAAGGTCTGTTCCTGTCTGATACCTAGGCAGGTACAGACAGAAACAGAGCAAGGGGGATATTTTAATAATTGTGCTTATTAGTTTTTAGTTCGTTTAAATAAGTATTAATAGTCTTTGAATTCTAATTTACAGATAATCATAGAAACATGGAAACAGATGAGGTGCAGGATATGGCCCAGATGTCAGGTGAGGTCACTGCAGAAATCTATTCTAAAAGGAATTTAGTATTAAGATATACAATGTGAAAAAAAGACATGGTGAATATTACAAGATATTATGGTTTCTGACAATAAAAGAGAGATTATACTAGGTAAAGTGTATGGAAAACTATATATGGTTTGTACCATGGTACATGGCTTTGATTCCAAAGTATATAACCTACACTGTAGATATGATAGAAAAAGTTCAAAGTTGCAAAGATGTAAAATGTTTATGCACATTTTGTGGTGTTTGATGCATGTCAGCACAGGACAGCCCATTAATTTCAATGGGCTGCCCTACACGTGATCAATGCAGTAGGGAAACTCAAGCAGCTGTTTGAACTGTGAGCTTCACATTTTTTTTTACAGCGTGTCATGCTTCAACACACGGGCAAAGATGTGCCCATTTTAATGTGTGCGTTGTGGGTTTCCCTACATTGTGTGAATGCGTGTTGATCCACATGCTATGGCATGTATTCACACGCATGGCAAAGTGTGAACGGGACCTTGAAGAAACTAAGAATATTCACTGAAGTGATGAGCTGACAGTTATTGATTATTAGTCTTTTCCAGAAAGCTAAGTTTTAAAAATTAGTGCAGTTTTTCTTTTGAAACACAATCTCCATAGAAATTTTATTTTACTGCAACATTTCTTTACTTTAAAACAGAAGCTTTAGTCTTACTTTACTTTATTTATAATTGTAAGGAATTTAAGCCTCTGTTTTATACTAAACTTGCCAGTTTATACTAAACTTTAGGCTAGCTTCAACCAAAACTGAAAATCCATTGGGGACACCATCATTTTAATGGCATTAGCAGCTGAAGTTCTTCTGGAGAAATCTTGCCCTGGTGTCCCTAAAAGATATATGAAGACTTACAGGGTTATTCACAAAGCTGCTGGAGGCAGCTGAGTGAATAACGTAGTTGAAGTGAACAGAGCCGAACAACGTTCGGCTATTCACTCCGGCTCAGTATGGATGATTTCAGCCGTACATCAGCTGAAATCAGCCGTACATCGGATGCCGAAGTGCAGAGGGACTTCGACTCAGCCGATCCAACATCTGGATCAGCTGAGCCGAAACTCTGGCAGGTCACTCGCTGCCGTTCGCTCCTATTCTCCGATGTGTCTCCATTGGTGATTTTCCTTCAATTTCATCAGAACAGTCATTTAAGGGTAATCTGCCCTGTGACGCGTCCTACAGCACTAAAACCTGATGGCTTCTAATCCCTCCCTCACTCTATAGAAAAGTAATAGTTTTCCCTGGAGTCACATTTTAAGAGTACAGTTTCTGGTGGAGGTGGCATTTAACCCTTTTTCTTCCAACGTCGTATGCCATACAACACTGGCAGCAGGCCCCTCTAAACAGACTCCAAGCGGGACTCTGATTAGCTGGGTAAAGCCCATGGTCGGCTTTATTCAAGAAACGATTGTGGCAGCCGAGCTACCACTAGATTGTATCTAGGGGCCAGTAAAGAATGTGCCCCGCCCCACACCCCTGCCTTGCGGGCCTGAGACCGGCATCACAGGTGTCGGCGGGTGAAAGGATTTGTTCGCTGATCCCCTCCCCGCACAATGGAGCCGGAAACTACACTGATTCAATCACTTCCGCTTCCTCAGCTGTCATTCCCCGGCTAGAAAAGTTGGGGAAGAAGCTATTCAAGCACTTGAGTGGAAAGGTGACACTAGGCATCTAATAGACTTCTAATGTCACCTTAAAGAAAACCTGTCAGCACTAATATGCTATCACACAGCGGGTTTGTAAGCCACCTATGTGGTAGCAATGACGTAAAGTAAAAAAAAAGTAAAAAAAGTTTTAAGAAATAAAGTAAAATAAATAAATTAGAGGTGCACCGAAATGGATATTTTAAAAACGAAACCGAAATAAAAAAATTGTCAGGCCGAGACCGATACCGAAAATGTTTTTTATTTTAATTCTTTCAAAATTTTTAAATATTTTACTTTTATTTATTTTTTTATAAAGTTTTTCATTTTTTTATATTTATTTTAATTTATTCATTTTTTATTAAATATTTTTATTTTTTACTTTACTTTTAGTGGCTTTGGGGAAATATCAGAGATCCCTGATATTTCCCTTTTACAATAGAAAAAGAGATTGAGGACACTGAGTCCTCTCTTTTTCTGTATCCCCTGTTATCAATGAACAGGGATCCTCGATGAGTGTTACTGTTCATTGATAACATGAGGGCATGGTATGATTACTATAACTACAACTATAACTATGAATGAACAGGAGGGGATGCAGATCACTACCATTCATTCATAATTGAGGAACTAGTACACATACCATGTCCTCAATTATCCACAAATCACTGATCGCTGAGCGTTTGTACCTTGCTCTCCTCTATGACACGCTGTCACAGGAGGCTGATCGAGCGGTGTAGGGAGGAGAGCTCAGCCTCCTGTGACAGCGCGGCCTGTCTCTGCCCACACTCCGCTCTGCCGGACTGTGTTAGGAGGTGATCACTACTGAAGAGGATGCCGAGGCTGCCTCTGAAATTGGCAAATATGGCTCTTACTGCTGCACAATGAAAAACATTTTTAAAAAGTTAACTTAATTTGTTGGCATAATTTCCATTGAAGGGAACCTGTCGGTCTACTTCAAATTGTGGACAACTCTAGGTGCCTGTCACTTTGGGTTTCTTGTAAATCTTCTGGGACCCCTACTATTTGGTGTGTCACATTAAAGGAATTTAGGGTCAAATTATTTGCTTTCAAGTGACACATTCATATTCATATCTAAAACAAATACGATTTTCAATACATTATACATCCTTCTTAACGGTGACAACTTCCGCTTGCTTAGGATTTACAGACGGGACAGAAAAATAAAGCAATTAGTTCTGATTTTAGTATATATTCTCTCATTATGTAAATTGCACTTCATAACTCCTAAAAAAATTGTTTACAATTTCTATGGGGTAGTAAGCGAATCTAGAGCCAGTTGGACAGTGCACCAACAAAAATATTTTTGGTCCCTGATTTTTTCAAAGCATTATCAATTTGGAAACCTGTTTACTATAAAAAGCTGTGAGAACACATGTGGGTTGTATTACTGTACTGTAAAAACTGGATTTGTTTAAACTACAGCAAAATATGACTTATAATTAATAATGTATAATTAAACATGTAAATGATCCCAAACAGATCTATACTGCAACTAAACGCCTTTTTCAGATATAATTTAAGTGTCATGTAAACACTTACTGGTTGCATATACACATTATATTAATTAATGAATCCTAACCTTAGCTGCCCAAAGGTCTCTGCACAATATAGCCACAGACCTTTAAAGCATGTTATCACATTATGTGATGGCACCGGGGTCTTTACTACTGCCAGGTCTACTGTGTGCATCACTAAACAATTTAGGGAAGAGGGTAGATACCAGGCTGCAGCCTAAATTTTGATAAAGATATAGGGGTCTATTCACTAAGCTGCCGAGGGCAGCCAAGTGAAAGACCGATCTGAAGTGAAGTGAGCCGAACACTGTTCGGCTATTCACTTCAGGCTGGTACGGCTGATTTCAGCCGTGCATCAACTTGCTTCGCGTGGCTTCTGGTCGGCCGAACATGCTCAGCATGTTCGGCTGACCCGAAATGCAGAAGGAGTTCGACTGTGATGTTGGATCGACTCGAGATGTTGGATCGGCTGAGCCGAACCTCCGGCAGGCTTCTCACTGCTGTTCGGGCTATTCTTAAAGATGCCGAACAGCAGTGAGTGAATAGCCGAATGCCGCTGAGCGGCATTCGATATTCATTTTTTATTAAATATTTTTATTTTTTACTTTACTTTTAGGGGCTTTGGGGAAATATCAGGGGTCTAAACAGATCCCTGATATTTCCCTTTTACAATAGAAAAAGAGATTGAGGACACTGAGTCCTCTCTTTTTCTGTATCCCCTGTTATCAATGAACAGGGATCCTCGATGAGTGTTACTGTTCATTGATAACATGAGGGCATGGTATGATTACTATAACTACAACTATAACTATGAATGAACAGGAGGGGATGCAGATCACTACCATTCATTCATAATTGAGGAACTAGTACACATACCATGTCCTCAATTATCCACAAATCACTGATCGCTGAGCGTTTGAGATGAGTGTTACTGTTCATTGATAACATGAGGGCATGGTATGATTACTATAACTACAACTATAACTATGAATGAACAGGAGGGGATGCAGATCACTACCATTCATTCATAATTGAGGAACTAGTACACATACCATGTCCTCAATTATCCACAAATCACTGATCGCTGAGCGTTTGTACCTTGCTCTCCTCTATGACACGCTGTCACAGGAGGCTGATCGAGCGGTGTAGGGAGGAGAGCTCAGCCTCCTGTGACAGCGCGGCCTGTCTCTGCCCACACTCCGCTCTGCCGGACTGTGTTAGGAGGTGATCACTACTGAAGAGGATGCCGAGGCTGCCTCTGAAATTGGCAAATATGGCTCTTACTGCTGCACAATGAAAAACATTTTTAAAAAGTTAACTTAATTTGTTGGCATAATTTCCATTGAAGGGAACCTGTCGGTCTACTTCAAATTGTGGACAACTCTAGGTGCCTGTCACTTTGGGTTTCTTGTAAATCTTCTGGGACCCCTACTATTTGGTGTGTCACATTAAAGGAATTTAGGGTCAAATTATTTGCTTTCAAGTGACACATTCATATTCATATCTAAAACAAATACGATTTTCAATACATTATACATCCTTCTTAACGGTGACAACTTCCGCTTGCTTAGGATTTACAGACGGGACAGAAAAATAAAGCAATTAGTTCTGATTTTAGTATATATTCTCTCATTATGTAAATTGCACTTCATAACTCCTAAAAAAATTGTTTACAATTTCTATGGGGTAGTAAGCGAATCTAGAGCCAGTTGGACAGTGCACCAACAAAAATATTTTTGGTCCCTGATTTTTTCAAAGCATTATCAATTTGGAAACCTGTTTACTATAAAAAGCTGTGAGAACACATGTGGGTTGTATTACTGTACTGTAAAAACTGGATTTGTTTAAACTACAGCAAAATATGACTTATAATTAATAATGTATAATTAAACATGTAAATGATCCCAAACAGATCTATACTGCAACTAAACGCCTTTTTCAGATATAATTTAAGTGTCATGTAAACACTTACTGGTTGCATATACACATTATATTAATTAATGAATCCTAACCTTAGCTGCCCAAAGGTCTCTGCACAATATAGCCACAGACCTTTAAAGCATGTTATCACATTATGTGATGGCACCGGGGTCTTTACTACTGCCAGGTCTACTGTGTGCATCACTAAACAATTTAGGGAAGAGGGTAGATACCAGGCTGCAGCCTAAATTTTGATAAAGATATAGGGGTCTATTCACTAAGCTGCCGAGGGCAGCCAAGTGAAAGACCGATCTGAAGTGAAGTGAGCCGAACACTGTTCGGCTATTCACTTCAGGCTGGTACGGCTGATTTCAGCCGTGCATCAACTTGCTTCGCGTGGCTTCTGGTCGGCCGAACATGCTCAGCATGTTCGGCTGACCCGAAATGCAGAAGGAGTTCGACTGTGATGTTGGATCGACTCGAGATGTTGGATCGGCTGAGCCGAACCTCCGGCAGGCTTCTCACTGCTGTTCGGGCTATTCTTAAAGATGCCGAACAGCAGTGAGTGAATAGCCGAATGCCGCTGAGCGGCATTCGGCTCTGCTGTTCTGCTCGGTCCCTCAGAGGTACCGAGCAGAACAGAAAAAGAGCGAAAAAAGTTAAAAAAAGTAAATAGAAAACGATTGTGAGGCGCTAGCAGTGACAGCTAGCTCCGCCCAATAGTTTCCTATTGTCCGGCGGCTCTGCTGCTGTAAAAATAAAATTAAAAAAAATCTCCCGGGTGCTCTGGAGAGAAACACTGCTGTGTCTTTTTTTCTTTATTCTGACACGGAGCGATGTCAGAATAGAAAAAAAAAAAGAAATTTTCCCATTGAAAAGCATTGGTACATTACTATTGGCTATTTCAATTTGCAATAGCCAATAGTAAACTAGCAATGCTTTTCCATGGTGATGTTCTTTTTTTTTT
>NW_017306585.1:1081705-1089625 GCF_000935625.1 Nanorana parkeri
TATTCTGACATCGCTCGTGTCAGAATAAAGAAAAAAAAGACACAGCAGTGTTTTTCTCCTTGGCGGCCGGGAGCAGGAGACTCCCGGGCCGCCAGGGAGAGTTAGCTGTTTGGAGATCAGTATCCCTGGTTAGCAGGTAACCAGGGACGCTGATCTCTCTGAAAGTGGCCGGAGCCAGTCATAAGATCACGACTGGCTCCACCCAGCTGTCAAAAGCAGGCTGTCAGCCGGCCAATGGCCGGCCGCTCGGCCAGCTTCGGCTTTCAGCACGGCTCAGCCGAGCCGCTGCATATGCGTTCGGCTCGGCTGAGACTCTCGGCCATGATCGGGAGCTGTACGGGCTATTGTGAATAGCCCGTACAGCACCCCCTCGGTTCTCCTGAACCGAAGGGGTCCTGGGGCCGAAGCTAGCCGAAGGATCGTCCGAAGCTACGGCCAGATCCTTCGGCAGCTTCGTGAATAGACCCCATACAAGATAGGGTCTGTTTGATTGAAAACAACTGTATTCACTTTGTAGTGAAACATCCACAATGCTCCTAGTAGCCAGAGTAACTTCTTGTTACTCAAAATTATGTGATTTGGTAATGCTGACATGTGAACCGCTGAATCGTGTGAAGTTTGAATTATAAAGTACATCAGCCCAACATTGTTTTTTTCTTAGTTTTGGATAGAGTGGGGGAGAATTAGAACCTTTTCAGGTAATTACTGATAACTGGGGTTCTGCTGATGTCAAACCACTACATTTTAAGTATTAAAGTAAAAACGTAAGTTAAGTAAAAAGAAATAAAACATTGTTAGGAGGCAGGGATTTTTTGGTAGAAGAGACTTACAAAGTCTCCCTCTTTCCCCCAGTGTACAATTTTGCGTACATGGCACAACGCAGAGACTGTACACATTTACACTAACTGGCCACTTTATTAGGTACACCTTACTAGTACCGGGTTGGACCCCATTTTGCCTTCAAAACTGCCTTAATTCTCCATGGCATGGTTTCAACAAGGTGTTGGAAACATTCCTCAGAGATTAGCTGACAGGAGTGGTACCCAGTGTGGTCTTCTGTTGCTGTAGCCCATCTGATTCAAGGTTCGACGTGTTGTGCGTTAAGAGATGGTATTCTGCATACCTTTGTTGTAATGAGTGGTTATTTGAGTTACTGTTGCCTTTCTATCATCACGAACCAGTCTGCCCATTCTACTCTGACATCAAGGCATTTCCTTCCACACAACTGCCGCTCACTGGACATTTTCTCTTTTTTGGACCATTCTCTGTTAACCCTAGAGATGGTTACATAGTTACATAGTATTTGAGGTTGAATAAGACATTAGTCCATCAAGTCCAACCTATTAGGATCTCATTCCAAGAGTACCTGTACCCCTGTATATTACCTGTACCCCTGTATGTTACCTGTACCCCTGTATATTAAGAAAATCCCAGTAGATCAGCAGGTTTTGAAATACTCAGACCAGCCCATCTGGCACCAACAACCATGCCATGTTTAAAGTCACTTAAATCCCCTTTCTTCCCCATTCTGATTCTCGGGTTGAACTTCAGCTAGTTGCCTGCCTTCACCACATCTAGATGCCTAAATGCATTGAGTTGCTGCCATGTGATTGGCTGATTAGCAATTTGTGTTACCAAGCAATTGATCAAGTTTACCTAATAAAGTGGCCAGTGAATGTATGTGCACCTGTGTGTGCATACTTGCACAGTATGGGAAAAACCTACACTTCACACAGCAGATAACTACTGCTTTAAGAGTTTGGTGAGAGTATTTCTTAGTTCTGTAAATATTTGGGGGGTATGGTAACAAATGACTTAATGGAAATAGCAATAAGTACATACAATTACAAACCAGTCTCCTTAATCAACAAATTAGTGTACCAAATTATATTATTAGAATTATGGTGTTTCATGAAAAGCTGAATAGCTACTGGTATTTTATAGTATACTCCTCAGTAAATTCTTCGTAGTGCAGTTAATTCTACTAACTTGCCTTTAATGGATAATACAGATCTCAGGTGCAGACTATGCATGGCATAATTCTATAACCCATGTGTTTTCTGCTGCTTGTTAAGAGAATGCACATGCTCCCTGCAGCTCCCTAAGGTATAATAATAATGTTATTGAAAGGAAGGCTCGGCAAGCAAGTAAGAAGACCACAGATTCCATGCACCATGTGTAGTCTGCATCTGAGCTCTGTATTATGTAATCGTATTATGATTAGGAGTATAGAGAACAACTATAATAAAAAGTTAGGTAGGAGACATAGTTATTTACATGCAGAAATAGTAGACTCAATAAGTGTTGAAGCCATGCCAAAAAAAAGAGTGAAAGGCAAAGGACTAGTCATTATTGCCTGTAGGCTCGGTACAGCTGATCTCCCCGCCAGGAATGACATACCTTTCCACACTGTGGCCATCTTGGTAGAGGACAGGCCTTTTTTAGACCTTCCCCCTGATGACTGGTGATCTGATGAATTGAATGACTGGTGGTTGGTGGGGTGGGGAAGAGGTGGAGAAAGCACTTTCCGACTTCTTATAGAAATAGGAAAAAACTATAAAGGCCCCCCTGACTGACAGCAGAGTGCACTCTCCAGAGATAAAGTTAGTGGACTTGGGTATGCCTGCTTTTTGTTGGCTTATTAAAGCAGAAGGTCTTTTAATTCTTTCTTTACATCAATCATGAAAAGAGAGGGGTGCCATACAGCTTTTTCAGAGCTGGGACCATTCATTGAGGGTTCACTGCTCATTTGTGTCTAGGTTAAAAAAAAAACAAAGAACAAAGCTATACTCACCCAAAGCTCTGAGCCGGCTTCTTCTTAGACCGTTCCGTCCAACGCATCTCCCCCTCCTCTGCGTGTCTAAGGTCCCATAAATTATCCATATCTATACACAGTGTATAGACATGAGGAAACTGTGTGAAGATTACAATGCTGCAGAGAGGGGGAGACAGGCTGGAGGGAGCACTGTGAACACTGGCCGAACACAAACGAGCACTTAACCCTTGCAGTGTGGGGGTAGGCCCACTGCAAGGGTTAATAAAAAAATATCCTGGCGTTTTTTAAAATTTCCCCATAAAACAATGTTGCTACTAAACACAACTCTTGTTCTATCTTTTCTGTTTTTGAAGCAGTTTATTTGTGGCACCTGGTTGTGCAAGCATATTCTAAAAAAAAAAAACTTTTTTTTTAAATAATACTTCTCCAAACTTATATTCTTAACTGCTTGACTGTACATGCCATGTCTAGGAGAGGGGTGGGGAGCAATACAGCCACAGGGCCTGAAAATACTATTTTCATTTGGCTTAAAAAAGGCCAGTTGCAAGTTTGCCTGAAAACAATTAGCAAGAGGTATCTGCTGTCTGCTTCTACCCATAGATTTGTCAAATGCCTATATGAATCAGATTAGGTCATGATCATTTCATAGCTATAGGTATATTGAATCGCCAATGTTTACCTTTCAAAAATTTTTAACAGAAATTAGGTATTTCTTGAGTATTTGGGCGAGGACTGGTGATGAGGGAGCTTGGAGCCGGCTTCCCGGCCAATCAGGAACCCGGATGGAATGGAATGACTCTCTGCCTAGCTTTCTGATTGGTCAGGAAGCTGGACAATCAGGAAGCAGGGCGGCCAGTCATTACCCGTCACCTGGTGACGAGGGAGCTTGGAGCCAGCATCCTGGGCAGCGAGTCGTTACAAGCCGTTTTGCTATAAGTTCATGGTCGCTGTAGCAAATATGAACTTATATCAGAACGGTTCCCCTGATAGTTCCCTTTAAATTAATAGCTGTCATCAGCGGCTGTTTCTGCTCCGTTCCCTGCTGCTCTCCCCACCTGTATGGGCTGAGGCAGTAGGGATCCGAGGAGAAATGGACGAGGGAGCGGTGTGCACAGATCAGAGCCACCGGCTTTTCAAATCCTGGATCGCCAGCGGCTCTGTCATCTGTGCATGGCCGAGTGGGTCCGATGGCTGAGCAGGAAGATCGGTAAATATGCGCAATATCATCATCTGATCACTCCAGTGTTTGTAAACAACTGAGGACACATAGTACTATGCTGCTACTTCTACTGCTTTACACATCTTCTTGTTCATTCATGAGTTTCTCAATGGGTGGAAGCCTCAGTATAGAGGATTCTACCCATTCATAAACTGGATTATTGTAAATATTTTACTATCACCAGTTATGAATGGGTAGCCTCTGTACTGAATGCTTTCCAATTATTAAGGGCTGAGGCTGCAGAAAAAGAAATTGAGAACTCTGTGTCCTTCATTTTTTTATACCGTTTTGCAAAAAGGCGCAATTTAAAATGTACAAATATTTGCTATTTATTAACTTAATACAGTTTTATCTTTTAGATTTATTTGGAAAAGTATTTTTTGTGCACTGATACTGATTTTAGTATGCTTTATCAATTGAATTGTGTATTTTTATCGGTTTAATATTGATTTAATAAACATTTTCACAATTATCGCAGGGCCTACAAATTTAGTAGCACCATCTTTTTATTCTACCGGGCCTGTGCTTTCAGAAAATATATGGTTTACAAATGCTAGCAACACAGCTGTAGAAAATCTAAACAATGGGAAAAATAGCAAAAATTGTATGGCCAGCTGAGGTGTAAAGCGTTCCTGAGGGCTTGTCAGTGAAAGGGTTAATGGGATTTTCAGTATTCTGTATTGGCGAGTACCAAAAAATAAATATCGGTACTCGATACCGAAAAACCGTTATCGGTGCATCCCTAACAGAAATACTTTGGTACATAAAGGTATAAATAAGTGCATATCCCAGAGGAGGGAAAATCAATCCTCACATAAGTAGGGGGCGTATGATTTACTTGTTTTATTGTAAGCAGACTATTTAACAATTGTGACTCTTAACTTACCTTCACCTTTTAATTATTTTCCATATGTTTACTGGCATTTGACAAACAAATTTGAGAAGAGGAGATATAGAAATTAAAAGCGACAAAACACATCACAGTCTCAGCAGTATAGCCTCAACAGTACAGCCTCCCCACATTTTCCTGCTGTATATGTGCTGCTTACTTGGACGCCCTGGCACCCTTGTCCAGATTTTGCCCTTGGCATTGGTACTTACGTGGATCTGTAAATGCAAGTATTTTCAATGGAATAATACATTATGTGAAAGGTGTCTGCACTGGTGGAGTCTTCCACTTTTATAGATGTTGCTGATGCTATACTATATATTCTGTTAAAGGCGCAACCAAATGGTGACTTTTGCACTATAATGGGCATTGTGGATGCTACATATTTCTTTAAAAGGCACATTTGAAAGGTGACTCCCCTGTGATGCTCCCACAATGTGCATGCTGCTATGAAGAAGGATATACTTATCATGTGTCCATACAGACTTATGTGGGATTTATTAATTGTTTGATAACATAGATTGGTGACTTTTGGTGATATATACACGTAGGGCCAAACCAGGGCCAAATGCAACTGTGAGATTGTACAAGGAGTACTGGAAGGTTGTGTTTGCATCATATACTGTATATGATTTGTGCATAAGTGTTCAGGTCTCTTATGAAATGGGATGTCTTTCTATCATTTATTGAGATCTTAATATTAATTCAATATGTATTTGGGACACCCCTCCAAATCATTGTATTCAGGTGTTCTGTGAAATTTCCTTGCTACAATATTCCATGGTCAACTCTTAGTGGTATTATAACAAAGTGGAAGCAACTGGGAACAACAGCAACTCATCCACAAGGTGGTAGGCCACGTAAAATGATAGAGCGGGGTCAGCGCATGCTGAAGCACACAGTGCGCAGAAGTCGCCACCTGTCTGCACAGTCAATAGCTACAGAACACATACGCCCTAGGCGCCTGACCCACACCCACCCTTCATACCCCCTATACCCCCTTGCTCTTCCCTGCTGCTAGTCCTTTTCTCCTTTTTATCTCTCCCTCACCTCACCCCACATGCCTCCCTTCCCGCTCCATGCCTGTCTTCTCTCTCCCTTTCTTTGCCCTTTTCCTAGACACCGAGCACTTACCTAGCCCTATTCATCTGTTTTCATGTATTAAGAAACAATGCCAAATGTAAGTGCCAATATCTCTGCCGATTGCTATGTTGTACAAAGCAACTTGAGGCGAACCCTACATTTCCTACCTGCCTCTTTGGTGCACCGCTTTTGTCCTTGATAATTTTTATTTCAATGCTCGAATTACACCAATGTTGGCATTTGTGACGAGCCACTGTTCCTTTTTTCGTTGAGATGACCATCCTCCCATCCTATCCATATTGTATGCACTATGTTCTATGTATGCACCCTACACCCCGGATTGTTTATGGGGATGCTGTCATGATGTTGAGGCGGAGCCTCCCTGTACCATTGTACCATGCATATGTACAATAAAGTTGACTTCTGATTAAAAAAATAGCTACAGAACTCCAAACTTCGTGTGGCCTTCAGATTGGCACTCAACAGTGCATGGAGAGCTTTGTGGAATGGGTTTCCATGGCCGAGCAGCTGCATCCAAGCCTTACATCACCAAGTGCAATGCAAAGCGTCGGATGCAGTAAAGCACGCCGCCACTGGACTCTAGAGAAGTGAAGACGTGTTCTCTGGAGTGACGAATCACGCTTCTCTGTCTGGCAATCTGATGGATGTGTCTGGGTTTGGCGGTTGCCAGGAGAACGGTACTTATCTGACTGCATTGTGTCAAGTGTAAAGTTTGGTGGAGGGGGGATTATGGTGTGGGATTGTTTTTTCAGGGGTAGGGCTTGGTCCCTTAGTTCCAGTGAAGGGAACTCTTAAGGCATCAGCATACCAAGACATTTTGTAAAATGTCATGCTCCCAACTTTGTGGGAACAGTTTGGGGATGGCCCCTTCCTGCTCTAACATGACTGCGCACCAGTACACAAAGCAAGGTTCATAAAGACCTAGATGAGCGAGTTTGGGGTGGAGGAAAGTGACTGACTGTCCTGCACAGAGTCCTGTCCTCAACCCGATAGAACACCTGTGGGATGAATTAGAGCGGAGACTGTGAGCCAGGCCTTCTCGTCCAACTTCAGTACCTGACCTCACAAATGTGCTTCTGGAAGAATGGTCAAACATTCCCATAAACACTCGTAAACCTTGTGGACCCCTTCCCAGAAGAGTTGAAGCTGTTTTAGCAGCAAACGGTGGGCCAACGCAATATTGAACCCTACGGACTAAGACTGGGATGCCATTAAAGTTCACGAGCGTGTAAAGGCAGATGTCCCAATACTTTTGGTAATATAGTGTATATATATGTGTGTGTGTGTGTGTGTGTGTATATATATTTTAAATTCTTTGGAGTGGTAATTACAATTATTTTCAGTATATTTACATGGCTTCTTGTTTGATGCATTTGTTTGTATTTTTTTCTTTTGGATTTTTGTGACTATATATGGAGGATATCTGCAGCTTTTAATTTTGTATATCCTCTACTCAAGTTCTTCTGAAGTCAGGGTATACCTCCAATTTGTTGTGGATGGACTTGCCTGTTTTGGCCCTTTATGTATGTGGTGGCCATTTCACTTCTCTTTTTTTTTTCTTTTCAAAGTATTTTATTAGTTTTGACATTTTCAAAAAAGGAATGTAACATTGGTACATAAATGTACAGTACAGGCAGGGCTAAAAATTTGTGGAAATTTGGGTCTCCAAGTACCGGTCCGCGGACCAACTGCGGCCCGCGAGCCGGTACTATGTGGCCCGCAGAGAGCTGACATGTCAGGCACGCAATCACAGACCGCGTACCTGACTTTCGGGAGAAGCTCCACGGTCTGCATCTGTTTCAGATGCAGACCGCAGAGCTGCTCCTGTCAGCTCCGGCTTCCTTTGGCCGGAGCTCTGACAGTTCTGAGCTCCGGCTGGATAACCGGGGATCGATCCTTCTCAAGCCTCCTCCCCTAATTATTTTATGTGGG
>NW_017306585.1:1090091-1195661 GCF_000935625.1 Nanorana parkeri
GGGGAGTGTATTATTTTATGTGTCTGGGGGGGGCGGGTAACATTGAGAAGTGTATTAATGTGTTTTAGTGTATGTGTATATGAGGCCACAATTTACACCTATATTTCAGGGATTAGGGATTCCTGCGTCCAAGCTCTAGCTATTGTGCGTTTGGCCGCTGATAAAACATGTAGCATCAATTTGAATTGTAGAGTAGTGAAATCTACCGGTCTTACATTAAGGAGAGCTTCCTGGGGGGTAGGTGAAATATTTCTGTTCATTAGTATAGAGATGATCTTGTATACCTTTCGACCGGATTGCGGCCACTATCGGGCATGACCACCAAATGTGGAAGTATGTACCACTTTCACGACAACCCCTGGCACAAAGTGTGCCAACTGGGCAGACACTCTGTACCATCGAAGAAGCACCTTGTAGTTGGCCTCAAAGGTCAGTGCATTTTTGGAGCATGACTTGGTGCTTTTCCATATTTGGGGCCAGGTGTCTTCGTCAAGCGTAACATTGAGGTCTTTGTGCCAGCGGTCCATGTACATATGGTGAGGCGGGCACGAGCCAGTTATTAAAGTGAAATTAACCCCTCAGATTTTTTTACATAAAACAATACTGTAATGTGTGCCTTACTGTAATCCATGGTAGTTTCCCTTCTCTTTGCTGCTCTTCCTTTTAAATCCGTATCTCTTCTCATGCTGGGCAGAACTTCTGTTTTGCAGCCGACTGCCTTGTTTCTGGAATGGATACATGGTGTCTGTGTGCAGGTTCACAGCCTGAGCTAGCACTACAGGAAGAGGCACTCAGCTGCAAAGGGAACTTCTCCCCAAGCATGAGAAGATATGACGATTGGTATGGTATGTTCTTCATATAGCTCTACACAGATATATATATACACCTATAGCTGTTAACTGCAGTTGTCAGTAAATAGTCACAGTAAGAATCCTGTGTATGTAGTCTAGCTATTTTTGGGAAATGTAGCACTTGCAAGAGACAATAGAATAGCACAGCCCACAATAACCTCATTTAGCACACACATCTCTGCTTGTTCTGAAACTAATATCTGATGGTAAGAAGTGTTGCAGTTGTGAAATGAGACAAACAAAGTGAGATATATTTAACGGAACAATATCCGGCTCTTCCAAGAAACCAAAAGGCAGAGAGATGTTATCTCTTTTAACTGGCAGATTTTACCTGCAGTGAGCCTCAGTATAGTGAGGCTAAAAGCATACTGTAACATACTGAATATCATGTTTTGTCACCAGCATTCATTAGAAAGAGGAAAAGGGACATTTGCTCAATGCAGATATGCACATATGTGCATGCTGATGTAAAGCTTTGCATATTCTTCTAAACCCTTATAATGTGCAAGTGTAATGTTTCTAATTCAGAGCACTATTGTGCAAGTCCTTTTTGCATCAGTGCCTATTTGACATTCAGTTACAATTAAGCATGCAGCAAATGTAATACTACTAAGAGATATATACATGTAAAGCTGAAAGGGCAGCTTTAAATTGACCCCTCTACCTTGTGTATGAAATGCCTACACATTATTAATCTATAGGTATCCAGTTGGTTGCATGGTGTGAAATTCCTAAAAAGTAGTTAAAGTGACACTAAACTCAGGAGTTAAATCTTAAAAATGCATTGAAGAATCTTACTTATTAACAAATATGTAGGTTATTTGTGTGTGTGTGTGTGTGTTGTAAAGTAGCCAACTTTTCAAGCTTGTCCTGTGATAGACTACAATCTTAATACAAGTTAGTAAACTGAACACAAGATTGTAGTCCATCCTGGGAGGGAGCTTGGAGCGGTGGCTACTTTACAAAACACACAAAGGGACCATGGGGAACAAAAGTAGCCACCCTCCAGACGGAAAGACAACGTCAGCATGAATTCAGAGATGATTTGATGATCTACTGCTGAGTGATACCCAAGTAAGCTACATTTTTGTTAATAGTTAAGGTGCTTACGTTTAGCGTCACTCTGAGTTATATTTCACTTTGAGTTATATTTCTGTAGCATATTTCTCCCTGGGAAATCAAAGCACTGTATCTGCTTTTGGGGCAGATGTGAGACAGCCATCTTGGGCACGCTCATTAGAATATCAAACTGGGGTCAATTAACCTTCCAGCATGTTTTTAGACTGTGAGAAGAAACCCACGTAAGCGCAAAGACTCTAATGCTGCAAGGTAGAAGTGCTAACCCCTAAGCCACTGTACTGTAAAGCCCACTTCTCAGAAGAAACACTATCAGTGTGTAGTTTAAAAGTAATTTAGCTTTTGAAAGTATCATGAATGCTAGCAGTAATTCATTTTTGCCTAAAACAGAAAACGTAAAGCAAAACACCAGGCAAATAATGTATTTAAACTTGATATGTATTTATTCAAAAATCATTTACAGTAATTGTATCTAAAGCCAACATATTTTTGTGTGGGAGTGTTAAAATCCCTTATAAGATTTTTTGCTTTGTGTGTACCTATTGGGGAAATCTTCCAGTGAGGACAACCATTCAGGTGACAACTTTGGAGAGATTTCCTCTTACCTCCTGTTGTGTCTGTGGAACAGAAAGTGAAAGGTTTCTCCAAACAGATATAAATAGCAAAAAAAGCCTGACAGGGTTCCTAACTAGGGATGTCCCGATACCAATACTAGTATCGGTATTGGGGCCGATACAGGGCGTTTTCATGAGTACTTGTATTTATGAAAATGCCCCGATACATAGCGTGGGCACTTTACATTTTTAAATAGGTTCGGGCTGCTTGTACAAGTGATCCGCCCGTATCACTTGTATGGCAGCCTGCTTGTCCATCCCCCCCGCCGTCCCCTCCCATCTTTTGCTGTGCTGTATCTTCTGTATTGGAGGGCAGGCTCATAAAGAGAGCCCCTCTCTGATATCAATAAAGTTAAGTGGAAAAAAAAAAGTGGTAAAATCTTTAGTCTGTATTGTTTTAGAAAAAAATGTCACATGTCCCTTTAAAAAAAAGTATCGGTTATTAGTACCGGCAAGTACCTGAGGGAAAGTATTTGTACTTGTACCTGGCCTTGAAAAAATGGAATTGGGACATCCCTCTTTCTAACCATTCCCAACTTCATCCAAAACTTGAAAAAACTGTTTTGGACTTAGATACACTTTAAATGTATTTCTAATACCATCAGTAAAATAAAATATATTAAAGTATTTCTAAACCCAAGAACACAAATAATATATATTTCAGCTTACTAATGATTAGATATGGTGGTTGCATTAGTTTTTATTTTTCTAGGGTAAGTACATTTTCTGTAAGTACAGAAAATACTTGTTGATCCTGATAGACATCTAGTATCCTTTAACTTCCTGTGTACTGTACTGAAATCTCAAACAATGTTATCAGTTTTCCCAGCTAACTTCAACAGACTTAAAAACCCTGCTTTCCATGTAATGTAGACAAAAAGAGGGAAGATGTTTGTACTCCAGATCAGGAGAGTAGCCTTGAGGGACAATGCTTATGAGTACAGAAGTTAGTGAACATTGCCACCCTAGGACAGGAAGTATGTTACTGGCAGGATCACCAAGAAGTGGTAAGCTTAAATATATTACATTTTTGAGTTTGAGTTTAGCTATGCTTTAATATTGATTTCCCATGCCCCCTGCATTCCAGAAATCAGAAAAAATATGTAAGGGTCTTCACAGGGATACAATCACTAGAAGCTATATCGGCTAGTTTTGTGAAGATTAGGTGTTCTGGCAAGTTTATAAAATAAGTGTAGGCACAGGGAGAATGTCACTATTGTGGTGAGCAGGCTAGAGGCATGGAGATTAAACAGGAAACTGCAAAGCTGAAAGCTCTAAAGAGTGATGTCATTTTCTGGTCATAAAACTTTGCAGGGGTTTTGGAAAATATTTATTACAGGTATTTACAGTATATAGTGCTCACAATTTACACAGCGTGCACAATCTAAGGTCTCACATGCATACAGGGCCAGTTTAGACTGGAGCCAATAAACCTTCCAGCATGTGGGAGGAAACCGGACTACACAGAGGAAACCCACACGGAGAACGTGAAAACTTGCAGATAGTGTCCTGACTAGGATTCAAAATGGGGACTTCCAATACTAAGACATAAGTGCTAACCACTAAGCCACTGTGCTGACTACAAATATATTTGTATTTAGCTGGTAGCTGGCTTTAGTTGGCATTAATAAAGACATTAAGGGACACATGATTCAGTTCTTCTGATATGATTGGGTTATACGGCCACCTGCAGAAGGATTTGAACACTGGCAAACAAAAAAGCTGTAGGACATCCAGGTATAACCATCAATCCCAGCATGCTCCAGTTTGTTGCTACTGACCTTGGAGGATGGATGTCTTTTCTCTCTTGAGAAACGTTTACCCATTTTCTTCTAGACATGACAAACTTCAGGATGCCGGGCAGTGAGGAGAGAGAGCCGCCCGGCTGTCAGATCCAAGATGGCCAAGTGGCTCTGGATGGAGAGCGGAGGATAGGTAAATATCTCCCCCCCACACATATTATAAACGTGCAACAGTTTATGTGCAATCATTTTATCACAACACACACCCCAAGACAGTGCACAAACTATTATTAACATAAGTTGCTAATTTACAGTTTTGCGTTCATTTTTTTTAAGCGTTTGCAAAAAGTAGCAATTTACAATGTACAAATATTTGTTATTTATTAACTTAATACAGATTTATCTTTTAGATTTAGTTGGAAAAGTATTTTTTGTATGCACTGATACCGCTTTTATTGTGCTTTAATCAATTTAATTGTGCATTTTTATCGGTTTATTATTGATTTGATAAACATTGTGGCAATTATCGCAGGGCTTACAAAATTAGTAGCACCATATTTTTATTCTACAAGGCCTGTGCTTTCAGAAAATATATGGTTTGGGGGGGTCTTTCATTAGCTCTAAAAGCTGCAGTTGAAAATAAAAAAGGTGAAAAATTGCAAAAAGGGTGTGGCCATCTGAGTTGTAAAGCGGTCCTGAGGGTTTGGCAGCGAAAGGGTTAAAGAAATTAAATTCTGCATCATTAGCTTAAGTGCCGCACATGCATACTCCCCGCTCTGTTCCTCCCTTTTTTCCTTCGCATAAGGTAGCTTCTTCCCACCATTGTTCCTATATGCACGAGACATACGATTCACAACTTGGCATGCCCTTGTTGCCACCTACAATTCCCTCTTGCTTAAGCAGTTAGTTGTGAGTAAACCAAGGTTTTCCCCTTGTGTGTTCTTATAAGTTGTTCCTGTTAAAAAAGTACAACATATCGGATCCCAAGCACAAGGAGTGCAGTCCCTAAGCATCAGATTGCTCAAGCTTATTATCCACTAACAGTTCCATGGCATCCGGCAGTGTCTCTCCCATGGGATCTGACACCAACCTGGATCATTGTCCCCTGAAACTCTCTTATAAAAGTTATTAAAACAAGTCCGATGTTTAGAGTACTCTTCGGGGGATATTCGGGTGTTGTTCGCTGGAGTGCATCTCCTGGTAAGTACAGACCAGGGTGTCCGACATGTGTGCTAGGAAAACAAAAAGGATACTGAAGCGCCACAACCTAGAGCAATAACTCAGCTGAAATAGGGCAAGTAGCTTCAACACGGGAACAATGTGGAAATCATGGTGTTGTGGTATTGTTGAGTGATGGGGCCATATTCATCCTCTGGAGTGGTGGTGTAGAGGACCAAGGTGGAAATGAAGTGATAACAGGATGGTGATGCTTCTCAAATAAACACAAAAACTATTGTGACTTTTAAACTCACTGTTAGGTTAGTTATGATGTGGTCTCAACGATGAGGGTGTTGTGCCGGGCTGGTTGCTGTCCTAGAGGCGATGAGGTGTAAAGTTCGGTCCTAGAGGCAATGAGGTGTAAAGTTCTGTCCTAGAGGTGATGTGGTGTAAAGTTCTTCCAGGATCAGGACTCTATACCACATCGCCTCTAGGACAGCAACCAGCCTGGCACAACACCCATACCATATTGCTAGTGCTGTTACCAGTCTGGGATCCAAAACGGCGCCCCAAGACTAATAAAACTTTTCAGGTACACTCTTCACTGTTCTGTTAGAATTTTCTTACAAAGTGGGCTCTTCCTACTGTGGATCCGGCAATATGACATTTCAATAAAACACTCACTGTACCTATTGGGGATGCTCCAGTTTTTAAAGAACCAACTTATAAGCATTTGGATGCCCTTCCCAAATCCTTATTTCCGCTAGCAGGCCCTGCTAAGCAACCTGCCATAGCTGTAATGACATTCTGTCAGACCTTAGCTGAGTGGACTTAGCTGATGTAAAACAATCCAGCTACAACCCTTACTGACCCTAGGCCTATGCTAGCTTTACTGCATGTCTGTTGAAGCCAAGGCCTTGAGAGCCAGGGTTTCTCTGAGTCAGCAATGCATGCGCTTTTAAAAGCTATGAAGTCTAACTCCTTTAAGGTCTACCATCGCACATGGAAGGCTTACTTTGCATGGTGTGGAGAAAGTGTCACCCCAGGAAATACTTTGTGGGACAGATCCCAACCATAAGATTTTGATCAACATGTGACCCTAAGCACCATGAAAGGACAAATCTCAGCCTTTGCGATTTAATTCCACAAACCGCTAGCATCCTATACTTTGGCCAAGACTTCTGTATAGGGTATCTCTTTTACATGGCTGTACAACCTTCTGTGACTCCTGGGATCATGATTTGGTTTTGTCATTCCATTAAAGACCTCCTTTTGTACCTATTAGAGATATTTCCACTCTCATATACAAGGTTGCATTCATTGTTGCATTGCTGTTCATCTGCAAGATGTGTGTGATAAGGTAGTATTAAGGCCTAGTGCCTTCTTTCTCAACTAAAGTAGTTTCTGCCTTTAACCTCAACCAGGACGTTGTTCTTCCATCTCTCTGTCTGGCTCTAGTACATCTGAAGGTGATTTCCCTTCATTGCCTAGATCGTGCTGTATGGGTTTACCTCTCAGCCACTGATTCCATTTTAAAGATTTACTTTCTTTTGTCATTCTTGATGGTCTCTAAAAAAAAGGACTTTACTAGGTCTGTAAATACCTCTTGGGCTTTTAAGCATCAGTTAACTGTTTCCCAGGCCTCATTTGATTCCAGCTTAAAGTGTAGTGTCCTTCAGACAGCTCTTTGAGCTGCAGGCTCCATCCGATATTATTCTTTCTGTTGTGTGGGCCTGTAAGAGTTTTATTTGATGTGTTGCCCACATGCCTAGGATCTATAAATTCTGTTAATTGAAGTTCATTTAGGGCTTGCTTAAACCATGTCTGGGCCAGATCCGGACCAGAACAGTTTTTGTCAGCACCTGAAATGCATCCCAGTGTATTTCTATGGTTCTGGGCTTTGTTCACATCATAGCTGTCGGTTCCGCTGCGGGTAAAAAATATGCTGCATGCACTATTTTTTCTGGTCTGCATCAAACGCACTGGAGGACTGCACCTGAAAGCCCATTTTAAGCTAAGTAAAGAAAACTCACCGGAACGCGTTAAAAATGCACTGCACTGCATTTGTAGATCTGCTCCAGACATGGTGTAAACAAGCCCTAAGGGTCAATTGTCCTGACTTGATGACAGAGCAGAAAGATGACCATAATTATTGAAGTGATGCCTCTTCACTGTTCATTCAGACTGGGGATGGATCAATGACTAAGCTGTAGAACATGAAACCAGCTAGATGAGAGTTCTGGTTAGTTGAATTCTGGATAACAGAGAGTTTACTGTGTATTGTTTTGGAGATAAATTAGCACACATTATGTGTGGATGCAGTTTGATGAATGTCTGTTTTTCACCATACATAATTCATACATAAAAGCACATTACTTAAACATCATTACGGAAGACATACTTGTTCCCAGCAACCAGTTCATACCAGTATTAACAAATACTGTATCTCCATGGTAGTCAAGTTTTCTTCATGTCTCTATAAGGGTATAATGAAAGGAATCATTAATACATAGCAAGGTATTTTCTACAAATGGCAGAAACACATTACCCTACTTTTTAGTTGTTGTTTTTTTTTGCGGTTGACTTCCATGGTAGAAATGTATACCGACAATAACCGTCAATGTTCCTGGTTATCAAATAAACAATACATTTTGAAATTTTATAATTTGACTTCTTGCTTAACAGGAAATCCCCCAAGTCCTACCTTAAGTGATAGCTTGGATGACACGGATGAACCCATGCCTATGCCTGAAGATCTCTCCACCAATGCAGGATCACAACAAAATGCGAAGAGTGAGAAATTACTCGGTAAGATTGTTTAAGTTACTTTAATTCAGCCTTATTAGGCGAATCAGAGAGGAACAACCAGGGTTACACTGAAATCCATTTTCAGTTTTAAGACTAAGGCACATTGGAACCCTTCCCTTTCTGCCTCAGTACTCCTTGCATTTCAAGGATTAAGGCGACTGCTCGGATTAAGGGTCTGGTATGGTATTTTAGGGGGGATTATTATTATTATTATTCATTCTATTTTTGTACAACTTGCAGGAGATTTGTTCCGCTTCGGCGGACCGTTCTCCCTGTTCCGGCTGTGTGTTTACCTGTGCTGAACCAAAGCATGTTCAGCTCTGCTGTTTACTTCAGCTGCTTTCGGCTGCTGTACAAGCTATTGTGAATAGTGTCTACAGCAGCCCATTGATTCGGCTGAACCGAAGGGTTTCTGCTACCGAAGCAAGCTGAAGGATTATCCGAATTTTAAGCTACATCCTTCGGCAGCTTAGTGAATAACCTCTTAAATGTAAAATAAATTGTTAACAAACAACCTGACATTTTCAGAATATGTTTGCATAGATAGAGTCTTGTATTGTGTGAAGTTTCGGGGAAATTGATTAACATCTAAGGGGTCTATTCACTAAGCTGCCGTAGGCAGCCAAATGAATGACCGGCCTAAAGCGAAGTGAGCCCAACGCTGTTCGGCTATTCACTTCAGGCTGGTATTGCTGATTTCAGCCGTATATCGGCTGAAATCAGCCGTACATCGGGTGGATTCGGGTCGGCCGAACATGCAGAGCATTTTTGGCCGATCCGAAGTGCAGAAGGAGGCTAAGCCGAACCTACGGCAGGCTACTCGCTGCTGTTCGGTCTATTCTTATAGATGCCGAACAGCAGTAAGTGAATAGCCGAATGCCGCTGAGCAGCATTCGGCTAGGCTGTCCTGCTCGGTCCCTCAGAGGGACCGAGCAGAACAGAAAAATAGTTAAAAAAGTAGAAAAAAATAAATAGAAAACGATTGTGCGGAGCTAGCAGTGACAGCTAGCTCTGCCCAACTGTTTTCTGTTGTCCGGTGGTTCTGCTGCCGTCCAAAAAAAAGAAAAGAAAAACACTCTCCTGGGCGCTCCGGGAGTCTACAGAGCAGAACAGAAAAAGAGTTAAAAAAGTAGAAAAAAATAAATAGAAAACGATTGTGCGGAGCTAGCAGTGACAGCTAGCTCTGCCCAACTGTTTTCTGTTGTCCGGTGGTTCTGCTGCCGTCCAAAAAAAAGAAAAGAAAAACACTCTCCTGGGCGCTCCGGGAGTCTCCCGCTCCCGGCCGCCAAGAAGAGAAACACTGCTTTTTCGTTTTTTTATAGAAAAAAATAAAAATACATTTTGGCCATAGGAATGCTAGATTCCTATTGGCTGTTTCAATTTGCAATAGCCAATAGCAAACTAGCTATTGTTCCCAACCTAAGTTCTTGTTTGCAAGTTAAGCCACATTTAAGCTTCCCAAAAAACAAGCTTAATGTCAATCATTTGCCTTGTGGCAAACCAATATCCATAAGACTTCTTTGATAGGTTTGGGAAGTTGAAAGCTTAGGTCGTGCAAAGTTTCAAGGCAACTGATTGAGAATAAGGTACTTTTTTACACATTAAGCTACATTGAGCCATTTTCACATTCAATATTTTAGGATATCCCGTTCATGCATGACCTCAGTGGTCCTTGTAGATAAACATATAGGGATATGCCACCCAAATGTAGGTGGTTTTTCTACAGTTTGGCAAAATTTAGCAAGGAGTGAAAAGTATATTCTGACTAATACTGATGTAGGTGTAACTACTAGCTAGTAGTTATAACATGACACATTCATATAGTACAGTAGCAAGCATGCTTTGAATGACTGGGAAACATCTGAATAAATGCACTTTATACATTAAGAATTTCCCTTGTTGTGCAAGGGTGAAGCTCTGCATTTGTTACCTATAGCTAAGTGAATAAGCAGCGGAGCGTTATTGTTTCATAGTTTTAGTTCAAAGATGTATCATCTTTCAGCCATACAAGTTTGTTATGCCACATGATCTCAACTGAAATACCAGATTGACTCATCTGCCACCTGCATCTCACATCAGTCCTAAACTTTCATGTGATCCATTTGTTCCACATCAAATTTGAGAAAAAGTAGTGAGTGAAGCTTGTGCAACTTGGTGCAATATTAATAGAATTCAACATTCATCAGGAACTTTAAAAAGGTGTTATGTATCTACAAAATATTTTTTAAACATTTTCCATTGACTTGAACAGCTTTGCCACGATGTTCCAAAAAATTAGCAAATCCGTTGGTAGCATTTGCTTTTAAAAGTGGTGTACTTCTAAGAAGTGACCAACGGCTCTTTTTAAAAATGTGCAATGCTGCGTCTGATGACAGTGCATCAAAACTTTCCTGGCATTTTCCTGGTACGAGACTGCTTGACTACATCAGGCAGGAGGTTGTTGAAGAGCTGTGCCATGCAACTGATAGTGGTGCAACACTACATTATTTATTATTCTGTGTCTGATGGCACCCATTGTATGAAATGGTTGGGTTAAAAGGCCTTTATTTTTAATTCACACAATTTCTTTGGGAGATCAACAGAAACACTTTAGATTGATGTTGAGTAGTAACGAAATAGACATAATATTTAAAAAGTGACTAAAGTCTCTTTTTACAGTTGGAATGTACAATGTGCAGCCCCTGCATAGAGATTTACTGGGGTGCCAGTGTGACATTGCTCCAATTTATTCACAAGTGCAAATACAGTGCTAAGATGCACATAAAGCTTGCTATATGCTGCCACCTTTTAAAAAACATTATTTGTGAATTACCACTACACAGCTAAATGTGGTTTAGGGGTCTACAAAGGTAATGGAGCTTTGGTTTAAAGTGTCTTTAATATTCAGATTTGACATTTCTTTCATCTCAGAAGAGAACCATTGCATTTTGCATTAAAATAGCAGTTGTATTTATGGTAGTTTGGAAAGTTAGTCGGAAAGGGAAGCTATTCCTCTTCTCGAGCATGAAATTTGCTAGTGTTCCGCTCTTCGCTTCACCATACATCTGAACATATTGACTTGTGCAGTCAACAAGGTTTTCCATGTGCTGCTTTTTTCTTGTTTGTTTTTCATTTAGTGTTCCTGGTAGGTCAGCCTTTCCGTGATGTGACATTGAGGAATCAGCACCTCTAAATTATGCCGGCTTTATGCTTCACCTCTTAAGTGGAAGAATGCTTTCTATATTTTAAATCAAGCATCTTTATTTCTCAGTTGTGTCTTCAGTAGAATAGATGTTTTTTTCTATAAATGCATTAAACAATATCAGACTCCCTGTTAAAGAATGCAATTTTCGACATTTTGTAATACAACGCCAAGTGAGAAGCTAATGTGCTTTCTCTTCTGGAAACTACAACACAGCGTATAACCACTATTCACTGTCAAAATATACTTACAGTGGAATTATCACCATAAATCAACATATTATGCTGACAATATATCAAAACCACACATACATAATTTTTTACTTTAATTCAATCTGTCCTATCCATATACTTCATTGCCGTACCTAATGTCAATGGGATTCTGAGTTGGTAAAGAGGGCAGAATCAGTGGGCAGTCTAATAGAAAATAAAACTCCAGCCAGAATTATTCCTAACCCTTGCAGTGGGACTATCCCCGCACTGCAATGGCTAAGTGCTCGTTTTTGTATAGTGTTGAAAATAAAAAGTTATACTAACCTGAACCACACAGCCAGCAGGCTGTTAGACGGTCCATGCAGCCTGTCTCCTCCTCTGCTCCAGCGATGGAATGTCCCTTGGCATACAGTGTATAGGACGTGATGACTCACAGGACCTTAGACCGCTGGAGTGGAGGGGAAGCGAGATTGCAATGATCGGTCTAACAGCCAGCCGGCAGCAAGGTTTAGGTGGGTATAACTTTTTTGTATCCCTAGACAAAAACGAGCACTTAACCCTTGCAACCCTTAACCCTTGTCAGCCTCCTGCAGGTCCTGAACTGCAAGGTTGGAGTGTGAGTGCAAGTATCAGTACAAGGAGCCAATCATCTTATGTGCTGGAGGAAGAGAAAGCAGAGTTACAGGGAGATGAGCTCATCACTGTGCTGCTTTTCTTTTCACTGTCTAGTCACAGTCTGATGTTGGCCATCAGACTGAGGATATCTAGTGCCAGAAAAAAGTACTCCAGGGTAAATATCTAGGTTGAAGGTGAACATTACAGCAAAAGGGGTTTTTTATCTTATTTTTGGCTGGAGTTCTGATTTAGTGTTCCTGTATCAAAAGGAGGGTTGCCCTCATTAGTACCATACTAATATCAAATAGTGTTGAATGCAGTGTTTGTTTGTTTGTTTGTTTGTTTGTTTGTTTTTGGAAAGGCAAAGTGAAGCACTGACTGTTTATTACTTGAAAGGAAATTAAAATGTTTTTCAGGAATTATTTTTGTTTTGAGTATCTGGCTTTTTATACAATCCTTGTTTTAAAATAACCATTTAATAAGACAATGAGTTTCCAAAGCATTATTGGTTATCAAAAGAGACAACAGTAGCAACCGCATTGGTGGTTTTGTCTAAAGGAATCTGCAGACAAAGCTGTCTGATAAGGGCTGAGTTATTCAATATTGTGTATAAATTATAGTAATATAATATGGAGCTGTGCAAACCATAGGCTTTTTACAGCAGATTTTTTTTACATCTACATCTTCTACTCTTGACCTTAATACATTAGGAAAATATGTAAAAAAATAAAATGTTTTATATATATAGATATATCTACAGATATATCTATAGATATATCTATAGATATATCTATAGATATACATACTGTATATATATGCAGTGGGGGAAATAATTATTTGGTCCTCCACAGATTTTGTAAGTTTGTCCACTTACAAAGCAATGAAAGGTCTATAATGTTTATCATAGGTGTATTTTAAATGATAGAGACAGAATATCAACCAAAAATCCAGATAAAAGCAAATGTTATAAATTGAGTTGCAGTTCAGCGAGTAAAATAAGTATTTGATTCCGTACCAACCTACAATAATTCTGGCACCCACAGACTGGCTATGTGATACACAAATTAGTCCTGTCAATTTAATAAGGTGCTCCTAACAATAACTCGTTATGTATATAAAAGACACCTGTCCACAGAATCTCTTTCTTCCATTCAAACCTAACCACCATGGGCAAGACCAAAGAGCTGTCAAGGGACTTAAGGGAAAAGATTGTAGACCTGCACAAGGCTGGAATGGGCTACAAGACTATCAGCAAGAAGCTTGGTGAGAAGGAAACAACTGTTGGAGCGATTATTCGCAAATGAAAGGCAAATAACCATCAATCACCCTCAGTCTGGAGCTTCATGCAAGATTTCGCCTCATGGGGTAAGGATGATCATGAGAAAAGTGAGGGATCAGCCCAGAACTACATGGGAGGAGCTTGAGTAGGATCTCAAGGCAGCTGGGACCACAGTCACCAAACAAACAATTGGTAACACATTGAGATCCTGCAGCTCCCGCAAGGTCCACCTCCTCAAGAAGGCACATGTACAGGCCCATCTGAAGTCTGCCAGTGAACATCTAAATGATTCAGAGAAGGATTGGGAGAAAGTGCTGCCGTCAGATGAGGCCAAAATTGAGCTCCTGCAGGTACTGTGAGGTAGCTTGCAGGACACTTCAGGAGCCTTGAAACTATGGGGTCTACTCACTAAGCTGCCGTAGGCAGCCGAGTGAAAGACCGACCTGAAGTGAAGTGAGCCGAACGCTGAAGTGAAGTGAAGTGATGCTACATACTTTGGCTGCTTAGTGAATAGACCCCTAAGTGTGCTCTTTCATGCAAATGCCAGCTTCAGCTGGTAAGTTGTTGCTTTGGCCTTCCCCTTTGCCCGAATCACACTATTAGTTAGTGAGGCTGCTGGTCACATTATGTTGCCAATATTAAATTACTGCTGCCCCCTAGATAAAAACAATACTTGCATAATAGATACCCTGGCAAAGTAGGACAGCGCTTCTAAGTGTTACAGCCTATAAACAATTGAAAACCTGCTGCCACAGTTTTGGATAGAGCCGAAGGTAATGGTTAATGGTTAAAAAAACCTTTCTGGTCTTTCACTATTTGTGTCCTATTGGGAGATTTCCCTCTACTTTCTGACTGTTAGACACAACATGAAGTGAAAAGGGAGGGTAGGCCACTATAAATAGTTGTTACTGGAACAGGTGTCCCCATTGGAAGATTTACTCTATTCCTTTTCTAGCCACAACTTAAAATTTTGGATTTTACATCACTTTCATTCTCAAATTACAGTTACAAATAGAGAGAGTAAATCTCCCTAATGGGACATAGACAGCAATACATAACAGACAGGGGTTCTAACATCTCAATGCTGAAATTTATTATCACATCAGCGGAGCAAGAAGTGTTATGGAACTTAATACAGCTTTTGATTATCTATCTCATTTACATGTTTCCACAAGCTTTTTTTTCCTTGATCTGGAGTTGTTTCTAGAGAGAAGGCCTTTGATTTCTCTCTAGATTCCCTCTACTGGGGGTTATCAGGATCCTCAAGTCCCATGATTTCCTATACTGCAGATAACTGTGGGTTTCTTAGGAAGACATTTATTTAAAAGTGGGTCTGGTTTCAAATTTCTTTCCTTTTTGGACCAAATGGGTAGTCACAGGTATGGAGTGAAGAATGGTGGGGCATGCCAATTTATAAGGCCTGGTAATACTTTCAAACAATTTAACTGTGAGACACAGTTCATAGTGTATAGGATTATCTGCCCATGTGGACTATAATTTGAAGCCATAAAAGAATATGCCGATGTGGGTTGCCAAAATGGTGTACCAATGGGAAACCCATTGGATCAACAGTTTACACTGTTTGGTTCCACTGGGGCTCAATAAGGAGCTGTGTGGAGAGATACACTCAGTTTTGTGATACCACATAACAGTGTTCATATTTTTTCTCCCACACTGCATTTAGGTAAATATTGTAAAGGGTTGCATCCGATTGTGTAGACTGTTAGCCAGATGTTTACATCTGTATTTATTTTATAGATGGAAACATTTTTTTAGGCAGTTTTGATAATAATTATTATACATACTAGGTACATTCTTATAGAGTTTGGATATATATATAAGGGCCCCACCTATGGGCCATGCCTTTAGAGCAGGCCACTGAAATATATTTTTAGTATTTGTGGATATAACCACATGTGTCATGCTTCAATTAAAATTATGGGTATGAGTAATAGCTATTATAGTAGGTAGGCAATCTGTTTTATACATGAACATAAGGTGTTTCTATTAAGAAATTGATGTATTAATAGTTAGAGATCTATTTTAATAGTAATATTCATATATTATTTATTATACTATTAAATTGTTTTTATTTATTTTTTAATCTTATAATGTAAATATGGAATAATGATATCATGAAATTATATCTGCCAATAATGGACAACAATATGATTATGATGTTCATAATTACTTGTATATTGTCGGGTGTATGAATTTTTAGTTTGCGAATGCTACACTGTGAACAGGGAACAGATTTCTCACATCCCCCATTCACTATGGCCATTGGTATGAGGAGGAGAAGTATGGATTCTGTGCTCAAGGAGTGCTCTCAGTTACACCGTTGTGGAAATGAGCTTGATCTATACCGGCATGTGCTTAGCAGAGGGATAGATTCAGAAGGACTGCACTTGGTATTGTGTTTTGCTGGCTGGACAGGTGTAGCTGTCATTTGACAGTCTTGGGTTGTTTTATGGGCTGGGGTGATTGTTCTTTTTCCAACCAGTCACAATGTAACTTCACTATGTATATAATAAATAGACTTCAGGTATTCACTCACTCAATAACGTTACCTACCCTTGTTAACTATGGAAGGTGCATTCTCTTAGAATTCCCCTAGCATGCTCTCAGCTGACATACTGTATAGAGCTGTAACTATGCCCACAGGTAATTTTTGAATCAATGATTGAAGGCAGCAAGGGATTGACTATTTAAAGAACTGGTAAGTGTGTAAGCAAACAAACTGATGAAGAGGGTCCATCCTTGAAACTGGTCAGTGGTAATGCACAGTAGAGACAATAGCTGCATGCTGTCTAACAGGATCTACTACAGGGATTCTTCCTTGCAGTAAGGATTGAGCAGGTCTCCTGGATGTTGTAAAGAATGTTTGTGATTACTAGTCTCTACTATTTTTAATAAAAGTTTTATGAAAGTGTCAGGAGAATGTTTGTGTGCTTTCTGTTATTGATAAAGATTCCCAGTCTGGAAGAAGCAGCAAACCATGGATACTGTGTACTAGAAAGCATCAAACCCATGTATTCTGTGTATTACAATCACAAAAACAAGAGAACACTTATCTGGAAAGACTTGTTCCAAAGTATCCCTGCAACAAGATTGGATTCTTTATTTTCAGCACTGACTGTTTGTACCTAATAACTTCTGGGTTAAGAGTTGTCAAACCCTAGTCACTATGGCCAGGGGAGAAAGCTTATCAAGCACAGTCAACACAGTGCAGAGGTGACATTAGGGGCCTAATAGACCCCTGATGTATGCATAAAGATTACCTGTCACCTGCACTATGCTATCACATAGGGGGCTTATCAGCCCTCTTGTGATATAAATAAAGTTTAGTTAAAAAATTGTTATGTTTAATAAAATAAATGTAAAAACCTAAAAAAAGTTTCAATTAAAAATGTTTAACCCCTTCATGACTGAGCTTGTTTTTGGTTTCTGTTCGTAAATGACTGACACACTTTTGACATTTTTGCTGTGTGATTCTTCCACGTCAGTAATATACTTTCTTACAAAGTGCACCCACACATATTATATATTGTTTTTTAGAGGACAGATAGGGCTATATATTTATATCACATATGTGTGTCTAACGCCTCACTTAGGACAAATACAAATTAAAAAAAGAGGAAAAAACGTAAAAAAAAACTTTTTTTCCCAGTTTTGATTTGTAGTATTTTTTTTTAACAAAACCAGCACAGTAAAAAAAAAATGCAATACATACATTCATTTATTTGTCCCTTATTTTTAATTTTTTTACACTTTTCACTATTTTTTTTTATTTATTTACACTTTTCACTTTTTTTATACTGACAAATTTTATTTATTTAATTATATCAGGCAGTCATTGTGAATTAATCTCACTATTACTGCTTGATAAATTAATACATTTTTTTTATTATCAGGCTGCTTCAAACTTCAGAACAGCCGATAATAAGTTAGTGACACTGATCCTGCAGCAGTTCAGGATTCAGCTGTCAGTGAATGTTTCAGAAAACTTAAACATTCTACTTTCAAGAATAGATACATTATGTGTCTAATACATAACATTTTGTATCTATTCTTGAAAGTCAAAAGAAAAAAAAAAAAAAAGCCAGTATAGCTTGAGAGAGATATCTCTCGATCTATACGAGCTGTCAGAATGCCGGCAAAAGCCGACATGTGTGTCTGCTCTGCTGTGACTCTCAGACACCCGATATTAAGGTATCGGGTGTCTGAAAAAGGTTAACCCTTTCAGTAATGGATCTCTAGATAGTTAAACATCTATTACTGAAAGGTAACCGCTGATTCTCAGCGGTTAGCAGCCTTCTAGTGCAGCAAATAACTCGTCACGTACAGTGTACGTGACGAGTCATTTGGTCCCTTTGTGGCTGGACGTACAGTGTACGTCTCCCGTCACGAAGGGGTTAAAATACACGCACATACAAAAGCAAACAAGCACATTGGGTACAATATGGACGATTGCGCTACTCATGTTAGGTATTGCTGCACATGTTGGTGTGAGAGCAATAGGGCCATCAATGGGTGTTATCTCTAAATTAATGAGTTGTAAATGCTTTTAAATGTTTAGATTGAAAACAGGTATACTTAAGTCAGCCTGACAATTTCTTAAATTTCTGGTAACACAATATTAGTCAGGGCCAAATACAGTATTATATTTCTCGATAGATACAAAATGTTGTTGAAGCAGATAACAAAGGGGAATATGTGAATTTTCTAAATGTTGTTGGGAATCTCTAGCTGCTAAATCTAACCCACCAGTTTTTCTGCATCCATTACGTGACTGGGAAAGGCACCAGGGCTTGGTAATTACCGAGAGACTGGGCTAGTTTAAATATTCCCAATTGTGAGTGAATTGCTATGCATTCTCCTACTAATAAGCTAAAATATCATATGACCTTTATTAATTTGATCAGGAAGTGTTTTGTGCACTCAAAGTCTGGTTAATTGTTTTATATCTTCTGGTCAATCTGTGGGTCAGCAATATCACATTTTTATTTCAAAAGACCACATACTAACTGTTTAAAACACAGTTTTCAAAGGCAGACTTGATTTTAATGTTTAAAAAAAGTTGCCGGTTTTTAGCCCCTAATTAATATTATTTTGGAAACGATATAACAGTTTGGGAAGATAAGCATTTATGTTTTTGTGCCAGTTAGTAAAATAGATGTTAAAGGAAAGAACAGTGTTTCTTCATTAGTGAGCTGGAAGTTGAGGTATTTGAGTTTTCAGGACGGATGCAGCAGCGCCTTCTGATCAAATCAACTGTTAGGGGAAGTCATCATTATCTCCTGGGTGCATCTCTTCTCTGCTGATAAACTCTTTAACTGGAGGTTTATCTAGAGTAATCTATCTATCACTGACACAGAAGTAGTCCACTCAGAAGAAAAATGCGTAATTTAGGAAAACAGGGTCCTATATCTATGATACATTTGTCGTATTAAAAACCTAGAAACGAGTCACAGCAAATTGTTTATTTCCTGTGCACATGCTAAATGTATCTTGGAAAAAGTCTATATACAGTTATATTCAGAACTTGCTGGACCGAGACAGTATGGCTTTACTGAGGACAGATCATGTAAGACTGAACAGAATTATTATTTTTTACTTTATAAGAAACGTTTTGGACGAGAGTGGGGATGTGGACATATGGTATCTTGATTTCAGCAAAGCATTTTATACAGTTCCTTAATGATTTCCTAAAAAAAAGTTGTACAAGCTATGACATAACCCTTGGGTGGTTCAGTGGATACATAGTTGGCTAAAGGATAGATTTAGTAAATGGGGTTCATTGGGAACATAAGGGCATGACCTCAAACTAGCAGGAGGAAAGTTACTTTAGAAAGTATTATTTTTCCAAAAAGAGTAGTTGATGCTTGGAGCAGACTTTCAGCAGAGGTTGTGATTCAGCAGTAAGTTAATTCGAACATTCTTGGGACAAATATAGATCGATAGATAATAAGGTGAAAATCAAAAATCAGAGTCAATGGACCACTTGGTCTTTTTCTGCCATCACTCTTCTATGTTTCTATGGTTATTTATCTAATAATTCCTCTTTGACAATGTAACCTGCTTCCGTTAGATAGCACTCCTGTTAATAAACTCCTTGATATACTAAAATCCCATTTGCAGATTATTTGAGCACACTTGTATAACAAAGTCCTCCCTGACAATCTGGTATTCTAATAAATGTTCTACTCTAATAATGTTGGTGATTTGGTAAAAGCAGTATCAGACAAATGCACCTAAGTTTTACCCACAAGATTAACCTAACACCAAGTATTGTGTTTGAGATTTTGGTCGATTTACACTACCATACTGTTACCATTTGTGTATTTGTAACAAAACATATTGCTGCAGACTTTCTGAAATTTTTTTTTGGCCAATATGCATACGCCAGCTGTAGTTTTAGATGCTTGTCTTCACTGTCCCATAATTTTCAGTGATCTTAACACCTGCAATTTCATACTAACCGGTTCCTCGGTTTCCTTCTGCAGTGTTGTTAAAACATGATCCTGTAATGTAATCCTGTAAATTGTAGTATATATTTTTAAAGTGTAAATGTCACTTCAGCAAAATCGGATTTTGAATTGGATCACTTTTGTTTAGGAACTCGTATATGAACGTATCAGGAAGAAGAGTCTTTGGGAGCCAAATTTCATCTTTTCTTTCTAGGCCCAGGTAGAAACAATAGTTGGGGTCTGATTGATTGCTCTGGGCAAGCCCTCATAAGACCTATGATGAGTGTTTTCTGTGGTAGTTCTTCTGAATGTATTTGTGTAAAGGTAAATCACATCTGAACCCGAGGCATAGTTCACAAGACACCTAACAAATACCTCTGTGACTTTTCAGGAAACTATGAATCTAAAATATGATTAATATGTTAAATAATCTAGTTTTAGGAGATTATACGTGTGTTCATCATCACATCTGCCATCATCACATAATTCCTTTTTCTTTTTGGACCATCACATTTCAGGTGTTAACACGCAAGCTGAATGTGAGACATCAGTTGATTCCCCCATTCACTCTAAACAAAGTAGGTTAAGTAATCTCCCCTGCTGGCTATTGTATTAGGCCATCTAGTGACTGCCTCTGGTTGGATGCAGTCACTGTTCAGCCAACAATTTTTCACACGACTTTTGTGGAGCCTGGTGGTGCTGACAAGGTCATCCACAGCTCAAATTTCAGCTGATTCAGCAAGTATGGCCAGCTTAAGTAAACTGTGGGGTGGGAAGCACAGTTAATGGTGTAACTGCACTTATATTTATAGTAGATGTAATCCTAAAAACCTTGCATTGCCAACCTTGCCAACAGATGCACATACATGTTTACAGATAACTCTATTGTACACACAAACATTTGAAATGCTTGTAAAGAAAACATTATTTCCATATCAACTGCAGGATTGCCACCATCTTTCGATTAAGTCTGTTGTATGTCCCAGTTTGTCTATACAGTATATTTTCTGCCGGTCCAATAACATTAATGCAAAGATGACAAGGAAAATATCACAGTACAACATTTTTAAGGCTCTATTCACATATACGCACAGATTCCACATGTTGCGGCTACTACTATAGCCGGAACGCGCGGAATCCCCCTAGAATATTGCGCTTGGCCTTTTTGGTGCATTGCTAATGTGTGAATGGAGCCTAACTCCATACCTGTAGTATCTAAAATTGTTACATATAAAGAATGGGAGGTGTCAGCGTATCATTTGGACTTTGAGTTGCAGTTGTACCAAAAAAAGTTTAAGGGGTCTATTCACAAAGCTGCCGAGGGCAGCCGAGTGAATGACCGATCTGAAGTGAAGTGAGCCGAACACTGTTCGGCTATTCACTTCAGGCTGGTACGGCTAATTTCAGCCGTACATCGGCTTACTTCGTGTGGCTTCGGGTCGGCCGAACATGCTTAGCCTGTTCGGCGACCCGAAGTGCAGAAGGAGTTCGACTCAGCCGATCCAACATCTGGATCGGCTGAGCCGAACCTCCGGCAGGCTTCTCACTGCTGTTCGGGCTATTCTTAAAGATGCCGAACCGCAGTGAGTGAATAGCTGAATGCCGCTGAGCGGCATTCGGCTCGGCTGTTCTGCTCGGTCCCTCAGAGGGACCGAGCAGAACAGCAACAGAGTGAAAAAAGTAAAAAAAATAAATAGAAAACGATTGTGCGGAGCTAGCAGTGACAGCTAGCTCCGCCCAATAGCTTCCTATTGTCCGGCGGCTCTGCTGCTGAAAAATAAAAAAACCCTCCCGGGCGCTCTGGGAGCCTCCCGCTCCCGGCCGCCCAGGAGAGAAACACCGATGTGTCTTTTTTTCTTTATTCTGACTCGGAGCGATGTCAGAATAGAAAACACAAATAATTTTCCCATTGAAAAGCATTGGGACATTACTATTGGTTATTTCAATTTGCAATAGCCAATAGTAAACTAGCATTGTACCCGCCCTCTGCAGATGGACCTGATGGGGAACTGCAGCAGAGGGAGGGTACAATGCTAGTTTACTATCGGCTATTGCAAATTGAAATAGCCAATAGTAATGTCCCAATGCTTTTCAGGGGGAAAATCTCCAAACAGAGTTAGCTGTTTGGAGATCAGTGTCCCTGGTTAGCAGGTAACCAGGGACGCTGATCTCTCTGAAAGTGGCCGGAGCCAGCCGTAAGATCACGGCTGGCTCCGCCCAGCTGTCAGAAGCAGGCTGAGCCAATGGCCGGCCGCTTGGCCAGCTTCGGCTTTCAGCACGGCTCAGCCGAGCCGATGCATATGCGTTCGGCTCGGCTGAGCCGCCCGGCCATGATCGAAAGCTGTACGGGCTATTGTGAATAGCTCGTACAGCACCCCTTCGGTTCTACTGAACCGAAGGGGTCCTGAGCCGAAGCTAGCCAAAGGATCGGCCAAAGCTACGGCCAGATCCTTCGGCAGCTTCGTGAATAGACCCCTAAGTCTTTTGTCAGGACTGTCTTCATTTGTTTACAAACAAATTGTCCTGGTGTGCTTTAACTGACTCTTTTTTTGTTTTACCAGCATTAAGCATATGCCTTTTTTATAATATAAAAATACAATAATGCAATATTGATGCAATAATATGCTACATTGTCATGTAAATGTAAGTTACACAGTGATTACTTTGCATATGAGTAGGCAACAGGTACACAGTTGGCAGTGTGTTGGGCAGATACATTGTAATTGTAATTTCACATAAACTATCTTCTGTGGAAACAAAGCAGGAATGGAGGAAGTTGCTCCAGTACTTGTGTGGCAGCTGGCTTCTTCTGGTCCTCTTAAAGCAGGAGATAAGGTTAGTTTCTCAAGGCTTCAACAGGAACTGAGTTTCATAAAATACCACAAAATATCTGCAAAATTGTCTCAGCCCTTTTCAGGCTAGGATTTGCGGGATGGCAGATGTTTCCAGCTAAAGGAACATAAAGCCAGACATAGTTCCTATGTGATAAACAAATTTTTTAAACAAGGTCAGAAATGAAGTATTTTTAGGAAGACTTACTGGACGTTGGATATGCTGTCACTTATTGCATACATTGCATTACTTTGCATGGCTTTTTGGATCATATTGCCAAGTATGCATTAAAACAAAACTCTTTAGCAAAGATAAAGAAAATATTAAATCACATCCCATAAAATGAAGCTGTTTTGATATTGATACATTCAAGAACTTCAGAGGGTGTACTGTAATTTACATATTTCGTTATGTGTACAAATGAGGTGAACCTCTGCTGACTTCCATCATTCAGTCACATGCAACCAAATATACTGGGGGTTTTTTTCCTTCCACGTGCTTGGGTATCCCTTGCCCAGTGAATTTAACCACCTTCCCTAAGTTATGGGAAAATTCCCTTGAAAAGTGAAAATTTTCTTGCAAAGTGAACAGTATATTTTCCTTTAATAAATCATCCCCTTTATTACAGTACAGTTAAGGCGGGTAAACAAGTTTTTTTAGTTGTAGCTAGATTCAAATAGCATTATGTGAGTTTCAAAATTCTATTTCTTGGTCTCTTTAAAACCCAGTACTTACTCATGGGGGTTGATTTACTAACCTTTTAAACACACCACGAACGTGTATACACCTCTGTAGTGTGTTCCCTCCCAGCATGATCTATGGGAGGAATCGAAACACCTTTGTAGTGTGTACACACCCAGCAGGTGTGTTGTTCAAAGCCCTGCAATGAATTGCAAGGTAATGTGGTGTAAATTAGCTCTATGTTATGTTGCTTGCGTTGATGAATGCAGGAATGTAAATGCATGAGCTAACCATTTTTGTCTAAACTGTGAAGCAGCATTATATATGCATCATGTGCATGATTTTTCCATATATGGCATTAGTGGAAGTATGCTTTTAGAGACTTTTTGGTTGATAAATACGTTTTGCTGTGTGAAAATCACACACACCTGGTGTGTGTGTGTGTTTAGGTTAGTAAATCAACCCCATGAAGTTATACCAGTATGTATGATTGCAAGAGGACTTACAAACCAATGCTGAACATAATTTATTTTTAGTAGCTTGTCTAATATATTTTATGTTGATTTTACAGTGTATATAACTGAAAAAAAGAAAATACTGTTGTGTAGCTCACAAGGGCAATTTTAACTTTTGTGGTAAAGGGGCTGCAGTGCAATCTACACTTACAATAAGGTATATTAACCCTGCTGTTTGGGGACAGTCATAAACAGCATATCTCTGCAAACAAATACTGTTTATTAGTGCATACATTATTCTTGCCATTTGTCCCCGTTTGCCAGAGACAGTCCTCACTTTGAGGGGTCTGTTCCTGGCAAACAAACAACCCCTCCATTGTCCACAATCTGGCCATGACAGTCATCATATCATTCTGGAGCAGTCTATATGCAGCTCCAGAGACATTTTCATGGAGAACTGGGCTGACTTTTCCGTTGGTTACCGACTTTACAGCAGGGATGGACTCCACCTAAATGGTGAGGGTACAGCTCTGTTGGGGAAAAAAATGGTAAGAAGGTTGAAAGAACTTTTAAATTGGGGAGAAGGGAACAAAAAAGACCTTGCCTAACAGCGGGCAAAGATCAAAGAGGTCACAGAGCACAAAATGAGTGAAAAGGGGGACCATAACAGACATGAGGGAACCAACATTACCCGGCTGCAATAATGAGAGTATGGCTGAAGCTTTTAGCAGCCCAGTAATGACACGTAATGACTGATAATATTATTGATAATAATAAAGAGCACCACCAAAAAACTGAAAGGCATGTTTACAAATGCTAAAAGTCTGGCAAACAAAATGGAAGAGCTAGAACTTTTACTACTCAGGGAGGATTATGACTTTGTGGGAATAACAGAAACCTAGTTTGACAGCACCCATGACTGAACTGCGAATATCAAAGGTTATAAATAATTTTGGAGGGATAGGGAAGAAAGAAGAGGGGGAAGGATATGCATGTATGTCAGGAAAAACCTGATAATAAATATGATGACATCAATAACGATACCGGTGTGGGTGCAGAGTCCTTATGGCTACAAATAAAAATAAGTGATAAAAATTGTAAATTATTAATTGGTATATGCTGCAGCCCCCCTACCGTAAGGAAAGAAGAGAAGTTTCAACTACTCTTACAGATAGAGATGGTGGGGAGGCAAGGCAACGTTTATATGGGGGAATTCAACTATCTTGACATTGATTGGGCAAGCAAAACTGCATGCTCAACAATGGTCTTTGCTGAGTCAAATGGTGAATAGCCAAATAATGCTCTTTTGGACTCACTCATTTCTAATAATACAGAGCTAATTACAGATGAGGATGTGAGGGACAACTTGGCAAACAGTGATCATAGGATAATCATAGGATTACAGTCTTCCCTGGCTCCATCGGACAAGTTGAAACGACAAGGATTCTAAACTTCAAAAAGGACAACTTTTCTAAGCTGCCTTACTAAGCGATATTGGAAAAGTTGAAGTCTTCTTGACAATGGACACGGAAGACAAATGTAAGTGCTTTAAAACCATATTAAACAATAATCGTCCGTGCATTCCATTAAGTATTTTTAAAAAGCGCAACACTTAAACCAGGGTGGTAGCATTTAAAAAATATAAGATGGAAGGGTTATCACTAGCGTTCAGGCACTACAAGGAATGTAACAAAAAATGCAAAAGTGCAATTAGAGCAGCAAAAATATGCTATGTAGAACGTATAGCTATGGAAAGTAAAAGAAACCCAAAGAAATTATATAAATATATAAGGTGTAAAAAACAAAAACAGAGCGTGTAAGCCCCGTTAAGGATGAGCAGGGAAGGCAGGTGACAGGGAGAAAGTAGAGGTATTGAACACTTTTTATTCTTCTGTTTTTACAGATGAGAAAGAAGGATATTATAAACAAAGCAGACCTTCTACTTACAATGGAATGGAGGAAGCCCAGTGGCTAACAGAGATTGAACTGGGAAAAAGGCTAATAAACTAAGAACTCATAAATCTCCAGGACCAGATGACTTACTTACATCCGTGAGTCCTCAAAGAGCTTAGTCAGGTTATAGCCAGACCTTTGATCCTAAGTTTTAAGGATACTTTTACAATGGGAAAGGTATCAGCTCTTTGGAGGAAGGCAAATGTGGGACCAATATTCAAAAAAGGTTCAATATGTATACCAGGTAACTACAGTCGGCCCTACATCAGTGGTATACAAAGTACTGTATTTGAGGGAATGGTTAGGGACTATATTAAAAAAAATGCATGTAAAATGATATCATAAGTAACAACCACCATGTCTTTATAATGGACCGTTCTTGTCAGACCAACCTTTTGACACTTCTGTAAGGAAGTGAGTAATAAGGTGAACAGAGGAATCCCAGTAGATGTAGTTAATCTTGACATTACCAATGCATTCGATATAGTACACAAATATTTACTTTAAACACTAAGGTCTATTGGCATAGAATACATTTTATGCGCATGGGTAACAAACTGTTTGCCGCAACATATCCAGAGGGTAGTAGTAAATGGCTCATTCTCTAATTGAAGTGGTGAGTGGAGTACCCCAGGGTTCAGTCCTGGGGCCAATTTTGTTCATCCTATTCATATATGATATAGAGGTCGGAATTAATAGCTCAAACTCACTTATTATACAAAGTTATGTAGAGCAATAGGTTTGCAACAAGACATAGAATCACTACTGCAATACCTTAATAGAATTGAGGAGTTGGTAGCAACACTGTGTTTCAGTATAGAAAAAAGTAAAGTTATGAACTTGGGAGCTAAGAATATGCATGTATAATAAACTTTTTGAGGTATTCCAATGGGGAAAAAACTCTGGGGGTTCTTATGGACCACCTGTCACTAAATGTCGGACCGTGATCGCCTACCTGCGATGGGTTACGGCTGACTAACAGTGGATGCACCGGCCTCTGAGGCTGGTGTTCCCACTGCCAGCCACCCAGATCACTCGTCGTAGGCTATAATTGTGCCACACCCCTGCACCCCCCCTTTAATTGAAAAAAAAAAACCAGAGTACATTTTTGACTATTCCTTTAATTTTAAAAAAAATGGCTCCATCGATGTAATCCAGCGTCAATCACGATGCACTCTCCGATCTGCCAAAATAAAAAAGTCCCGCTGCACGACGACCGTCAGAACCTGAAGAAAACTGGCCACAAAATTACATTCAGCCCAAAAGTAAACAGATGGGCGGGCGAGCCGTGACGTCACATTGTCAGCTGTCAAATACAACATAGCATTCGTGAGCTCCCGAATGCCATGAGGTGTCATATTCATGTATTCATTTAACATCTGTAGATTGAATTTTTTTTTTTCTCAAATGTCACGTTGCTGAACGGAACAAACAAAAACGAAACGACAATTAGTATAGACTACCGCTAACGAATTTCGTCGGAATCCAAATCTGGAAACGAATTGACTTTCGAATGCCGAAAAACTAAATAACGCAAAATCCGAATCAAAACGAAACTAAATACATTTTTTGCCGGTGCACATGTCTACTACTTATGAGGGGATGTCCATGAGCTAGAGAAAGTTCAAGGGCAATTCACCTCATGGAGAACTATGAGGTGAACCTCATAGTTCGAGTCGACCTGTGACAATATAACTGTCACATTCGGCTCTATAGATCAGGAAGGGAGCGAATGCATACCGTCGCTCACTTCCTTTCCGATCATCTCCCTGCAGAGAGCAGTGACTGTCAGTCACCGCTCGCCGCAAGGATTCCCCCCTCCACGCAATGATCCTCCAGCGCTGAGTGGAGGAACAGATGGGGGTAGGGGCCAGGCACAGCTGGCTCTGCCTCTAGATAGGCAGAGCCAGCTGTCACTCCCACAGCTGGGTGGATCTCGACAGTATTGTCGGGATCCGTCTCAGCTGCGGTGCTCTCAGTATATAGTGACTTGTAGCTCACTATATACTGAGCTTTGGACTCTAGTATATGTCCTCCCATGACCCTAAAGAGAACTATCGGATAAAAAGGTTACCCCATAATTCTCTTTTAAGGGGGATGGAGGGCCTGAGTTATGAAGATAGACTACAAAAATAAAATTTACTCTTAGAGAAGAGACACTTAAGAGGTCACATGATTGCAATCTACATCAGTGGGGGCATCAGTATTGGGAATAAACGTAAATGTAAATTAAGAACATTGAGGAAGACACGAGGGCATAACAAGAAGTTGTATGAGATGCAATATATTCTCAGACTGCGCAATGAGTTTTTTTTTACTGTCAGAGCAGTAAAAATTTGGAATTTACTTCCGCAGTTAGCTGTATCAGCAGAAAGCACTGAAAACTTCAAAACACACTTAGATGAGTTCCTCAGTTTACAGAATATACAGGGTTATGGGAATTGATAGCTAGCACACACACACACATAGTTTGAACTAGATGAACCTGTATCTTCATTCAACCTTACCTACTATGTAACTATGTAAAAACATCACAGAACCCTGCCTCAGTACTCCTCTCTAGAGCCCTAAGCCCTGATGCAAGCAGTGGACTGGCTCTTGGGAGGAGTTATGCAAATATCAAACTTGACAGGTAGATGTCAGTTTTCAAGGGTGGGCGTTCCCAGATAGGCTGCATTTGCTTGCAGACCAACGTAGATAAAGTCCACATGTGATGCTGAGCCACCATAATTAAAAGAACTAAAATCAAATGAATGAAATGTACAGGCCATGTGAAGTCATGCTGGAAAAGAAAGGGCTTTATGATGATGGATGTCCTCCACCAAGGAAAACGGCAGGCTCTACCTGACATGCTGTAGTTACTAATGCACACTGTGAGCAGCTCAGCTTGCAGTGAAATCAGACTAAGCACCTTCCGCACAGAAAAATAGCCTGTACAATGTTGCAAAACGAAAGTTAAAGCTGCAGTTCAGCGTTAGTATCAGATGAACATGTAACTACTGGACACTTGCAGCAAGGTAAATAAATAGAAAACAGTTGCTTAAACGTTTTGCAGCTGTCCTAGAGAAACAGGGACGTAATCTTACTTTCAAATGTGAAAAATTGATTCTCATGTCTTAGACACTCTTCTCCATTTTCTTGTGGAGATTGCAGTACTAGTTGTGAAAATTGAAGTAAAGCAACAATTTTAACTATGGAGAAGTAGCATTTTTGCTGAACAGGATCTGATGGGAAGGAAGAGATATTTTTGGAAAGTTCAAGAAGTAATGAGATAATGCAGAAAGCTGTTATAATATCTATGATGTAATTGTTTAAATGAAAGTTGCCGTTTCAGTAACTGGAATTCTGGGTACAAATTCAGTACGAAAGTATCTAGAGTGATTGCTCTACTACTAATAATTACATGTGATGTATATTACAAAAAAAAAACCTTTAAAAACTTTTTCTTAACAGACACTGCGATTGATTTACTGTTACTGTTTGCTTTGCAAGGGAATTTTTCCTTAAAGGATTATTATACCCTCATTTTTTTTCATATATCTACTGCAAGCAAGCAGAAGATATATGCAAAAAGATTAAAAATAAAAAATAAACTTTTTCAAAGGGTTAATACTTATCTGTGTCTCTGCTGTGCGCTCCCATCCGGACATCTGAAAATGTATCGGGCGGCCGCAAAGGATTTTGAGGCATGCGCATGCACAGTTCAGATGTTCGGCCGGGAGAGGAGGAGAGACACAAGGTAAGTCTATGGAGCAGTGTGCACCCGCACAGACTCCGTGGGACATCAGAGAAGAGGAGGACAGAGGAGTCAGCACTGGATCGGAGACCCTCACCACGCTGGAGGGACAGCTAAAAACTACAGGTAAGAATGTGATCAGTTTTAGAGGCATAATTTAAGGTAAGTCCTTACATTAGCACTGTGGGGGGAGGGGGACTTTTGCCCTTAATGTCACTTTAACTTGAATGAGATGAAGCTCAGCTGACTTCCATTATCCTATTATGTGCAAGCAAGAATACTGTTGTTTGTTTGCAAAGTTAAAATTCCCTTTCAAAGTGAACAGCTTATTAGCCTTTAGTAAATCAATCACATTATGTATACTATGATAGCTTGACAGAGAACCTGTCACAGTTTCTAAGTTGTGTGCTGGAAAAATTCCCCTCATCCTGAAAGAAACATTGGGGAGAATTTATCAAAACTCGAGCAGAGAAAATCTGAAGCAGTTGCCTGTGACAACCAATCAGCTTCTCTCTTAAGTTTGTTCAGTTAAGATTTGAAAATGAAAGAGAGAAGCTTATTACCGTGTTTCCCCAAAAATAAGACAGTGTCTTATATTTTTTTTTCTACGAAAAAAGAAACCAAGTTTTATTTTCGGGGGATGTCTTACCTGGCTGCAGCTGTCCGCTCTGCCATCCAGGGAGCCACAGACAGGTGGGCGGGCGGGGGGCGTGCCCAGGGAGGGAGCTGCAGCTAGCGCTCTGATGCCGTCCAGGGAGCTGCTCTGGGTGCTCTGTCAGCCGATCGGAAGGCATTGTGGTCAGGATGATGAAGAGCCGCTCGGCTCAGTAACGGTTTGGTGGGCGGGTCAAAACGAAACTAAACACATTTTTTGCCGGTGCACATGTCTACTACTTATGAGGGGATGTCCATGAGCTAGAGAAAGTTCAAGGGCAATTCACCTCATGGAGAACTATGAGGTGAACCTCATAGTTGGAGCCGACCTGTGACAATATAACTGTCACATTCGGCTCTATAGATCAGGGAGGGAGCGAATGCATACCGTCGCTCACTTCCTTTCCGATCATCTCCCTGCACCCGAACTAGGTCTTATTTTCGGGGTAGGTCTTATATTACAGAAATCGCTGAAGATAGTGCAAGGTCTTATTTTCGGGGTAGGTCTTACTTTCGGGAAACACGGTAGTTACTATGGACAACTGCTCCAGCTGTTGTCTTCTCCAGTTTTGATAAATTCTCCCCATTGTGTCTGAAGCCAGGGCCTGTCCTTGGCTTGGCATAATGGCACACCCTCACCATCTCAGCACTCATTGCACATACCTTAGCCTTCAGTAAAGGCATTCTCATTGATTGGTGGGCTGGCAGGGCTAAAACAGAACGCTGAGCTGAGCAAAGCTGAGGTTGCAGTTACATCATGCACCTGGGGTTGGGGACAAGGTAGAATAAAGAATTAATAATAGTCGTACCTGCAGAAACCTGTTGGCGATTGTCTCTAAATTATAAAGATGATTCTGAACTTTAACAACTTGTGACATTTTCTCTTTAGGAATCCCCAAAAAGGCTTGTTTATTTTACATTTAGTACAGTGAAGCTAATATACATGGATGATTTTAGTAGTGCTATTTAACAGCTGTCAAATGTCTTCATTGCCCGGTCTACTGCCTGCGTTCTTCTTTTACCGGGAACACTGGCACTGTAAAAAAAATGGGTTGCATTCATTATAGAAATGTTGTCTGTTGACTTTTGTTCATCATCCCAGCATTATGTTTAGTGTTATTTATGTATGTTGCTGGTAATATAATGATGGCTAGAACTCACAAACTCATGGCTTGTAGTTGTTGGACACCAGCCTTTGCTGTAACAGTGATATGTCTGCTTGAAATGTTGAATCTACTGAATAAAACTCCTGTAAATGGGGTGTGCCATGTTTAACAGTAATTTAACCATGCACATCTTCCTGCACATGAAAACAGTAATGACTTGTGGGGACATTATTAGAACAAAGCAGAAGGCCTCAAATTACAAAGGAACTCCAGCCAGAATGTGATTTCTTTTGGTTTGTGTTGGGTGAAGTTATGAAAAATTACAAACTCGGTCAAACTGTTATTTCTGTAATGTCTTCTCCTCACTTCCTGTCATGTCACCTGAACTAAAAATGAGGAGACCAACCAGGACACAAGAGAAAATAAAATGTTTCTTTTAGCATAACTCCCAATTGTCATCTCTTGGGGGGACTGTCCCCATTTTGGAACCAAATCCCCCTGTCCCACTGTCAAACTAGTGTTCTAAATTGAATATATTATGATTTGCAACTATTTGTCATTTTTTAATGCAAAATGCCTATTGATTTGCTTTTGTATTTTTATTTGCCATATTTTTGAGGTGTCTTTGAATAACTTTCCGGATGAGCACTTTGCACTATAAACAGCATAGAACATTAAAAAGAGGAAGGTAATCAGCCAGTAAGTCATGCTACATAAACAGTTTACATATGCAGCAAAGACACATTTAACACAGAACTGAATGTAAAAAAAAAAAAAAAAGAGTATCTAGAGATCTCCCAAGAGATCTCTGATGTATCTGTTAAAGCAAGGTTATCTGCTGTTTATAGGGGATTTCTCAAGCAAAGCCCATTCATGGTTAATTGAACTTCACCAAAATCAGGAGCAGTAATTGACTAAAGTAGATCAAAACCCAATTTAGACATGTAAATTTAGTTTATTTCTGAATTGATATTCTTATGAATTTCTTTAAATTCAGACATTAGGATGCATCCAAATTTCCAAATTTGAACGTGTCCAAATGCAAACAAATCTGAATGTTAATTTTGAATGAAATTCGGACGGATACAAATTTTGTTCAAAACTAAACTAAATCAGACTGTTCTCAGATTTTGTTGGGCTGTGGGGGTTTGCATTACAGGCAAGGTCATTTAACTTTGTTCCAAAATGAAAATTCGGATCTTTCTGAATAGAAACTTTAGATGGATCCAAAATCCGAATAACGAACCAAATCAAATTTTGGATCCAAAATCCGATAAAAACGAAAGAAATAAAAATGTGAATCAGTCGGAAACTAAACACATTTTTTGTGGGTTTACATGTTTTTATTTTGATAGTTTTTAATATTTTTAAGTATACTAGTGATCTTGCCATGAAGGTCCTTCCTTAGGCACTTCCTGTTATTGGGTGACAAATATCTCCTAAGTTCTCTCAGCATTGTCACACTTTCACATGTGCATCAGAACATATTTTATAAAATGAATGCATTTAAGGCCTTCTTGGGTTTGATAACACTATATAAAATTGGACCCTTGAGTTCGCTATGTGGAGCAAAGCTGAAGGGGCAGGTCTCTGACTAATTACCATTGTATTACATGTGGACATGGCAAATGTTATAATATATAGCAGTTAGAGAGTGCTGGTTCACAAATGCAAAATAAAATTGTCTCTTTGTTAGGTGCATCTAATCCATGCTTAGAAATTTACTGATAATAGTGATCCCCACTGGAAACAACTGTTCCCATTTTAAACACAAGGGCAATTAAAATTAGTAGCATTGCCAATTGTAGACAGACTTAATTTAGGTGATTATTATTATACAGGATTTATATAGCGCCAACAGTTTGCGCAGCCCTTTACAATATAATGAAGACATGACAATTACAATACAATTCAAGACAAGATGGTAAGGAGGGCCCTGCCCGTAAGGGCTTGCAATCTAAAAGGGAGGGGCAAGTGATACATGAGGAGGTAGCTGTGTGGGATGGTAATATGCATTACACAGGTTACAAGATTAAAATAACTTTGATTCCTACAAGTACAACTAGTTTCTCTCCTTGCACACCACTGAACTTTTTTTGCGTGTCATCTAGATATCATAAATTAATTGTCTTGCCTAAAATGCATCTAATCACATATTAATGTAACCAATAGCTGAATGTAAACAATAGCCAAGCTATTTCAAATTGCAATAGCCAATAGCAGACTGGCTATTGCACCTGCCCACTACCTCTTCTGATTGACAGCAGGCAGTGGGCAGGTGCAATAGCCAGCCTGCTCTTGTCTATTGCAATTTGAAGTAGCCAATAGCAGGCTGGCTACTGCTCCCAGCCATTGCAGATCAATCAGCAGAGGAGCGGACCCGAAGAAGAACTTTCTACTTCAGGTCTGCTCCTCTGCTGATTGACAGCAGGCAGTGGGCGGGTTTAATAGCCAGCCTGCTATTGGGAATTGCAATTTGAAATAGCCAATAGCAGTAGGGCTGCAGCCAACTAATCGATTTTTTAAAAAATATTTAATCTTTATTTTTACCAACTAATCGATTAATCAATAATAATCGATTATGAGAATAGTTGTCAACTGTGGTTAAATTCTTTACTCCACCAATGTATGTGGTGGCCTATAGTTTTTTTAGGGAGTTTACAGTAAAAAGTTGCCATCACTATTAAACAATTTGTATATCAAAATCATATCCCCTCTTAATCGCCTCACATCCAGCGTGAACAAGTTTACATTTAGCAACCTTGTCTCATGGCTTTGGTGCTCCGGCCCCTTAATTAGTTTTTGTTTCCCTTCTCTGGACTCCCTCTAGCTCAAGGACATCCTTTCTGTGGATAGGTGACCAAAACTGAACCGCATACTCAAGATGAGGCCGAACCAGTGATCTATAAAATAGCAAAATGATTGCCTTGTCTCTAGAGTACATTCCCTTTTTAATGCATGACAGTACTCTGCTAGCTTTGTTTGTAAGCTATTATTCAATCTGTAGTTGACTATGACCCCAAATCTTTTTCCATTTCTGACTTCCCCTTTGGAGTACCCGTTAATGTACCCAAATGTACTCCGCTTGCCTATTTTAAACCTCAATGCATTACCTTGCATTTTTCAACATTAAACCTCATTTGCCATGTAGTTGACCACGCCCCTATTTTATCCAAGTCCTGCTGTAATGTTATAATGTCTAAGCTCGTATTTATTACCCTTCCAATTTTAGTATCATCTGCAAAAACAGAAACATGGCTATTAACACCTTCCCCAATATCATTAATATACAGGTTAAACAGAATGGGGCCTAGCACAGAACCCAGGGGCACGCCACTCTTGACCAATTTGAAAAAGAGCCATTTATAGATACTCTCTGGACACGTTCCTGTAGCCAGTTCTCTATCCATGTACACACCATTTCATCTATGCCCAGAGATTTCATCTTGTATATTAAGCATTTATGTGGTACCGTGTCAAATGCTTTGGCAAAATCCAGGTACCCCACATCCAACGGCCTTCCTCCTTCCAGAATGTTAGTATGTTGGGTTGACAAGAACGGTCCTTCATAAATCCATGCTGATTATCACTTATTATATAATTACCATAAACAACATCCACTAAATAGTAATTTATCATTCCCTCAAACAGTTTGCATACTATTAATGTTAGACTGACTGGTCTGTAGTTCCCCGTTTGGCATCCTGAACCTTTTTTTTAATATTGGTACTACAGTAGCTTTACGCCAATCACTTGGTACCCTTCCAGTCAGTATGGAGTCCTTGAAAATTAGGAATAATGGTCTCGCTATATCCTGGCTGAGCTCTTTAAGTACCCTAGGGTGCAGGTTATCTGGTCCAAACGATTTATTTGCATTTAGTTTTTCAAGTTTTTGTTGGAGCCCTGCTTCCGTCAGCCACTGTGGTATCTTATGCACTACTCACATTCTTATTTCCATTAAACCCGTCTTTTTCTTGATTGTATACTGAGGCGAAAAATTAATTTAATACCTCAGCCTTCCCCCATGTCGTTTGTGATTAATCTCCCATTCTCATCTTTTGTTGGACCTACCTGCTCTTTCCTTACCTTTTTACTGTTTATGTATTGGAATAATTTTTTGAGGTTCTTCTTACTGACTGTGGTGATATGTTTTTCGTAATCTATTTTAGCTGCCCAGATTTCACATTCACATCTCTTATTGCATTCCTTGTAGCTCTGGAATGCCAATGCAGTCCACAACATCTTATAATTTTTAAATGACTGCTTCCTTTCTTTGATGTGTTGTCTTACCATTTTATTTAGCCATGCAGGCTTAGCTCTCCATCTTTTAATTTCGTTACCCAATGGTATGTACTTGGTAATAGCATTATGCAATATATTCTTAAAACAATCCCACTTCTCATCAGTGTTCATTGTTAGAAATAAGTTGTCCCATTCAGTGTCATATACTAGATGTTGCAGCTTATCGAAGTTTGCTTTTTGAGATTTAGCGTTCTTGTCAACCCAACAAACTTTTCTTTTCTGTACCCAACATTAAAAGTAATCACCCTGTGATCACTATTACCCAATGAATCCCTGTTCGCTATGTCTGCAACAAGGTCTGCATTATTTGTAATTAATTAATCTAGTATAGCATTCTTCTTGGTTGTGACATCATCCATCTGATCCATGAAATTGTCCTGCAACAGGTTTAGGAATCGGCCAGCCTTTATTGAATGAGCCGTTCCATTTGGGCAATCAGTGGCATGATAATTGAAGTCACCCATTATAACAACATTTCCCTGATTCCCAGCTATTTCTACTTGGGAATGTAGGTGAGCCTCCTCCTCTTCCCCTATGTTCGGGGGTTTATAACACACACCCACAATTAATTTACAACTAGCTTCAGTCTTATCTATTTCTAGCCACAAAGACTCAACACCATCGAAACTCTCTATCGTGAGGTCATTTTGTATGTGCATAGTTAGATTGTTTTTCACATACATGCATACCCCTCCCCCTTCTAAGAATCCAGTCCCTCCTAAACAGGTTGTATCCCTGTACATTGGTTGCATTTAATTTAATCAGCACAAAAACATAAAGAGGAACTGCCGAAAAAGGCCCAGCGGTCCTCTGATTATGTATTATATAATATGATAATGTGGAGTTCAATCATTTTTGGTACCCTTGGTCTTTGTCTATTATGTACCTCACATGTCCACTAGGACTTTATCATGGTGCACAGGCATCTCCTACCTTATGTCATCATTCACAACCTGTTTATATGCGGACCTTCCTCCCTTGCTAACCTTATATCCCTATTTACACTATCCCTTCTATTCAAAATTATCTTGCAAACTAAAGATGGAAGGTTGTGGTTTAAAAATGCCTTCTTGAGCATTTGCTGAAATAGAAATTCAGCTTCTGAAAAGAGAACCATATGAAAGTTTCACATGAGTGAGCCATCATTCAGTTTATTAACTGTAATTAGAGGGATCGCAATGTATCCTTATGGGTGGCCACATGAAAGCATATTTGTTACTTTAGTTGGACAGAATGCATCCAGGACTGTTTTTACTGACCCGACTGGGTGTGGGCAGGTAAAGGCGGACATACATTTGTTTAGATCCAGCCACCTATAGGGATTACATGGGTTTGTTTCTATCACAGGATGGAGGAAAAAATGGATGTAAAATATTTGCGTGTTTATGTTCTGAAAGATCAGAAGGCATCCATGTGAAAGGGGCCTATGCTGTCCTTATCTGTGCTGCTATGGCTAGTATGTTTCCCTGCTGAACACTAAGACCTATTAGCCTCAACAGGCATGCATTGCAGGGAAACACCCCCATGCACCAATATACCAGAACACCCAAAGTTGTAGAGGTCTGCTAAGACCTCTTTGACACTTACTAATTTATTGCTTTAAATTTCTCTAGGGCATTGACTGATCCAAATGATACTACTCTCAGCAAAGTACAGTTCAATATGTTGCTGCCTTGGGAATACTTAATAATAATAGTTAATATGTAGTCCATACACTGTGCTGTTTACTTGTAATTGATGAAAGTCTTACGATTTTTTTGATACAGAAGTTTCCTTTTAAAAAAAGTATTTTTGCAGGTGTCCTAAGCTTTAACTGTTGTATATCAGACTGGAAGCAAGAAAACAATAGGAAGAACTAAGAAGTTTCACTTCATAAAATGTGTCCATGTTTGCAGTCCTGTCACATTTTAACTCCACTGGTTCCCTTTTACTTGCAAAGGCTTAAGCCTACAGTCACTTTTTTAGGTCTTGGGATTTGTAACTGCATTTCTGTGTGGATGCTCATGTGATCTAATGCTTGCCAGTACGGAAGTCTGACAGTCATTCCAGTTGCTGATCTGAAAATTGCGACATGTGTAGATACAAAACAGATGGTTTTGTCATTGTTGTTCAATGTTTAACCTTATATGCATACATGTTGGCCTCTAGTAGTACACCCAGGTTTTATTTATATTGTTGCTAATTTAAAAGTTGGAGCCTGTGCAAAATTAGATAATCATTTGTGTATGCCAAAGTTGCCCTGTTAAGGCCCCTTTACACGGGCGGTCTGATCCGGTTCGCCTGTCAGTTTCTCAGGCGGACCCGATCGGGTGCCCAATGTAAGTCTATGGGCAGCCATGTGTAAACAAACGGGTGTCCGTTTACAAGCGCTGAGAGTGAATAGAATTTACACTTGTTGCTGGTGAAACAGATCTCTGATCCACTTAATTAAGTCTGATCACACAGGGGGCAGCTCCCCAAGGCCCTACCTGTGCAGTGAGCCCATCATGGCTGGACGTCCCTCCGCTGTATCATACACTGCTCCCCGGACCTCCGTCCCATCAGTACCACACACTGCCCTGACACTGTCTTCTTTACTCCTGTCAGCTGACCTGGATGGGTTCAGAGGGTCTCAGCAGGGGAAGATGTGTGGACAGCAGAAGCGCTGTATGGTCCCCAGTAAGGCTTTCGTGAGGTCCCTAGCAAGTGCAGGACCTTATGGCAGCCGAATCTATTTAGAAATTTAAAGTGCCAGTATCAGTTTTGGGTATCGGTATCAGTGCATCTCCAGGGTTAACCCTACGGTACAAAGCTTGAGACTGGGGGCCAAATAAAATCTTGTGGCAGGCTGTTTCTGGCTTGCGGGCCTTGTAATTGACATATGTGCTCTAAGTAGATCGTTTGCATGGTGGGAATCAAATCCAGCATACTAGTGTTGTGTGGCAAGAGTGCTTTCCACTAAGACACTATGCTAAGCGGTTGATTAACTAAAGGATTGATTTTTGGTTCAGCTTTTGTTCAGTTCAGATACTAAATTCAGTTCAAGGCAATATAAAAATGGACATGGAGATTTGGAGCCTTCACAGAATGGAATGAAAATTACTTGCAGGGGGTGTAAGAAGCAGAACTGACTGCAACTGTTTAGATGTTTGCAGACGCTTGAAATTGGTATGCCTCCTGAGGTGAAGCTTAGTTTATTGTTAATAGTCACAAATAAAATTAATAGGGTCTGTTCCATCACTTAAATAATTTATTTGGGTAATTATTGTATCTATTGTTATTGTCAGCACAGTACTGAATTAATTGGTGGCAATAATGTATTTTATGAATTAATTTGAGTATTGTTTGATGTGTGGCCTTTTGTTCCGGTATTTACTAGGTCTCCTAGGGAACCCATGAAGTGAATTTATGTTAATTTCAGGCTCCTTTATGTGCCTGCATTTGCTTTTTTACATTTCTGTACAGGTACAGGTACACTTTAAGGCAGATCAGTGCTTTTCCCATGCAGGGCATTGATTTAAATAAAGAAACTATAATGGGAGTGATCTCCCACAGTCTCCTGTAGCATGCCCTCTGTCTCTAAACATTTCTGTAGCATAACTGCAGTCTCTGACTATCTCCTGTAGTATATATGCAGTCGCTGACAGTCTTCTGCTTCATTACATTTACTGAATATTTTATGTAATCCTTTGTTAATGTCAAGGGCTGCACTTATGGTCTTCACTATTGCTCTACAGAGATACAGTGCATACTAGTAAAATTGTTTATTCCATACTTTTATACATTTGAAATATGCGTTTTACGAATTATGTAGCTTTTGCCCTTTCAGTATGGGCAAGATGTTGAATGCTTCTGTGTGAACGTCAAATATTCACTTGTGCAGGGAAATATGAATTTAACAGAACTTTACCTGAACATTTTTAAAGGTTTGAAGTGGTGCATTTAAAATTATTTTCAGCCAGTAAATTAAGCCAGGTTCACTTTACCTCACTTTATTCTTTAGCAGTTCAGGCCCTATGTGTATTTTCTGTGTTTAACATAACTGTTTTATTGTATCCTAGCTTTTTCTTTCTTTGCTGATATTGCATAAATAACATTAAAATATATAGATTAATATCCTATAAACGGCCACCACAGCTATTCCTTGTATATGCTTCCTTTTCTGTCACTTCTCCATAACTCTGCTTTTCAGTTGGACAGCCTTACCAACTTCAGCTTCCTCTTTTTCCCATATCCTATATTTCATTATTTGCGCTTGTTCCTCTTCATCTGTTTATACAAAAGGCTAGTGATGTGGAAACCCAGTTACAGGACAACATGCAAACCACACTGTTTTCAAATGCTTCTTTTTTCTTGGCAGCTGAAGGGAAGCAAGGCATACATAAGATGTAGGACACTCAATTCTCTTATTCCTGTTTGTGTTTTGTTTTAGGTATCATTTGTTTGACTGAATATACATACATAGTTTTCCATAATCGAACCAGATAAACATTCAAGAGACAAGTCACAGAAAGTCAGAAATTAAAAATGTTTTATTATATTCTTAGGTACAGTGTTAAACGCATACTGTATCTCTTTTACCCTGCTTTTGCTTCATTCATTTTTGGTTTATATTGACACAACAACAAAACACAGTGCTCCTTTATATCTGAGATCAGACATAACTTCATTACTCAAATATGGCATCACTACATGTAGAACTGAGATCATGATTCCTTGTCTCAGCAACACAAGACAGTTGCTGTATGATGAGGTATCAAGTGGATTAAAGCAAATAACATCTTTATAAATAAAATAGTGACAACATTTATAAGATGTTCAACAACCCAAATATGTAAATCTGGTGTCCTGTATAACCGCCTCTTAAGTGATCATTACATTAAAGAAGTCACAATTCAGACCAAGTGTAAGATGAAAAAAAGAATAAGCAGAGGCTGCTTAAAGTGTGGATCTGGTGTCCAGTATAACTGACTCTTAAGTGCTTATTAGATTAAAGATGTCACAAATCGGAGTGTAAGATGAAAAAAAGAATAAGTAGAGACTGCTTGCAGTGTGAACCCACTGGTAATACACTGAGTAAATCCGTGTATATATATATGTATATATATATATACTGTATGGGACGCTGTGTAATGTTCCCCAACATAAAATTGCAAAGACTTTAAATATATCACTATCTTCAGTACATAATATCATCAAAAGATTCAAAGAATCTGGAGAAATCTCAGTGCACAAGGGACAAGGCCGAAACGCAGTATTGGATGCTCGTGATCTTCAGGTCCTCAGATGGCACTGAATTAAAAACAGTCATGATTCTGTGATTGACATCACTGCATGGGCTCAGGAATACTTCCAAAAATCACTGTCTGTGGACACAGCTCACCGTGCCATCCAAAAATGCAAGTTAAAGCTCTATCATGCAAAAAAGAAGCCATATCAGAACATGATCCAGAAACGCCGCCATCCTCTCTGGGCCAAAGCTCATTTAAAATGGTCTGTTGCAAAGTGAAAAACTGTTCTGTGGTCAGATGAATCAAAATTTGACATTCTTTTTGGCAACCATGGGAGCCTCATTCTCTGGACTAAAGAGGAGAGGGACCTTCCAGCTTTTTATCAGTGCCAAGTTCAAAATCCTGCATCTCAGATCGTACGGGGGTGCAGTAGTGCATATGGAATGGGCTGCTTGCACATCTGGAAATGCACCATCAATTTCAGCAGGACAATGCTAAACCGCATACTGCATTTATGACAACAGCATGGCTTCATAGTAGAACAGTCCAGGTGCTTAACTGGCCTGCCTGCAGTCCAGACCTTTCACCAATGTAAAATATTTGGTACATCTTGAAATGGAAAATACAACAAAGAAGACCCAGGACTGTTGAGCAGTTAGAATCCCATATCAGGCAAGAATGGGCCAACATTCCTCTCCCAAAACTCCAGCAACTGGTCTCCTCAGTTCCCAGACATTTACAGAGTGTTGTTAAAAGAAGAGGGGATGCAACACAGTGGTAAACATGGCCCTGTTCCAACTTTTTTGAGAAATGTTGCTGCCATCAATTTCAAAAATTACCTTATTTTTTTCTTCAAATTGTAATTTTTTTTCAGTTTAAACATTTAATATGTTTATTATTTTCTACTGTGAATAAAATATGTTTGTTTTTTTAAAGATTTGCAAATCATTGCATTCTGTTTTTATGTAGATTTTACACAGCGTCCCAATTTTTGGGAATTGGGGTTGTACCTGTCTATGGCCAACCTAAGGACCTATGTAAAGGGACTTTTGCTTTCATCAGTTTTGCAAAGTCTCAAACTGATCTCAAAAACTGATCTTTAAATGCACCTGAAAGTACATACATAAGCACATGAGAATAGCCCTAATGTTGGTAGAGGTGTAATAAAAACACACAACATAGAAGGTTTTCCTCATAGTAGCCATCAAAATAGAGAAAAGCAAGAAAAATACTGCTGTGTGAAAAGAATGTTGGTACAAAGTTATTTGGAAAAAGTTATCTTGATGTAGACAACAGGAAACTTCCTCTGACCTATCACAACTGATTTTAGGTCTGATGAAGCAGGTCAGAAGTTCAGGTAAAAGCAGCAGCGGCTATGAGGATTGATTGGGAAAAAACTGCATAGTACCATAGAAACATATTCAGGGTTGAGTATTACATGTTCTGATTTGAATATATTTAATGTGATTTTGGTTCATGTTTTAAGAAAAAGTTACCTGAGAAATAATGTAATTCTGTATGAAGCAAACTCAGACTAATTATACTCTAGCCTAACAATCATTCCTGATGTTTGCTTTCATGTTCAGGGTGCTTTGGGTTGACTGGTTGCTTATTTGAAAGCACCCAGCAAAGTTCAAGTTTGCCAATAGAATACAATATGCCGCACCTGTGGACATCAATGCTGCAGTTCTCCTTCAAGCTTTGAATGCTTGCTGTGATGCTAGGAGGCCTTTGTGTATAGCAAGTTAAGCCGGCAATAGCCATTAGAAGACAGACATGTAGAACCATTATCCTACAACTAAAGGATTTTCTTGAATCAGCTGATTTCATCACATTCTCAAACAATTCATCCCCACACAGCTACCTCCTCATGTATCATTTCCCCCTCCTCTTTCAGATTGTAAGCCCTTAGGGGCAGGGCCCTCCTTACCATCCTGTCTTGAATTGTATTGTAATTGTAATGTCTTCCTTACATTGTAAAGCGCTGCGCAAACTGTTGGCGCTATATAAATACTATGTAATAATAATAATAATTTCAGCACCAGCATGTCAGTGTTGCTTAGTTTTGGTACCGGGGGTAAAACCCCATGTCAGGCAAAATAACCTCTTCCCATCCCCCTTTACTGACTTACCATGCCTTGTTCTGCACTGTATTTCTGTGTGGAATTGGCCATTTTTGGTAGAGGCAGGTCTTAGCTTCCTCATATCAGAGTCTCCTGCAAGAAGCAGCACATTAGTGATGTTACTGAATTTCACTTTAAAGCTTATGAGATTATCAGTAGCAGAGGTAGCAGTAGCAGAGGTAGCAGTGCCTTAGATCTTACAATGCAGATATACAGCTATTAGGGTTTAGCATATGAGTGCTTGGTCAAACTCACATACCAGGAAGTGCAGTTTTTTCTCAGGAGGGATTCAAGACAAAAAGTCAATTTTTCAGGGTACAGCTTCGGCACAATTAACACTTGTAGATATTCCCTATAAAACAGCAAATCTTAAAGTGTATGGTCTGTTTATTATACCATTATTGGCATTTTGTTATATGTAATTGATAAGTGCAAAAAAAAATAATATTTGATCATGTCAAAAAATTCAGAGCTGTCTTGTGTGCTCTCCACACTTTCTGCATTATCTTAAGGAGTCCCTCCAGTTCTTAACTTGGACTAAAGAATAATTAGAAGTAGTTTTATAAAGGACAGAGGTCACGGCTGACACTACAACAAAGGCCCACAACAGAACAGTGCATTTCTGGCAGATCAAAAAGTATTTGATGTCCTTGTAGGGACTTTAAACTAATAAAACACAGGGAACTGCATATTTATTGCAGATATGTACTGCATTGTCAGTTAGAGTTAGGGGGCTCAGTGTTTGTGGTTACATTTTAAGGTAAAATTTTAGGTGTGCAAGTGTAAGTGTAGCTAAAACATATTTTAGTTGTGGATGAAGTAAGGAAAGTTTTAGTGTTAACGCTAGGTAGTCTCCCTTTCTAATAATTCTGGTGGGCATTGTCGCTGCACCAGAAGGTGTTTGGAAATCCAAAGTTTTACAGTTTTCCCCAGGACAGGAGCTGACGGTAAATCTATTTTAGTGACAAATAAATGTAGAATTCCCCACACTTTGTAGGATTTTCTTCCCACTTCCTGTTGCATCTTAAGGACAGGAAGTAAAGGGAAAAATCCCCAGTGGGACACAGCAAAACCCTTCCCTACTCCATCCAGAACTGAAAAAAGTTTTGGCTATACATATGCTTTTAGGTTTAGGGTCAGAATTAAGGTTTAGATTTAGGGTTTGGTTAAGGATTTAAATTGTTATGGGGGATTAAATAATATATCTGAACTCCAATCTTGCACAGTTGTAAAGGCTCCTTTTCTGTACTGATATTGCTTACTCTGATTTCACTGCACACTGTGAGCCTCTCGTAGTGTGCTTTAGAAGCTGCAGCAAGTCAGATATAATCTGCCTCAATTTCTGTCTGCAAAGTCCAGCGTCATCTTCCAGTTTCCCCCTAGGCTGACTGCCCTGGCCAGCTCCTTTCAGGCAATAGATTTTAGTTCTTTCAGTCATGGAGACTCAACATTACATGTGAGCATCACCTAGGGTGGTCTGTATGAAAATACGGTGTGCCTAGGATGCCCACACCTCCAGACTGACATTCACCCATCAAGGCATTTTAATTTTTGCACAACCCCTCTCACAAGTCTGCCCACTGCTTGCATTAGGTCTGAGAGCTCTTGAGAGGAGTACTAAGGCAGGATGCTGTGATCATTTAAGAAAACTATGTACAGCATCCTGTGGGCTCATCTAACCAGCCATGATCTTCCTGCACTAAGTAGAGAAGCACAGAGATGCAGGGGTAGCATTACTGGGCCTTAAATAAAGTATCTATTTAAAATGGAAAGGTTTTATTTAAAAATATATTTAGTATGTTTAATATAAACTAATTAAACTTAAAGGAGAACAATGAGGAGTGAAAATCACTCATCCTCATAGTTCGAGCCGACGTGTGACAATGAAACTGTCACACTTCGGTTCAATAGATATGGAAGTGAGCGAACACATACAGTTGCTCGGTCACTTCTCGATCATGTCTCTGCAGAGAGCTGTGACTGTCAGTCACAGCTCCCTGCAGGGATTCCCCCCCCCCTCCCCGCTCCGATCCTCCAACGCTGACTGGCGGAACGGACGGGGGAGGGGGCGGGTACAGCTGGCTCTGCCTCTAGATAGGCAGAGCCAGCTGTCAATCACGCAGCTGGGGGGATTTCTACAGTAATGTCGGGATCCGTCCCGTCTGCGGTTGTCTCAGTATACCACCCGCAGTAGCTCGCGATATACTGAGCTTTGGGTCAAGGGAGGACGTTAGTATATGTCCTCCTGTGACACTTAGGAGAACTATGGGGAAAAACACTTACCCCATAGTTCTCTATTAAGCTATAATTGTAGTTTAAGTGTTTGGTAAAGGGAAATTTAACCTTTTAGTGAAAAAATTATAAATGCACACTTCTCCATAAAAGAAAAAAAGGTGCATTATATATTTTTTTGCATTGGAGCCATTAAAGCATTGCAACCACGATCAGTAGAGCACAGGTGCAATGCTCAAGTTCCTGCAGACTCTTCCTACTATCCATGTCTATATCTCGGTACCTCCATGGTGGCTGATGAGACTTGAAGTTTCTCTATTCGCAGATGGTTGAGGCTTTGAACGTGGAGGCAAGCACAGCTGCACCAAAAAAAATGAATATCAATCATCAGGGAGAAGAACTCCACAATTCAGGTAAGTATCCAGGCAGAAGGGGGGTAGAGGTACCTTTCTGACCATACTTCATGTAACATGAAGTATAGTCAGAAAGGTAAACTTGGGCTTAGGATTCAGAGAATGCAGGAGGACACTTTTTTCCATACTGGTTTTTGGTGCTCGAAACCCCCTGTAAAAATCTACCTGGCACATGGTTCTCGGTGCCAAAATTCAATATACTATTTTTTTTTTAATATGTGCAAAAGAACACTCCAGCACGTGTCCACAAATATCTGTGCATGCCTTCTTCAAAGTTCTCAAAGTGTGTAGAATTATAGCTTTGTTTAGAGGGGCAGTGCCAATTAGTTATTAGAGCTACACACCTTGGTCAGTAATATTACACCTAAATTCAATAATCTTCACATGGGATTTAAATAGATTTCTGTCTATTTATTTTTAATTGCCATAACATATAAGTGACTGTGACATTCACTAAACATTCACTGCAGGTGAATCAATCACTGTTTTTTTTAAAAAAACACATGCACCAGAAAGATACACCTGCAGTGAAAGTTTAGTGGGTGTCTCTATCTTTTAACTATACCCCTTACAGTCAGTGAAAACCAGTGGAGAACTTAGGAGCTACGGAATACACATTGTTCCCCTCTTCCCTGCATTTAACCAGAAATAAACACTTCTCTTTTATGGTTCTCGTTCAGACAGCTCTATTGTGAAAACAGGAATATCTTAGGACAGTGTGAGGAAGTGGAAACTACACAAGCAAGGAGAGTGTTGGATTTTGCAAGTGTTGAGTAACAACATTTATCATGCAAGCTGACTTAACTGTTGATTATTTTCTCTATGTGCAAGTTTCATTAAAGTGACACTGAACTAAGGAGTTAAATCTTGAAAATACATTTAAGCACCTTAACTGTTAACAAAAATGTATCTTATTTGTGTATCTCTCAGCTGTAGATTCTCAAATCATCTCTGAATTGGTGCTGACATTGTCCTTTCTTCTGGAGGCTGGCTACTTTTATCCCCCATGGTCCCCGTGTGTGTTGTAAAGTAGCCACCACTCCAAGCTAGCTGAGGATCTAGAGCGGTGAGTGATACACAAGTAATAGTTAAAGCAGAACTATGGGGTAAGTGTTTTTCCCCATAGTTCTCCTAAGGGTCATGGGAGGACACAAACTAGTGTCCTCCCGTGACCCAAAGCTCAGTATACTGCGAGCTACAGCTCCCGGTATACTGCGACTGCCGCAGCCGGAACGGATCCCGACATTACTGTCGAGATCCACCCAGCTGCGTGATTGACAGTTGGCTCTGCCTATCAAGCGGCAGAGCCAGCTGTTCCCACCCCCCTCCCCATCCGTTCCGCCAGTCAGCGCTGGAGGATCGGGGAGGGGAGGGAATGTCTGCAGGGAGCCGTGAGTGACAGCCACGGCTCTGTGCAGGGACAGGATCGAGAAGTGAGCCGACCTGTGACATTTTCATTGTCACACGTCGGCTCCAACTATGAAGTTGAGTGAAAATCACTCACCTCATAGTTCTCCTTTAAAGTACTTGAATGCATTTTTAAGATTTATCTCCTAAGTTTGGTGTCACTAAATTCCACTAGAACAGAATACTATATTACTATACTATATAAGTTATCATTGTGCTCTCCTTTGTTATAGCTGAACTCTGTGCACTGTAAAAATAAATCCACATTAATGAAAGGCTGCAGCATTATGTACAACTCTGTACGACTATGCACTGACCCCCCATACAATACAGTCAGTGTAAAACACTCTATGCCCAGGGTTACAGTTTCGGTTGGAGTGCTCAGATATAGCGGGTCGCTCGCCCTCCAGTTCCTCTGTTCAGTAAACATCTTGCATCCTTTTAATACACACAAGGTGCTTTGTGATTGGAGGTAAGGAGATGGTGATGTTTATCCGTCCCTTCTCCAATCAGAGAGCACTTTGCTTTCATTGAAAAGGATGCAAGACATTTACTGAATAAAGTAACTGGAGTGTGAGTGACCCACTGTGATCTGAGTACTCCAGTGGGAACTGTAACCCTCACTGAAGGTTGTTTGGTGCTGACGACACTGTATGGGGTAATGTCACCACTCCCTCCCCTTACTTTTTCCACCATCCCCTTTTACCAGAAAATATACTCACCTGCCCAGCAAACTGCTTCAGTTGTGAATGGCAGGCATCTCAACTTTACATACCAGCAAAAGCTTCCTAAGGCCTGGTTCACACCTAGACGGCACCTTGTTTGCGTGTTTCTTCACGCGTTAGCTGCATTCAGTTATTTGCGTGCTTATGCACACTATTAATGCGCATTTAAACGCGCGTACATGAAACCGCATGTTTTGACTGGCAGCTCATAAAGCGTTTAAACGTGCAAAAATGCTCACGAAAATGTGCAACCTGTTTCTGCCGCGCGTTTTTGGGCATTTCCAATTAAGTCTATGGGGCATAAATCTGCCCAAAGAAGCTCATGTACCTTTTTGGGCATTTGGCGTTTTCATGCTGGCGTTTTACTGCTCAGGTATAAACCAGAGCCATTGAAAATCATGAGATTTCTTGTGTTGGGCTTTTAAAAGCGCTTTTCCAACTGCTCAAAACTCCTAGGTGTGAACCAGGCCTAAACCTTCCTGCCATGGCCGAATGCTGTGCCACTCTTGACAGACAAAGCTTTTACACTTTACGTTACTGTTAGAGCTCACAACTAAGCCCCACCCCCACACATGCCTATTGGCCCAATATTTTAAATAAAATTATAGTTTTCACCTTTTTTCATCCTTTGTTGCATCTCAGTGCCGCTGATCTCCTGCACCTCTTAGCAGCCACTTCTTGTCTACATTTACACTGCATTCTACATACACTCCAGCTATGGCAGCTATGGCTGCATGTAATTTCTCAGGGTGCAGCTTTATGGTGGTGACAACATAATGTATGTTGAAATTGCCACTTGTAGCCTCCATCAGAAGCCCTGATGGCAGGGCGACAACACAGGAGCACAACTGGGAGACAGGGACAGTGGGTTTTCACCCTATAACAGCAAGTGCCTGGCCAAGATTCTTTAAGGCAGAATCATTAGGTATTGTTTTAATGACAAGTCCAGATTTCAAAATATTGAAAGTGACTTTTGAAATGACATAGATATGTTAAAGTGTATGTGAGATTGTAGTGATTGAGTTTATGTCTACTACTTTTTTTTAAATCACTTGATAATGTGTGTTTAGTACCATAGTGAACAATTACAATGCATTTTAGAAACCTATGTGCCCTAAGAATTACTATGCTTTTAAAATACCTTTAAGTATTTTCCAGCGTTAAAGTGTCACAACATCTTGGAATTACACTAAGATGTGTAGTTACACAAGCATCATGTTTTTCAAGGAAATCTTAGCACATAGGCTGTCTGGGTGCGGTCATGCTGAACATTTGTCCCATGGGAGATAGCTTATCAGACCCTTACTGACCTTCCCTGCCCAGCTAGGATCAGACAGGATAAAAGCCTGGAAGAATCATCAGTTTTCTGTATCAGTAAAGGCAACACGTTGCACATTTCTTTGCATCTGTAATAGGAAAATTCAAAAGTGAAAGTTACATAGTTACTTAGGTTGAAAAATAGACATGTCCATCAAGTTATAAGATAAAAATGGATACATTTAAAAGTGTTTGTTTTTTATCCCCAGGGAACAATACAGAGTGCAGTTTTATTTCTATGTGCAGACTTTACTTAACTCACTTTGTATTATTTAATGCATAGTCATGTGTATGTTTTGTATGGTAATGTAATCAAAACAATGCTTGGCTATCATTTTTTAATGAAAAATTGTCAGGTAACTGGAGTGTTAAGTTTACTCATAGTGCGGTCAGGATTTTACAGGTTACCAATATGGTATAGAATTTAGAAGATGTCTACAAGCCTGATCAGATAATGATAAAGTGGTAAAAAGTGGTTATTCTAGTTTCTAAGGAAACCGGGAACCCACAAAATAGCCACAAGAGCACTCTAACTAGACTGCTCCTAACTGGTAACTGGTGGCTTCCTCTAAAATCAGCAGCAAGCTCTGGAAAATGTAACTTTTCTTGTATTATATTTCCTGTATTATATTTCCTGTAACTGCTTCAAACATAGGTATGCAAAATGGATTTTCCGTGTTGCTTAGAACAACATTTAAAATAGTTTAAATACCCTGTTTCCCCGAAAATAAGGCCTACCCTGGAAATAAGACCCAGTACTATTTTTGGGAATTGCCAAAATATAAGACCTACCCCAAAAATAAGACCTAGTTGTGACCATTCCCAAGGCCAGTGGTGGCATAAGGGGGAACTTGAAGACCCGCGGGAGAGGCAGGAGAGAATCAGTGGTGCCAATGAAGCCAGCGCTAGAGGAAGAAAGGCGGCACCAAAGGGAGCAGATCCGCATAAGCCGATGTTTCCTCTATAGCGCCGGCTCCTGTCCCAGGCAGAGTGATACCAAATGCACTCCGCCTGTGAGGAATCGATAGTGAAAGTGTGCTTTGCTCATTCTGGCCAGCGATTGGTAAACAGATTTCCCTGATCACCATATTTTTTGTACATGAATACATGTAGACTTTTCTACATGAATAAGTGTGGATTGTTGTACATTATAAAAAAATAAGACCTACCCCAAAAAAAAGACAGTGTCTTATTTTCGGGGAAACACGGTATATATGGAATTTGTGAATATGCTTTATTATGGTGCAATACTATGGTTTATTATGGTATGATACTAGCCAAAATTGATAATAGGAGTATTGAGAAAGAAAGGTAATATTATGTATGCACATCCCAAAAAAGTTATATGAGTTAAGTGAAGAGTATGCCACCATTACAACATTGTAAAGCTGGCCATACACTGCTCAAATTTCAGCCTGATGACAGTCATCAAATGACTTTTGTCAAAGGAGGTGATCCAAAAATTCTCAGCCAAAAAGTGATTTGGGCCAATCAGCTGTTCGGGTCTTCTGACAGCAGCACAGCCACTGCTATAAGAATACAATGGCCCGGCAGGGGAAATTCCTCTATCCACACTGTTTTGCTTGGATTGGGTAATCAAGTTTATTGATTCCATTTCATGTGCAGGAAGCTTGACTTAAGCACCTATTTATGTTTCTGCTTTAGGGTTCTAGGCCTGCTGACAATTGATTAATCATAGTATCCTGTTAAAACAATATCTACTATTAGTAGATAGTAGACTACAGCTAATCCTCGCTTACCGACTTACCTGCTTTGCGACCACTCGCACTTACGACCGCCCTCCGACCTTGCGCGTCAGTGCGACGTGTCACCGGTGGAAGTGATGTCCTCCGTTCTTCACTGCGGGTCCCGGTAAGTATTTCATTGCCCGATGTACAGTACACTGTTCAGTACTGTACATCTGCAACGCTATACAGTACTGTACTAATGCAGTACAGTACTGTATAGAGTTCCTCACTTAATGACCAACTCGTTTAACGACCTGGTCGTAGGAATGGAACTCGGTCGTTAAGTGAGGAATACCTGTACTATTATATTGTATATTAGAAATGTGTGAGTAGCATTGTTACATCAGTCATGTAGTTTGTGTTGATTAGAATATGACATGAAGAACTTTATATTTTATCCAGCTGATAAGGAGATTTTTTTTCATGCTGTGACAAAAGATAGAATATGTTACCTAACTAAACACTCTACCAATACAAAAGTATTACTAATTCAAGCAGTGCTAACATCCATTAACTAAATGCCATGATATATGCGATATACCGGGGTTTGTGTCATACATACCTTGCACTTTGTGGATATTATAACTGTGACAAACAGTATCACCACTTCAATGAAGCCTTGAAAGTGGTTTGTTCAACCAAGCATCCTGTTTGCTTTCTTCATTGCAGCTGTACGCGAGGCTGAGCGGTTTAGGGATTTACACGCTATCATTTTAAAAACTTTTTCCCGTAAGTACTGTATGTTCTTGCTATGGTGTGGCATGGTTACATTTTCATGCATGCAGACTTTCCTATATAGTAAGTGGTTATGATATTTCGTGGCATGTGGTGATGTGTTGCATGCTCTGGAAAAAAAACATGCTAATTTTAGATTTGTGTTTGTATGTTTTTACAATTATACAGATGGACCAAACGCTTTTGCAAAACAGAATATTAAAAGAGAACTATGGGGTAACCTTTTTATCCCATAGTTCTCTGTAGGGTCACAGGAGGACATATACAAACGTCCTCCTGTGACCCAAAGCTCAGTATATAGAGAGCACCGCATCCTGGATGGATGCCGACAAAACTGTTGAGATCCACCCAGCTGTCTGATTGACAGTGAGCTCTGCCTATCTAGAGGCAGAGTCAGCTGTGCCTGCCCCGTCCGTTCCTCCTGGAGGAGAGGGGGGGGGGAATCCCTGCGGGGAGCGGTGACTGACAGTGACCACTCTCTGCACTGAGATGATCGGAAAGTGAACAAGTGACCATATGTGTTCTCTCACTTCCCGATCTATAGTGCTGACGTATGACAGTTTCAATGTCACACGTTGGCTCTAACTATGAGGATGAGTGTAAATCACTCACCTCATAGTCCTCCTTTAAGGGGTTGATTTACTAAAGGCAAATACGCTGTTCACTTTGTGAGGGAAGTTTCCCTTAGCTTTCTAAATGCGGTGAGAAATACCCAACCACGTGCAAGGAAATAAAAAAATAAATATATATATTTTTTTCTTGCCCATGATTGGCTGATGTAAGTCAGCAGAGCTTCCTCTCATTCACTAAGCTAAGGTAAAGTGAACAGTCTATTGACCTATAGGTATAACAACCCCACTATGTGATACAAGTGTATAGTAACTTCTGTATTTATCTTCACACATGTCTATATAATGTTGTCATAACCTAAGCAGGTGAAAATATTAAGATATTAAGGCTTTTCAGAAGCCCATTTACTGTTACAGAGTGTAATGTGTTTCAAAGAACCTGCAGAAATGTGCCACATGTACCATGAGCTCTGAGCAGTCACATGTAGCATAAAAAAAATAACTCTTGCTGGGCATTTTATACACAGTAGAAGAAATGGAGACTTTTAAATATGACATTTCTCCTAGAAGCATGTGTGATGCTAGCTGTTCATTCTTCACCTTTAACTTAGTCTGCATGTGAGATGTTTCAGTGTTGCACAATAAACACTCTTTAATTAATAAATATAATTATTTCCTGTACATATTTTATGCATGTGCACATTAATTTACCACTTGCACTAAGAATGTAAGCCTGGCCATACACTAAAAGACTTATTTTGTTCAGTCTTTCATCCACACTAAACAGTGTGACTGGATACAAATCCCACTGCTGGCTATTGTGTTCAGCAGTTGCTGGAGCAGACAGTGCCTGCATCAGAATACCCCTGACCATGCCTGCATCTAATTGGCCAAAAATTTTCAGACCAGATCCTTTCAAAAAAGTCGATTTTTATCTAGCAGATGGGTGACGAGGTCACCCTCAGATCAGACTGCAGCCAGTTCATCAGGAGTCAGCTTAAATTTTACTTCAAGCACACCCATAGTCATTGTGATAGAAAACTGAGAACATGCCTCCCCATGTCTCTCTGTTGGTTCAAAATTATACATGGTGGTCGAACTCTCTAGTAGTCATATAGGGCAGAAGGGGAAGGGGACAGGCCAAGGCTTGACTTAGGAACTGAAGTAATAATTTGTATGATTGAGCACCATGGGTTTCAAGGCTTTCAGGGAGATCTGGAAGGCTGCACAGGGAACATTCAGGCACTTTTACATGCTTGCATTGTACTTTCATTATATGAACTTAAAGTGACATTAAACCCTCAGATTTTTTAACATAAACCAATACTGTAATGTGTGCCTTACTGTAATCCATGGTAGTTTCCCTTCTCTTTGCTGCTTTTCCTTTTAAATCCTCATGTCTTCTCATGCTTGGGGAGAACTTCTCTTTGCAGCTGAGTGCCTCTTCCTGTAGTGCTGGCTCAGGTTGCAAACCTACACACAGACACCATGGGGTCTATTCACGAAGCTGCCAAGGGCAGCCGAGTGAATGACCGATCTAAAGTGAAGTGAGCCGAACACTGTTCGCCTATTCACTTCAGGATGGTACGGCTAATTTCAGCCATACATCGGCTGAAATCAGCCGTACATCGGCTTGCTTCGTGTGGCTTTGGGTCGGCCGAACATGCTCAGCATGTTCGGCCAACCCGAAGTGCAGAAGGAGTTCGACTCAGCCGATCCAACATCTGGATCGGCTGAGCCGAACCTCCGGCAGGCTACTCACTGCTGTTCGGGCTATTCTTAAAGATCCCGAACAGCAGTGAGTGAATAGCCGAATGCCGCCGAGCGGCATTTGGCTCGGTTGTTCTGCTCGGTCCCTCAGAGGTACCGAGCAGAACAGAAAAAGAGTGAAAAAAGTAAATAGCAAACGATTGTGCGGAGCTAGCAGTGACAGCTAGCTCCGCCCAATAGTTTCCTATTGTCCGGTGGCTCTGCTGCTGTCAAAAAAAAGAAGAAAAAAAACTCTCTCACGGGCGCTCTGGGAGCCTCCCGGTCCCGGCCGCCCAGAAGAGAAACACTGCTGTGTCTTTTTTTTTCTTTATTCTGACACGATCGATGTCACAATAAAAAAAAAAGAAATTTCCCTATTGAAAAGCATTGGGACATTACTATTGGCTATTTCAATTTGCATTGTACCCGCCCTCTGCTGATGGGCCTGGTGGGGAACTGCAGCAGAGGGCGGGTACAATGCTAGTTTACTATTGGCTATTGCAAATACCTGCTTACGCCCCTGCGCCCCTGCTTCTACTGAACCGAAGGGGTCCTGGGGCCGGAAGCTACAGCCAGATCCTTCGGCAGCTTCGTGAATAGACCCCCATATATCCATTCCAGAGACAAGGCAGTCTGCTGCAAAACAGAAGTTCTGCCCAGCATGAGAACAGATACAGATTTAAAAGGAAGAGCAGCAAAAAGAAGGGAAACAACCATGGATTACAGTAAGGCACACATTACAGTATTGTTTTGTGTTAAAAAATCTGAGGGTTTAATGTCACTTTAAGGGATTGTGTACATGAACTTTATTCATGTCTAAACTGCCTTTCTCCCCTAACAAGTCAATGCATTGCAAAGCAGTTTGAAACAGCTAAGAAGGTAATCAGAAGCAGGTCAGTAGCATGCCTAAAAGCATACCTCATTTGCCACTCCACAACTCTTTAAACTGCTACAGGTACACATTCACGTTACTAATCCCCAGTGTCTCTAAGTGTGTGTAATTTTTGTGCACTTTATCTTAAAGCAAGCATAATAAAATGTTTTTTTCTATAAAGGCTAAGTTCACCTTTAAAGAAATGCATATTAAGTAATAAAAAAAGCATTTTTAAAATGTTTTAATTTAGGCATTGCCACTATGATCACTAGATTGCGGCTGCTAAGCTTCCACAGTTTCCTCACAAACTGAAGCGCCGTACTGAGCTGCAGAGTTTCAGTTTAAATCTCCCTCTAAAATGGCACGCTGACCATTCTCTTTGCTAGCAAGAAGTGCTTCTTATTGGTCATCGTGGTCAGGTGATCGTGCTGACCAATGAGTGCTCGCCTTATGAGAGTGACATTTTAACTGAAATTCTGTACCTCAGTACAAAGCTTCAGGTTGGGTGGAAACCGTTGAAGCCTGAGTTTTGCAGCCGTGGTCCAGTGATCACAGTTGCAATGCTTTCCAGGCTTGAATGCAACAATAAAAAAAAACAAATTTGTTTCATATTGTTGCATATGCATTTCCTTAATTTTTGCAAGAGGTGAATGTAGCCTTTAAGGAAAGAGAAAACTCTGTCTTGTTCTGCTATGTGTACTTAATAAAAAATGTAAATAAGGTTACATTTACAACCTTTGCAACTTTGTATTCCTATTTGTTATATATATGCTAATCTAAAGTACAGGGTCACTCTTTTTTCGATAGTTACTAACTTGTTCATTATGTTGTCTCTTCCAGCTGATAATATTAAAGTAGAGACTCACAGTGATGAGGAGAATGGTCGTGCTTGTGAAATGAATGGCGAAGAATGCGCAGAAGATTTACGAATAATCGATGCAGCAGGGGAGAAAATGAATGGCGCGCTGAATGGACAGGGCACCAAAGCCTTGACAGGAGTTGGAGGTATTCGACTTCCTAACGGAAAACTAAAATGTGATATCTGTGGGATAATATGCATCGGCCCCAATGTACTCATGGTACACAAAAGAAGCCACACTGGTAAGGCCTGACATAGTTTTTTCTTTAAAGGCCGAAACAATTATACGTCATGGCATGCTATAAGTGCTGCGATCATGTGGCTTTATATGAGGCAGTTGACCACTTACACAATGTAAACTGTTCTTTTCTCCAAAAACAGCTGTGACATCAATATTGCAAGGTGTTTCTGTTTAGGTCAGGAAAATACTGTTGTGTCTAATTTGCAAATTAAGGCTAAGAATTCAAATTTTACTTTAGAGCATATGTAAGCAAGAAAGAATTCAGATAATAGACAGTAAAATATTATTCACTACAAATTCATCTTATCATAGTTTACATTGCTGGTAATACATTTAGTCACCTAAAAATAAAAATAGGTATTTTATGGGGGCAGTGTCAAGGGTGATGTCAAGATGGTACTACTAGTTTGATGAAAGTCCCTCATGGGCTATGAACTTAGCACTCCATTAGGTTGATTTACTAAAGGCAAATAGGCAGCTTACTTTGCAAGGGAATTTGCACTTTTTTGGTGGAACTTTTCCCTTAGCTTAGTGATTATGGTGAAATTTTACTTGGCAAAGAATACCCAATTACATACAAGGAAAGAAAAACTGTATTTTTGCTTGCACGTGATTGGATGATGGAAGTCAGCAGAGTTTCCACTCATTCACAAAACTAAGGGAAACAATTCAACGAACCACACAAACGGTACCGCATTCCAGATTATATGTAACAGTACTATGAACAAAACATTTACTTTTTGGATACCCACAAGAGCAATCAGCAATGTAGAACATGTATCATCTTTATTTCCATAAACACATATTAAAAAGACATATAAAATACATAAATGTGATGTTTGGAAGTACTGGCTCCAAATATAGCAACTAATTATCACCCTGAAATATCCAACTCCGATGGACAGAAATGCTGTTGTATATCAACGTATATGCACGAACAATGGTTTGATATACAACAGTATTTCTATCCACCAGAGTTGAATATTTGAGACGGATAACTAGTTGCTATATATTAGATCCAGTACTTCCAAACATCACATTTATATATTTTTTTTAATATGTGTTTATGTAAATAAAGATGATACATGTTTACATTATTAATTGTTGATTGCTCCTGTGGGTACATAAAAAGTAAATTTTTTGTTCATTGTATTGTTAGATTGTTAGAGAACATTCCATAGGTTAACTAAGGGAAAAGTATAACATATTTTAAATCACCACCTAAACCATGATAACAAACACCTAACATTCAAGTACAAACACCAAACAGTGTTAAATGGGGCTTTTAAGATGTCGTCAGAATGCAAAGGGACTTAACCAAACATATAATGATGCATAAACCACATGTTATATAATTTATTGAGATAACAACCATTTTTAAAATACATTTAAGATATATACATACAAAATATACATTCATGTTAAAAACATATCAAATAGCAGCTCCCTTGATAACGATATTAAATACAACGGCATAAAACCTCCCTGGAACAATCTTGACAATATATTTGAACAATTTCATAAAAATTCATAATCATCATTGAAATCATATGTAGTTCTGTACTGGGTCCAGCTTTCTACACGTTTTGTGAAGCTTCATCAGGAAGAACTGAGGTAGCCTATGATGTTCACATGATACGTAAATACATCAAATAATTACATTTGAATAAACTCCACTATACATAAATACCATTTTGTGAAGACTTCCTGGTGATTAGATCCACATATTTGGGGAGCCTCCCTCATCACCCAGGAAACAGAGAGGATGGAAAACTTACAAGGGTGACAAGGCAGGGGAGACACAATGCCTATCCATGAATACCTATAAATGTTACAATGTATATTGTGACTCTACCATTATTAATGCATATAGAAGGTGTCAAAACCATAACAGGTGTCTCTCCAACAGACAATCGATTAGTATATATAAATCACATAGTACCGCTGGCTAAGTAGGGACAAACTCAATACCAAGTTCCTCCATATCCAAGGATTACAGTCAGCAAAGATCATGATCATGAAATATATTTTTATCTCCGATAAGTTTAGGAAAAGTCATAGATAACTAATGGTATCCAGCATGTCACTATATGTACCCAAATATGTCTAAATATATACAAATATGTCTAAATATGTATGCAGATACTCCGAATAGGTGCATGTCATCCTACCTGTCATTATAACAAAAATGTTTACATAGAGAATAAATATAGTCATGCCGAAACCTGCTCAAAACAAGAACCCTGCCAGTTCCCACCGCCTCATCACACGCCGCCTGGCACTGTCGGCGTGTACGCATGTGACCGGAGTGGGCCGTAGATCCACAGATGTGCCCTTAAAGGGTGCATCTGTAATGGAGGTTTCCCCCCAAATGCGGGGCCCCTCCCCCTCCGGGCCCCTGTCGAATAGGACCCGCGCCAAAAAATTTGTCAGCGCCGTCCCATTCTCACGTCCACATTTAAATAAACTCCACTAATTAAACATTAAAAATATAAATGAACAATCACAGAGTAAATACAGAAATACCATTTTGTAAAGACTTTGTGGTGATTATATCCGCATATCTGGGGAGTCTCCCTTATCACCCAGGAAACAGAGAGGATGGAAAACGTACAGGGGCGACAAGACAGGGGATGCAAGGGGCCTATCCATGAATACCTATAAACGTTACAATGCATATTGTGACTCTACCATACAGGGGCATAACTAGAAATCACAGGGCCCCATAGTAAAATTTTGTTTGGGGCCCTGTGATTTCTAGTTACGCCCACCTGATATCCCAAATAGCCCCCCTGTGAGTGACCCTGCAGAGCCCACCATAGACTGTCTATGGTGGGCTCTGCAGGGTTTCAGGTGGGCTTGTCAAACCCTCTTATCTGTCAGCCCCGATCCGTTTTCTGCCTCCTCCTCCAAATTCGATGCCGGGCCATGCCTCCTCTGTCACTGGGCCCCGCCTCCTCCATTGCTGTCGACGCTGGGCCCAGCCTCCTCCTCCGCAGCTGCTGGCTCTCCCTGACTCAGCAGCGGTTGTGAGGAGGAATGCATTGCTGCATAGATCACTGACAGGTTGTCAGTGATCTGAACAGCGGCATGTTCCTCCTCACAGCCGCCAGTGGCAGCCAGCAGCCTGAGATGCCATAGCGACCCAGGTGGCCTGCACGGCATCAGTGGGATGTTTTGGCCAGGGCCAGATAGCGGCCGCCTGGGTCGCTATGGCAATTGTCCACCACTGCTACCATATATGGTATTATTAATGCATATAAAATGCATATAGAAGGTCTCAAAACTACAACAGGTGTCTCGCCAACAGACAATCGATTATTATATGTAAACCGCATTGTACCTCTAGCTAAGTAGGGACAAACTGAATACCAAGATCCTCTATATCTAAGGATTATAGTCAGCAGAGATCATGATGCTAATATTTTGATGCTAAAATATATACAGTATGCAGATACTCCGAATAGGTACATGTCATCCTACCGGTCATTATAAAAAAAACTTTTACATAGAGAATAAATATACACATGCCTAAACCTGCTCAAACCAAGACTACAATGTGGATATGTCCATACCTTGTAAGTGTGATCAGAATCATCACACACTTGAAGCCAGCTTCCCCAAGCCCAGCTGACCTTGTCTCCACTCTCCCTGCTGAGTTCCCGTCACCACATCACTTTCTGCCTGGTACTAGAAGCATGTGACGTATACGGCCGGAGCGGGCCTTAAGTCCATACATGCGCCCCTTAAAAGGCGCATCAGTAATGGAGGTTTCCCCCAAATGCGCGGCCCCTCCTTCCAATGGGACAGTGGCAGACAGAGCCCAAAGAAGCAAGCGGGAACGTCGCCCCTCCCCATTCCGACCAGAGGAGAGGTGATGCTTAGGTTCAGACCATCCCCCATTAGATGTAATAAGGGGGCATGCCCGATAAATCCCAATCCCTGTAAGAGAAGCAGCTTCCAGGCATGTGAGCAAGCACAATCCAGCGCTCAACATTAAAAAACTAAGGGGTCTATTCACCAAGCTGCCGAGGGCAGCCGAGTGAATGACCGATCTGAAGTGAAGTGAGCCGAACACTGTTCGGCTATTCACTTCAGGCTGGTACGGCTGATTTCAGCCGTACATCGGCTGAAATCAGCCATACATCGGCTTGCTTCGAGTGGCTTCGGGTCGGCCGAACATGCTCAGCATGTTCGGCCGACCAAAAGGCTGCTCGGCCAGCTTCGGCTTTCAGCACGGCTCAGCCGAGCAGATACATATGCGTTCAGCTCGGCTGAGCCGCTCGGCCATGATCGGGAGCTGTACGGGCTATTGTGAATAGCCCGTACAGCACCCCTTCGGTTCTACTGAACCGAAGGGGTCCTGGGGCCGAAGCTAGCCGAAGGATCGACCGAAGCTATGGCCAGATCCTTCGGCAGCTTCGTGAATAGACCCCTAAGAGAAAAGTTCCCATGCAAAGTGCAAATTCCCTTGCAAAGTGAACAGCCTATTTGCAGATATTCAACCCACATTACTTGAGATGGAAAAGTTCTTTCTATTTAGTCACTATGCTACCCTGCTAAAATGTGGAAGGGACAGAAGTGAGCATGTGTACCCTTTTAGTTGATCACCTTGACCATGAATATTGTCTTAATGCGGAATCTACCACGTTAAAATGAGAGATAGACTGATAGACAAGAATGTGACTACTGTTGATATAACATTTTTCAGCTTAGTAGGAGAATTTTATTTATTTATTTTTTGCATTAACAAATATAGAATGAGCATACATATATTACAAAATGTAGCTTAACATTTGTGTTAACTTTCCATGTGGTAAGCCTATTTGACCATAGTTCTCTTCTGGGTCATTACTAATGTCTTCCGGTGTCGCAAAACTCAGTATATAGCGGGCTAATGGCCACCATATGCTGAGAACGCAGAGCCGCACCACAGCCGTGACGGCTCCCAACAATACTTTCGAGATCCACCCCAGTGGCTGATTGACAGCTGGCTCTTCCTCTCTAGAAGCAGAGCCAGCTGTGCCCTCCCCATCAGTTCCTCCAGTCAGCGCTGAAGAAATGAAGAGGAGAGGGGGGAATCTCTGCGGGGAGTGGTGGCTGACAGTCACCACTCTCTGCAAGGAGAGGGTCGGGAAGTTAGCGGTCGGCGGTATGTGTTTGCTGACTTGCTGATCAATAAAGCCGACCTGTGACAGCTTTAGTGTCACAGGCTTGAATTATGGGGATGATTATTTTTCTAGTAGTTTACTACTATTAATGCTGGTCTCACAGGGTCCTCAACAGGACATCACAGAAATTCTATTGTGTCATCCTCATGACACAGTAATGTAAAATGGCTCAATGGTACTGTACGTACATTTATATTGTGCATGTAGTGAAATGTTAATTTCCTACTTTTTCACTTTCTATAGAAATATGTTAAGAATGTTGTAACAACATTATCATTAAAAGTGCAGCCAATAGTCTCTAAAATCTTGAATAGGGCAGTCTATAGTCCCCAAAACCTTAGGCTCTAGTTTTTGTTCTCTTTCCATTTTCAGGCTTGATCCTTAACCACTAATCTAGCCGCAATCTTTGTTAAATAAAAAACAGGAATCATTACTAGCTGCTGTAAAATCCCTTCTAATGGCTAGGTCAGACATAAGCTACAGCTTACGCGTTGTTTTGTAATTCTTCAGCAGCTAGAGGGCGTTTGCTGCATGAATGATAGGCTCTACTTATCTTTATGAATGATGAGTAAATCAGACACAGTGGAGTGAGCTGAGATAGGGATATGGGTAGTAATTTTCTATTGCTTTACCATATATTTGTTTTAAACTAAAGTGCAAATGAAACATGCTTCGACTAACCAGTATGAATCTTTATGTAGGATAGAGATGTGTACCTTTACATAATGCTCCTTAGTGGTAAAGTTCAGAAATTAAGAAACACTATTTATTCTATTGTTCTAGGCATTTCTTACAATTTCCATGTCACAGCTGTTATGGACTACGGTATTTTATATTGTGTATACTTTGTGGGGGCCTATTACAAATTTTAGTGGGCAAAATTATTACACTGATTAATTCAAACACAATTTCAGAAAACCCTATTTCCTTTTTGAAACATCTACATACACTAAACAATGCTTTTTCAGACGAAGAGTCATGTCTTGTAGCATGAAGAAATTGACTGTCAATACTCTTTTTTGGCTTTAGGGAAATGTGGAACGGCTTTGAAAAGCATTCCCTTCCCAGTGGCTCTCAGTGTACTGGCTGGCTGTTGCTCTGCACTTATCCGGGGCTTAAAAAACCCCACAAAATTATATCAAATGTCAAACCAAATCACAATGGAAACATACTCATTGTTTTCACTATTCATTACTGCTAAATGATGAGCTAAACCTCGTGATTAGCAGTCTATGCCTGTGTATGACTGCTATCAATACTGATACAAGGTATATAGTAGATGCTATAAAGCGTGAAGTCATTTTCATGGGCTAATTACAGTTTGTATTATTTGCTGCATGTAAATATTTCACCTTATTTCACATTAAATGCTCAGTGATGGCCTTCTTGTAAGATATACCACCACTAAGGAATGCAGGTGCCAGATTAAGAGTTCTTCACTATTTTATTAAAAGCAAAAAACAATAAATGTAAAATATATATATATTACACATAATTAATACAATTTCAGTTGGCATCTAGATAAAATGTAATGTTTTAGAGTACATACATTCTGTAGTTTTATATGATCTGAAACAGGACACCTGCATTCCTTTTGCATGTTTCTGTAAAAATGTTGTGGTGTTTTTTTTGTCTTTTTTTACTAATGCTTCCAAAGCAGTGTTGATGCTTCTCATATATAGAGTTTTTGCACTTTGCTTATTCTTTATTGACCTTGCGTAGCTTGTTCAAATGCCTCTTTTTATTTAAAGGTGTTTATGATTAAGTGCCTTTATGTAACACATCAGGTAAAGGATTAGAACAATGAGTAATGTGCCAGTCACACAACAAATATAAGGTTGAGACAAGTCAGGAGAACACAATTCTTCTTTGGTATATCTATTTAAATTGACAATAATGAAAACGTCCAACTTTTTTATACTAACATGGAAGTTCCGTAAACTGCCCTTTCCGATGCAGTCTACTATAAGTCAGCAACAAGATTGTTATTTTTTCTCTCTTTCTTTCTTTCTTTCTTTCTTTCTTTCCTTTACTGATATTGCCATTTGGAAAATACTCAAACACAATGCATTTTACTTAAAGAACATTACTATCCCCCTGACAAATTATTGCTAGATCAGAATAAGATACAGGGGTTGATTTACTAAAGTCAAATAGGCTGTTTCTCTTAGCTAAGTGAATAAGGTAAAACTGCTGACATCCATCATCCAATAATGTACTGGGTTTTTTTTAAGTTGCATGTGATTAAATATTCTTTGCAAAGTACATTTTCACCACATTCACCAAGCTAATGGAAAATTCCCTTGTAATGTCCCTTGTAACATGAACAGCCTATTTTCTTTTAGTAAGTGCACAGTTTAAAATAAACATTTGTTAAGACAAATGCTGACTTCTGCAGATAACAATTGCCTGGCTGTAATTCTGATTCAGTTGGGCTGATTTACAAAGGAAATTGAGAACGCATCAAATAGTGTGAATTTTCACTTTAATTACCCAATCATGTACAGATGAAATACTGTAAGTGAACATGAATTTTCACATGATTGCATAACTCAAGTAATTATTCATACAATATATTGTGTAAAGATCCTCCCCTACTTTAGTAAATCAGCCACAGTGTCTCCAGTTAACTGTGGATCTTCATTAAGGCAATTAATATGGCCACCTGGGGTCCCAGGCTTCCAAAGTGAGTTTATATCAGCTGCACACACATGACCAGTTTCTGTTTCCAGTTTGAAAAATGCCCTGATATGTAAAATATAGTGTGGAACCAACTGTATTATATTATGCATTACCAGCTGTTATTTAGATAGGGATAGACGGTGGGCATGCAAAATAATATGCAGAGATCTAAAGTGGGATGCCACATTAAAATAGCAGGAGTAGAATGCAGGCAAGAGCTCAGGGGCTAAAATTGGAGGCAGAAGAGGGTGCAGAGAGTTGGAGCAGGGTGCAAAGATTAGGGGTACATAATGCAGTGACATGAGCATGGTGTTTCAACCAGCTGATAACTTAGGTGTAAGGGAAAGCACAGGGGAGAGCTGGTGCAGAGAAGTAGAGAGGGGTATAGGAAGGGAGCTAGAGACGTAGTGCAGGGAGAAGAGTGCTGGGAGGGGCCACAGAGAAGAGGATAAGGTTCCTGGAAGGGCATAGGTAAGTTCTGAATTAAGACACCTAAAGAGAAGATTATACAGTACTGTTTAACAGCCATTCTGCTGAATGACCACACTGGCCAAATATGTATGTTTGTGCATCCTTCAAACATCCATGGCACCAAGCTTTTTCTCCAAATGCAAGTTGAGATTATCTGTGAAAATCTGTTCCAGATACTTGATATTTTTCTTTATTTTGGTCAGCTCATGATGTCTTCATAGATATACTATAATTTTTGGATCCAGTTATAACTACCAGATGGGGTAACAATAATCTATCATGAGAATGTCGGCAGTTTGACATCTCTGACTTCATGAAGTTTATGGAAAAGTTCACCTAGTCCAGTATGGCACACCTGGAAACATGACTTCGGTAGCTTAACAGCGCTCTTAAAAAACAAGGTACTGGTAAGTGGCTCTGCTGGCTTGACATAGAAAAAAAACAAGACTGAAAAAAATGCATTACAGAAGTACATTATTACAATCACTTCAATCTTCATTTTACCGAAAAGAAGAGGTCCCGGTAAGATTAGCTAAGCTGTGGTGAAAGGGGTCAGCAGTAAAATGAGCTTCACAACCAACTCACTTAAGTACCTCATATAGGTCAGACACTGGGGATAGAATGCCAAGTGGGGTTTTGTATCCATATCTATCCATTGTTGCCAAAGGTTTGCCCAGCCAGTCAAGTGGCCAAAGACTTGAAAGCCAAAAGAAGGGCAGGGCGAAGATATGAGCACCGGCAAAGGAAGGAGCAGAGTGGTGGATGGGAACGCTTTGGCAGGTAAATCTACCATAATGTGCTAATATGCTGTGCATACTAACACATTATGGCTGCCTGTAAGCTTCAAAGTTTTTTTTTTCTCAAGCTCACTTTACTTCCACTTTAAAACTGAATGACATAGCCTGCGGTACTGATAACTTCTGTGAACCTAACCAACCTAACATAACCCACTGTGTCTTCATCCAAAGATCAGATGCTATTGGTATGTGGTAGGGATGTCCCAATACCACTTTTTCAAGACCAAGTACAAGCACTTGCAAATACCAATTACCAATATGTTTTCTTAAAGGGACATGTGACTTTTTTTCTAAAACAATACAGACTAATGATTTTAGGGCAGTTTCTCACCAGAGCTGCGTACAGATCTAACAGGAGCTGAATCCAGATCTCCCCAGGGCTGCGTCCAGATCTCTCCAGAGCTGCATACTGGTCTCACCAGGCTGCGTACAGATCGCACCAGGCGCTGGATACAGATCTCCCCAGGGCTGTGTCCAGATCTCACCAGAGCTGCGTCCAGATGTCACCAGACTGCATGCAGATCTCACCAGGCTGTGTACAGATCTCACCAGAGCTGCGTTTAGATGTCACTAGGCTGCATACAGATCTCACCAGAGCTACGCACAGATGTCACCAGGCTGTGTACAGATGTCACCAGGCTCCGTACAGATCTCACCAGAGCTGCGTCCGGATGTCACTAGGCTGCGTGCAGATGTCACCATGGCTGCCTCTGGGTCTCATCAGGGCTCTGTGGGCAGGTGTGGGGCTGAATGGGTGGGTGGTGAGCTAATCGGGCGGGTGATGAGCTGAAGGAGGGGGTTCCTGTCTTGTGCCGTCTCCGAGGCAGTACGTGTAATGTGGGGCTGCCTCGAGCTGTACCTGTGCCAGGAAGGAGGAGGAGATGTGGAACCCAGCAGGAAGCATCAAATACAGTAAGTGCCAGATCCCCGGCAAGCTGCCTCAGATTCCCACAAGCGCGGGACCTTAGGCAGTTGATGCAAAATACAATTTTAAAGGGCTTTTAATATCGGAGCATTTCACGAGTACAAGTACTTGTAAAAATGCCCTGTATCGAACATACAATGTAAGGTCCCCATCTCTACATAGATACACAGCCAATTAACCTACCAGCATGTCTTTAAAGTGTGGGAGGAAACCCAAACAAGCACAGGGAGAACATGCAAACTCCTTGCAGATTTTAACCGGGGACCCCCAGTGCTGCAAGGCAGAAGCGCTAACCACTACGCCACTGGGCATTATGCCAAAAGTGCCATTTTCGGTCGATATGTATAGGCATGATGTAAGGTGAGATATCTGAAGAATTGCATTAGTGATATTAAAAGTAGCATTGAGTTGATCCAAGGAGATGAAAAACTTTCCCACCTATGATAAATAGGTGGGAAAGTTCTGTAATAAGTTTGTTAGAATACCACTTGGAGTCCAGATAACCATGGAATTTGTGACTTGACACTTTACTGCTGTTACATTTTACTGTGGTGACACATATGCACCACTTGTCGACTTTTATGTTCTGGTATTTGATAACTTTGTTCAGGTGGGCACTATGATGTAATATATCAACAAAATCCTCGCTTACTGTTTATTGTTTACTTACTGTTTACTTGTCCACAAGACACAGCACTTCCTAGAATACGTCTGACATCAGTGTGTATCAACCCTCCTACATGTTTCGTTGTTAGACTTCCTCAGGGACATTCGGTACAACTCTCAGTTTGAGCAGTTTATTTTGCTCTTTGTTAGTACTTACCCTTTAAACGTCCATAAATGAGTTACTGGAAAGGTTGTTCTGCTGTAGATTTTGTATTATTATAGCCATTCACAGAGGAAATGTACTATCCCATATGTGAACTAGGAAATCAGCAGTTAGGCAAGCAGACGATTGGTTGATGCCAGTGTAACATACTGTATTTTCGAGGGAATGACCAAGGGACTTAAAAGTGTTTCTCCAGTTATACATACGCTTAATGAATGCAAAAGTCTGCTCTAAGTGCCAAGCAATATGCATGGAACAGGACTGAACCAAATTAAAAATAACTTTAAAATATTTTTATATTCAGTACTGAAATAAAAATATCACAGAGATAAAGATAAAACGTATTGTTTTGTTATAGTTTCATTTTTAGTTACCCAATCATGTACAGATGAAATACTGTAAGTGAACATGAATTTTCACATGATTGCATAACTCAAGTAATTATTCATACAATATATTGTGTAAAGATCCTCCCCTACTTTAGTAAATCAGCCACAGTGTCTCCAGTTAACTGTGGATCTTCATTAAGGCAATTAATATGGCCACCTGGGGTCCCAGGCTTCCAAAGTGAGTTTATATCAGCTGCACACACATGACCAGTTTCTGTTTCCAGTTTGAAAAATGCCCTGATATGTAAAATATAGTGTGGAACCAACTGTATTATATTATGCATTACCAGCTGTTATTTAGATAGGGATAGACGGTGGGCATGCAAAATAATATGCAGAGATCTAAAGTGGGATGCCACATTAAAATAGCAGGAGTAGAATGCAGGCAAGAGCTCAGGGGCTAAAATTGGAGGCAGAAGAGGGTGCAGAGAGTTGGAGCAGGGTGCAAAGATTAGGGGTACATAATGCAGTGACATGAGCATGGTGTTTCAACCAGCTGATAACTTAGGTGTAAGGGAAAGCACAGGGGAGAGCTGGTGCAGAGAAGTAGAGAGGGGTATAGGAAGGGAGCTAGAGACGTAGTGCAGGGAGAAGAGTGCTGGGAGGGGCCACAGAGAAGAGGATAAGGTTCCTGGAAGGGCATAGGTAAGTTCTGAATTAAGACACCTAAAGAGAAGATTATACAGTACTGTTTAACAGCCATTCTGCTGAATGACCACACTGGCCAAATATGTATGTTTGTGCATCCTTCAAACATCCATGGCACCAAGCTTTTTCTCCAAATGCAAGTTGAGATTATCTGTGAAAATCTGTTCCAGATACTTGATATTTTTCTTTATTTTGGTCAGCTCATGATGTCTTCATAGATATACTATAATTTTTGGATCCAGTTATAACTACCAGATGGGGTAACAATAATCTATCATGAGAATGTCGGCAGTTTGACATCTCTGACTTCATGAAGTTTATGGAAAAGTTCACCTAGTCCAGTATTTGAAAATAAATCCTTTATATTGATCGTGTATATGCACCTCTAGTACTGACTCACTATTGTCTGCTGCTTGGTCATCACATAGAAGAACTATGGGGTCTATTCACTAAGCTGCCAAGGGCAGCCGAGTGAATGACTGATCTGAAGTGAAGTGAGCCGAACACTGTTCGGCTATTCACTTCAGGCTGGTACGGCTGATTTCAGCCGTACATCGATGAAACTCCCAGTCCTGGCACAAAGAGCGAAAAATTTTGCCCGCTGTGTCAGAGAATTTCTGCTCGACGAAAGAACGTTTTCGCTCTTTGTGCCAGGACTGGGAGTTTCGCTGACACTATATCTGAGAGGATCCAGCTTCACTTCTGGGATACAGCCAGCGTTACAAGGGAGAAAACCAACCACTCACCTTGCAGGGACTTAGAGTGGAAACAACTGGGTCCAAGTTTGAAAGTGCGATTGCAAGCTCAAAGGTCACTAACCAAAAGCCTTCGATTAAACTCCATTTGGTGAGTACCCACCCAAGAGGGGCTGTCGGACCACCGCTAAGAAATATATTCCATCAACAATTATTTTTCCTTTGCACACGTTTTCTACGTCTTTTTCTCACTGAACACTTTATTTCGACGTTTTTATAATAATTTTTTTGTGTGGATCGTTCATATATTGTTATATATTGGATGGTTTTTACACAGTGGTTGAATTCTTTTATTGTCCTAATCATTATCCTGTTTTTCAAAGTACAATTGAATTATTAATATTTTTTTCCTTTGTTTTATGATCCTATGTAAGATACATCACTTGGTTTTAGGCCAGATCGCTTAAACCCTAATTTCACTTTATTACCTGGTTGCACTAACTTTCATACTATTTATACCTTTAGCGCTTTGATATATATTTCTTGATTGCTGAAAGGATTCTTCCATCCTCTTTTAGAGCTGCTTTAGGTCTTAATTAACAAATACATATTTCTACTTTAGTCTCTTCTCCAGAAGCGCGGATTATCTATTTCAAACCTATAGTCATTATTATGAAAGAATTTTCCCAGAAACAACATAAAGGCAACAGGAACCTGATTGAGTGCAATGTGCTACTTCATTAACTGCTCTTTGTAATTCTTGATTAAAGATGGCAGTAAGGATTGCCTAGTCACTGAATTATTTTGGAGTATTCATACTATATAGAAATGTCAGTTGACAGAAAGGTTACATGTGCAGTTGCACCTTTATCTTAGCTATGCTTTCTTATCTGTATTTGATGTGGTCTACAATTATAAGGCTTCCAGCATGAGCATTGTAGTAGAGTTAGCCCTCAGTAGATACACCTTAGGACTTCTTTTCACTTTTTCTAAACATACAGTCACAGGCTATGAGTTTTGTGAGCTCTTGAGACTATTAATTCAAAACCCCATGATAATATCCTGCAAGGATAATGGATAATGTCCCTCAGCATACTGTTGCCTGCTCATTTTTATTTCACCCCCTCATTCTCCTCCCTGATTTGGCCGCTTAGGGACAGACAGGTAATGGAGAAGAAATTGAAAGGGAAAATACATGGGAAAATGTAAATGAAAAGAAGTTATTATAACTGCTATAATGAAGTGCCTTTCATTTAAATATAAGAATGTAACGCTGAAATGAACTTGTGATCCTGAAATGCATTTTTAATGAGTTCCCTTTTTATTTTTGCTGCCTCAGTAGCATATTTTAAAGACCCTTTGAAAAAAAAGCTACATTAAAAAAAAACACACACACACCAAATGCCACAACATACAAAATTGGATATTGGTTTATTCCAAAACTGCTGATCAGGAAGAGTGGCTCTTCAACACAAAAAAATGTTGCAGTCACTTTATTTAAATGAGGTTGAATTTGCATTGTGATGTGCCATTCTGATTTAGAAAAAAAAATTAGATTTTCAGATCAAATTGACCCAGCCAGTGAAGCGTTAAGGAACTGGCAGGTCTAGTCTAAAAGCCTCATGTTCTATCAAACCTGCAGACGACGGAAGTCATACAGTGCTAGTGAGAAAACAACTTTCTTGCTGAAGTCTTCTGCGTGTCACTATGTTACATTTTTGTTCTCACATAAGTACGCACATAAAGGGATAGATGGGTAAGAGACTGATAATTTTATATATTTTTATTTCAAATTTTCTAATATTTTAATTTTCTTGTGTGTTTTTTTCTTTTTCAGGGGAACGTCCTTTCCAATGCAACCAATGTGGCGCCTCCTTTACCCAGAAAGGCAATCTTCTGCGGCATATCAAATTACACTCTGGTGAAAAGCCCTTTAAGTGTCACTTGTGTAACTACGCATGTAGGCGCAGAGATGCACTCACTGGCCATCTCAGGACACATTCAGGTGATTAGTTTATTTGTGCAGGGGATTGTTTTTTAACACACATGGCTGTAAGACTGGAGTTCCAATAGTGATCACTGCCGTTGTGCACTAATCACCAAAGCTGCCATAGCTGGCTGTTTGAGCTGATACAGTTTATTTTTAGCAGAATGGACTCTGGATTAATCATTCTACTTCTAGGTATTTGACTCTCTAGGAAGCTATTTATATGCAGATACAGCTATTGGCTCTTCGCGGGACACCACAGTGTTTGCTACAGCCTGCATTACGCAGCTCAATTATAAAATGCAGGCTTCGGCGTGGAGCCTATGGTGTTGCTCAGACTGTTGGCTACATAATGCTGCAGAGAATACAGTCGACCCCCGAAATTTGCGGGGGTTACGTACCTAGAGCACCCGCGAATATGGAAAATCCGCAAATTTTGAATGTGGTCAAAAAAATCCTATACATGCCTATTTTTAGTTTAAACCCTACATATGCCCCCAACACACTTTAATTTCATTTCAAACTCAGCTTAATACATTACCCTTAAAAAAAAAAAGAATGTAAAGGCAAACCCGTATACCGTACAGTACTGCACTGCTATGTCTCCCGCAGTGCTATAATGTAAAATACCTATATGTACTGTAATTCATGCAAGCGTGTTTTCTTTGGTATGCGCTGTCGTTTTCTTTGGTATAAGTAGGGTAAATACAGTAGTAATTTACTAACTAAAAATTATTAGTTAGGTTCTAAGGAAAAATCCACGAACAGCTGAGGCCGCGAACTCTGAACCGCGACTATGCGGGGGTCAACTGTACTCTGTGGTAAGAGGAGAGCTCTATATGGCGTTGAGAGGACATGTGTCTGGACTCTTCTCCTCCTTACCCTTTTTTATTCCCATTAATTAAAATCAGGGAGAAGGGCAGATTTGTTAAGCACACTGCCATGCATTAAAATGTGCCACTGTATTTTTTTAAGCATTGATATGGCTGCATTTAAGCCATCCCGCTGTATTGAACATGAACCTATAGTAATCCTTGGAAGCTCTAACAAGTTTGGGCCCTGGTTGGTAATGTCTCTCTAGCTATTTTGCACCTTATCCCAGTTTCTTAGTCTAGTTTGCACAAACAAGACTTTAACTCATATTTCAATGTGTCTTTGCTGTTTTTGCAACTGTGTATATTTTGTTGTCCACATGTTTTAACCTGTAAAGAAATGCACAGCATTTTTCTTAGCAACATCTATCATTTTAAGCCAGACTTTTTTGTGTTTTTATTTTTTAATTACTGAAATAAAAATATAACTGGGTATATTTTTTTTCTAACTTCTATGCATATGTTAGACTTAAAGTGACATTAAAGCATACATTTTTTTCCCACCCCCAAAAGTTAATGTCAACACTTACCTTAAATGATGTCTCTTCATCCGACCTTTTCTTCTTTTCTATCGTTTTCATCTGTCCCTCCAGCGCTGCTGCGGGTCTCCGATCCAGCGTTGATTCCTCTGTCCTTGCTGGCATTTCCTGTCCCACGGTGCCTGCATGCCGTTGCACGCCATCCATATACTTACCTTGTGTCTCTCCTTGTCTCCCGGGCGAAAATCTGAACTGTGCATGCGCCCTCCCCAAGATCCTTGGGCAGACGCCTGGGATTTTTCAGATTTTCGGACGGGAGCGCGTGGTGAAGATGGCAGGTAAATTTTAACCTTTTTGAAAGGGTTTGGTTTTTTTTAAAGCTTTTGCACATATCTACTGCTTGCTAGCAGTAGATATATGCAAAAAAACCTGAGGGTTTAATAACCTTTTAAATCACTAAGGTGAATTTAGTATTTTAGTTGCAGTACATTCCTTTATTGTATGAACATTTTTTTAAAGTGTTTAAAACATAGCTTTCATATTAAATCATTTTTTACATGATTTGGCAATTAACCATTAAAAACCTTATTTTCTCGGCTATGTTATCCCACAAAACATTATATAATCACCACCTGTAATCCTTCTTCCGCTTCCCTCAATAGCCTCCTCATATAGCTAGTGGAACTTTTAAAATACTATAACCAATGCAAAAATTTGTGTGAACTGACTTTTACTCAAAATACTTTTAAAAAAATCATAAAGGAATATGGATGAATTCAGATGATCCATGCAGTAATTCCATCAATTAATTGAAAAATCTATTTTTGATCTCTAAAAACTCAAATAATGCACATTAATAAAACATAACATGCATGATGCTTTCGTGATTTTGGCCTATTTTATTGTTTTGCATTTCTATTTTGTTTTCATTAAGGTACAGAAAAATAATGTAATTGCCTATTAGGAGATGAAGGTTCAGGAATAGTCTGAGACAATTGGGTTATACTGATGCCCACAGGAGGAATGCGATACTGCCAGCAAAAAAAAACAAAAGCCTTGGCCAGCCAAGTATAACACCTCCCTCTTTCAGGATGCTTTTTTGCTAGTGTTCTAAGAGGATAGACATTTTTTCTAAGAATTCCTATGTTCCTTGGCTCCATCTAGTGACAATAATTCTGTGTGAATGGTGTTTGCCATCCAATTTGCCTGACACCAAAGACCAGACTATCTCTGGCATAGTGGCACAAAAATCTAGCTCTGAAGTTGGGAAAATCCTTTTTTCCCTGGCTTTGAGGCTATGGCTGTTAAAGCCCAAGTCTTAAGAGATAGGAGCCATTCTAAAATGGTAATTCATATACTCCTAAAACCTAGGCAATAGTCTATGGACTGGGTTCTGAACTTTCTACAACCCAGTCTAGAATAATGTTTAGCCTTAGTACCATCAAGGGGCAAATCTCGGCTCTTGCAATCTTGCTCCAAAGACCTCTTGCTTGTCATTCCCTAGTAAAGGCCTTTGTACAAGGTGTTGCTTATATAGTTCCACCTGCACAGCCTCCAGTGACTCCACTGAATCTTTCATCTCTTTAAGGAATGCCCTCTAAAGTAATATTCCTGTCTACTTTTACACGGTAGTTTCCCACATTGTCAACACCTCTGCAAGACGAGTTAGCGGCCTTATCTTGTAAATAACCTTTTCTTATTCTACACAAAAACAAGGTTATCTGGAGGCCTTGAGCCTCCTTTATCAAAGTTGTTTCTTCCTTTCACCTTAACCAGGACATTGTGCTTCCTTCTGTTTCTCTGATCCTGTGCATCCTAAGGATCTCTCCATTCTTTAGATGTTATGAGAGCATTCCATATTTATCTCTCAGCTACATCTTCCTTTAGGCAGACTAACTCTCCTCTTTTCATTTCAGAAAATTACCCTAAGGAAAAACCTTGTTCTCATTCCACCATTTCTCGGTGGCTTTGGCAGATCACTATACAGGCCTATTGGTTTAAGGATTAGGTTCATTCTTTCCTCTCAAGGCACACTCTACTAGATCTGTAAGTGCGTCCTGGGCATTTTGGCATCAGGCATCTGTTTCTCATATTTTCGAAGACACCACCTGGTCTTCTGTTGATACTTTTTTTTACATTTTACCAGATGGATGTTCAGGTCAGCTGATGCAGGCTTTGGGCATAAGGTCCTTCAGACAGCTCTTTGAGCTTAAGGCTGCCAACAATTTTTACACAGTTGTTCTTTGGTCAATTAAGAAAATAGGACTTTTGTACTCGATGTAAAACACTTTTCCTGAAGTTCATTAAGAGCGACATATGTCCCTGTTTATCATCTACTCCAATTACTGCCTTTCTAACAATTGAAGCATCATGGATGTGGGAATGGCTATACTTTGCTGGCCAGAGACTTTTTTTGTTGCCAGTGTCCCATTCCTCCTTTAGGCAGCAGTATAACCCAGTTATTCCTAATCCTGTGTCCCCTAATAAACTTCAAGAAATGGATTTTACAGTGAGTAAAAAGACAAACTTGTTTTTAGCAGTATGGATAATGAAAAAGTTGATGAGTTGCTGTTGATAAGTAATGAGTTGTTTACACAGACATTACAAAATGAGAAGTTTCATTGTCTTAAAGCGATGGACAAACGGTGTATTAGTAAACTACTGGACCCCAAAGCAGGAGGGATAAGATTTTTAGATCTGGATTTCAGAGACAGCTCTCTATCACCTGGGGTATCCATGGGGATCCTTAAAGTAGTCTAAAGTGTGTGAGGAGAGGGAGAGGGCCAGAGATACAGTGTAAGTGCAGTCAATTTGTATTTTGCACAATAATAGATCACAAGAAAAAGCCAACACATTTTGTGGGCTCAACACTCTCCCTTATTTAAGACATAGATGCTGAAAGTATATATGGAGACTACTGGACAACAAAATGTAAAACAGGAATAAAATAATGTTCATTTGGGGCACTAGTCAGGCACATGCCTGAAGGAGCCTTTCAAACACCTCAGTCACACCCTAATGGCTAGCTGTACTAGCAGGCAAAAGTTCTACACTTCCGGTTAGGGTCAGAGCCTGCCACTAATCCCTTCCTTCAAATGCCTATAGGCAGGGCCGGATTTACTCTCTCTGCTGCCTCAGCAGGCTGCAGACAAATGATCTCGGCGACATCCTCGCAATCACTTGTACAAAACAAGTGGCGGCTTCCCCGCTGTACATTTAGCTCTGCTTGCCTAAAGCAGGGCTAAATGTAGAAAACAACTACCCTCCCAGCGCCGGAACTGCATGTCTCGGGCATCGGGAGATAGGAATTCCACACCCCTGCTGCCCCTCTACTCCCTGCAGCCCCTGCTGCCGGGCCTTGGTTGGCCTTGTAGGAAATCCGGCCCTGCCTATAGGCCCATCACTATGATGGGCAACCTAACTGGGCAGTGGGAATGTACAAGAAGTTTAAAGGGGAGAGTGTTTAAGAGGCTGGGCTGCAGTGATTTGCATCCCCCCTCCCCCCCCCACAGTGACAAAGTCTATTTAAACACAGTACATTAAAAAATAGAGCTTGATCATAAGCATGTGTAAAAATGTCTGGCAGTTTTAGATACTTATCCAAGCAAAGGTAATCAATCAACATGTGATGGAACAAGACATTTCTGTTGTCAGCAGAGTCCATTAATCTTATAATCACACCCAGTTGCAGTAATACATAAATAAGGTCTCTAAAGCAGCACAGTATTGGGAAGAGATACAGTTATCTTACTGTGTAAGATGGAAAGCATTATACCTGCTTAATAATGAATTAATTTTAGGTTTGCATTGCGTGTCGCCTATGGTTTTTATTTTTAAAATAAAAATAATGTGTTTTTTGTAGTAGGTAAACCACATAAGTGTGGATATTGTGGTCGCAGTTACAAACAACGCAGCTCTTTGGAAGAACATAAGGAGAGATGCCACAATTACCTGCAAAGCATGGGACTACAAAATAGCCTCTACACAGGTAAGTTAATTTGCTTACACTCCAGCCAAACCTTATTTTTATTTTTTTTTAGCAAATTGGGGAAGGTTTACCTAGGTCAGGTTTTTATTGCTGTGTGTGCCCATGATGGGGAGATTTCCTCTGATATCTTGCTCCTCTCTACCAAAACAAATGTTTTGCCTACAAAAAAACTTTATTCTATTTTCTAAATTATATATTAAGTATGTACCGCCGTTACAGGGCAATTTCAGTTAAAGTGACCAGGATGTACAATACATAACATTCTATGTTCCTCATCTACATGCAGAAAAGTGCATAGCCTCAACTCTAATCTTATACCAGTTTACACAGTTTAAAATAAGCAAGCTAGGCACCAACCACTCCCGTCTACAGAGTGTTCCTAGGACTTTCAATATGCTGGGTGATTTCACTGAACAATAAGTAAGCTTAGAAAAAGTGGGAAGGAGAAGGCTAAGATTCTAAGATTTTAGAGGAAACGTCAAGATTGACATATGATTTCAGGTGCCTATATCACCATATCAGCACATACTGTATATCGCCACATCTATATCACTTTGTTATCCTTGACATACAGGAAAAAAGCTCTGCTTATGTATTTTGTTCAGCATATGCTGTGTTTGAATTGGTCAGGTTATTTCATCCTTGTGGTAGGCTTAAATAGCCCAACTATGCATTGCCTATTGGATGGAGCCTATAAATACTAGCCTTAGATGGCATTGATTGGAACTGTGTGAATACAGTGAGTTTTTGAGTCAGCTGTAGTATCCTTATGTTGTATTTTGGTTCATATGAATACTTATTGATCTTGGTGCCTCATTACTAGCAGTCATATATCAAAATGGAACAAGGGTCTAAGAAGAAAGACGCACATTACTGATCATAGTTAGTAACCAGCAGCTCTTCATCTTGCCAATGTTTACAGAAACCACTGCCAGAGGTTAAAAATATCACATGCATAATCAGTGAACTAAAACTCTGCTCCAGTGTGTCCCCAAATACCTAGTTTTTCCCCCACATGGTGCCTAATATTGCGCCTCACACAGCATAGAGGAGGTAAAGCCAAGCTGTTAATCACAGCCTACATTTCACACCCGCAGTGTAGTTTAAATCCACTTTAAAGGCGTATTTAAATTGGATTGGTATAAAGTGACAAAAAAGTTTGGCACAAGCTGATTGTTCATTAAAATGAATTTAAAAGCATTTGAATTTTGTAATGTCAATTCAGGACCTTGGTAGTGTCATAGTCCAGGAAGAGTAAACTGTCTGCACTGAAATGTTTGCTTAGGAGGGCATACTCTTTTTTGTAAAACAAGTGCTATTAGGTTACTAGTGGTGGAATAAACTTTGTGAGCTCTTACATTTTTCAGTCGAGAGTTTTGGAGTGTTTTAATAAGTTTTGTAAATTTTAGGAAGAAAAATTTGTTTTGCACTATTCATTTTTATATTTAGTAGAATGTTGTACGCAAGTCAATAGTTTTTTTGTAGGCGTGAGTTATAATCTCAATTATTGTACATCTTTTGATTGTAGTAGTAAAAGAAGAGACAAACCAGGCTGAAATGGCTGAAGATCTTTCCAAGCTTGGCTCTGAGAGATCTCTTGTTCTGGACAGAATTGCAAGTAACGTTGCCAAACGTAAGAGCTGTATGCCTCAGAAATTTGTTGGTAAGAACTTGTAGCCTTTTCTGTCTAGCAGGAATAATCTTAACAGAGTAAAGCTGGCCATACAATTTTAGAATTTTGAACATTTGCTCGACATCGTTCATTAGAGCATTTGATCTGGCCATCATCTGGCCATCATTTTGTTAACCAATTTCTTTCAAAGGCCCTTACAAATTTCATCCAGACCTGCTACATGAATGGATTTCCAGATGTATTAATCTTTTGTACCTAACACACATGCATCACAATTTGTACAATTTTTCACAAACAAAAGTCACATTAACAGTTATAAATTGTTCATTATGATAAGAAACAAGAAAAAATCCCATCCTGTTCCTTCAATTTTCTTCATCACTGTGGTAGAAAATGAACATCAACCAGACCATACTAAATGTTAGAAAATTGAATGAAATTCAAAGAAAATGGAAAATAAAGTTTTTGAAAAATATAATGAAATTCTACTGGTGTATGGCCAACTTAACTTAAAAATGACATAAAATCTGGAGGTCCAAACTGTTTATGTGAGTCGTTCTTCACCAGAAATATTTCAAGTAAATCAACCATTAACTAGGTGTCATCTTTACTCCGTATCCTATAATAAATATGAATGTTAACAATGTGTGATTTTTAGAAAAGAACATAATAACATTAACTTAGATAAGAATATTAAAGAATTCCAGGGGGAAAAAATCTTATCCCTTGCAGTGTGGCTGCCCCCACACTGCAACAGTTAAGTGCTCGTTTGTGTCTAGGTTAAAAAGAAAAAAGTTATACTCACCTGATCTTTGGAACCAGCTTGTTCTTTGACCGGTCCCTTCCACCTCTCTTCCCCTCCGCTGCAGCAGTCCAAGGATTGGAATGTTATCACGTTCTATACACTGTTTATAGCATGTTAGGTCTCTGAGGAATATACCATTGCTGCAGAGAAGAAGGAGACAGGCAGAAGGGAGTGCTGTCTCAGCCAGCCGCATCTGAGATTTGGGTGAGTGCAGCTTTTTTTTTTTAACCTCGACACAAATGAGCACTTAACCCTTGCAGTGGGCCGACCCCCGTTAGGAATATTTTCCCCAGAGATTTGCTTTAAATATTCTACTGCCCCATGTATTTAGACAGTACAAGAATGGTCACAGACAGTTTGCTCCACACTGCACATCCAGTTACCCAGAAACAGACAAAGCCACCTAAATCTGCAAGTAGCATCCCACAGCTATTATCCCTTTGCCATTGCCTGTTTCTTCTGCCAAAAACTGTATACTGTGCCACCAACTGGGGAAAGAGGGTGGTTTATCAATTTCACTTCTTACAGCCAAGGGCCTCTTTATATCTAGGTGCATACAGTAAAATGTGGTTTCACATACACCAACACACACGTTTAATGTGAACATGCTCAGCAGAATTAACAATGCTAGAAGGAGTTCGACTCAGCCGATCCAACATCTGGATCGGCTGAGCCGAACCTCCGGCAGGCTACTCACTGCTGTTCGGCCTATTCTTATAGATGCTGAACAGCAGTGAGTGAATAGCCGAAGGCCGCTGAGCGGCATTCGGCTCGGCTGTCCTGCTCGGTCTCTCAGAGGGACCGAGCAGAACAGAAAAATAGTTTTAAAAAAGTTTTAAAAAATTAATAGAAAATGATTGTGCGAAGCTAGCAATGACAGCTAGCTCCGCCCAACAGTTTTCTATTGTCCGGCGGTTCTGCTGCCGTCAAAGAAAAAAGCAAAAACTCTCCCAGGCGCTCTGGGAGCCTCCCTCTCCCGGCCACCCAGGAAAAAAAAACACTGCTTTTTTTTTGCCCATTGGAATGCATTGCTAGATTCCAAATGGCTATTTCAATTTGCAATAGCCAATAGTAAACTAGCATTGTACCCCCATTTTAATAGCTTTCAGCGCGGCTCAGCCGAGCCGAGGCATATGCGTTCGGCTCGACTGAACCGCTCGGCCACATTCGGGAGCTGTACGGGCTATAGTGAATAGCCCGTACAGCAGCCTTTCGGTTCTACTGAAGGGGTCCTGGGGCCGAAGCTAGCCGAAGGATCGGCCGAAGCTACGGCTAGATCCTTCGGCAGCTTCGTGAATAGACCCCAGAGACGGTTAATTTTATCTGCCATTGAAGGAACTGAGGAGTACCACAGTATTTGGAAATATTTTTCAGTTACAAAAGCTGAAAATGAACCTGTGGCTGAAGGACATTTCAGGCTTAGCATATAATGTAAATATTAATTAGTAGAGTTGACTTTCAGTGAAAACTGTGTTAGATCACCCACTGCCCCAGCATGTCTATTGGTCTGTACGGTTGCCCATCACACCAATAGGATTGCCAAAAAGATTTCGTAGGCATATAACTTTAGCTGCCATATCTCTGGATTTACAAATATTTTTGAGTCATGATTTCTCTTAAAGTAGAACTGAAGCCAAAACATTTTTTCTTAGTTTTGGATAGAATAAGGGAGGGTTATAACCACAGTCAGCTTTTTTTGCCCTCTGTGTCTCATTTGGTATATTTCCTTTCACTTCCTGTCTGAAGAGAGGGAAATCCCCGGTGGTCCGCAGGATCACCAAAAGAAGTGTCCCCATTGGAAAAATCCTCATCTGCACCTAATGACAGCCCAAAATTTGGAATCTACTTTCACTTTCAGATATAACTATCACCAGGATAAATCGAGAGGGTTCCCTAATGGGGAGACAGACATGAATAAAAACCTGACAGGTGTTCAAATTCCTCTCCACTCTAAAATTAGAAAACAAAGTTTTGGCATCAGTTGCACTTTAAGGATACCTCTGCTTACGTGTTACTCATAATATGAGCACTCCATGTTTCTTGCAGGTTTGCATAATACCATTTTAGTGTATAATAAATGTTATTGTAATTTAATCAGTATCATAACATCATTGAAAACAAGTGTACAAGCTATAAGGAAAATTAAATATGCAGTATCAAACAATTGAATTAAATAGCAGGTGTCAGTGAAACCAACTGCCTACAAGTGTTATATTTAAAAAAAAAGTGCTACCCTTGAGGTTTGTTTGTTTTGTTTTTTGCTAAGACACATGATATAAGGCAGGTCCCAGCATTCACATCCCTTCTCGGTGTCAGCGGTTCATGTAAAGCTTTTTGTTACCATTTTCCAGCACTGTGGTGTTTCCGGTCTTGTCTAAAGGTTTACTAGTCTCATTATATGTAGTTCAGCCTACTCAACTAAACAGAGCACAGTTCAAAAAAGCCACAAAAACATATCACAGTTACAAAAGCACTACAGTAAATACTGTTACTTCTATTAACCTTTAAAGTGACACTAAACTCAGGAGTTAAACCTTTAAAATGCATTCAAGCACCCTAACTATTAACAAAAAGTTATATTTTTTTGTGTATCACTCGGCTGTAGATCCTCAAATCATCTCCGAATTGTTGCTGACACTTCCTTCTGGAGGGTGGTTACTTTTGTTCTCCATATTACCTGAATGTGTTGCAAAGTAGCCACCGCAGCTTTCTCTTGTGATGGACTATAATCTCAATACAAATTAGTAAACTAAACCATGGATTGTAGTCCATAATGGGACTGAGTTTGAAGTGGTGGCTACTATGCAACACACACAGGGATCTACAGCTGAGTGATAAACAAATAAGGTAATTTTTTTGGTAATAGTAAGGCTATTTGAATGCATTTTTTAGCTATGTCACTTTAACCCCATAATGACCGAGGCCTTTTTTTTTTTTTTTCATCTTTTGCACACATGTTATAATTCACATTTTAGGTCTGAAAATGACTTAAAACCCCCAAACATTATTTATTCCCTGTAGAATAAAATGGCTGCAGTTTCCAATTTTTTATTTTGCAAGATATTCACGCAACTTATTATCAAACCCCACAATTTAGTGAAAAACAACGAGTAAATAGACACCCAACATGTCCAGGTTACAAATTATGTGCATCTGTGAATTGGCAACAAAATTCAGTACCCCAAAAAGTCCATAGACGTGCACGGCAATACCCAACATGTGTAGCGCGATCATCGTTTATGTATGTAGGTGCACCCGACGCGTGTTTACGTTATGACGCGCATGCTCGCGGGGGGGAGACGTATCGGGCCGTTCCCGGGAAGGACAGGCTGCTGCGTGTGATTTGTAGGCAGCAGCCTGTTCTTCTCTATGGGAGGATGCAGCCGTACGCTCAACTGAACTGCACATTTGCACGGGTGCGGATGTCCATACTAATACGCAGCCGCGGCACAGTGGTTGAAAAACGCTGACATAGAGGGCTGCATGCCTCCCATGTAATAACATATTGGCAATGGCAGGACCTCTTTAAGGTGATACTGAGGTTCCAAAGACCCCCAGTGTCATCTTTACACTCTAAATAAGCTATTGAAGTGCAGATCACACTTCAATAGCTTAATGCTGGGCTTCAGGAGCCCAGCACTGACAGATATGGGACCCGAAGTAATGCAATACGCGTCGTTACTGGTCCCATAGTGCGGGGAGGAGATCGATGAATGGATGTTCGCCCGCTCCTCACCAGGTTCCCACCACACCAGAGATGCTGGTCCCGGGCCCGCAGGAGGGACCGAGCTTACCGGCCCGTGGAAGCGATCTGGCAACAGCTGAGTTGTCAGAATCACTTCTATTGTAAAGCCCACAGTCGGCTTTACAGATGTCCTGGCAGAGTCTGTTTAAACGGCCCACTGCCAGTGATGTACTATGTACGTCACTGGTCACGATGGGGTTAAATAAGACTCTCCAGCTGAATGTAGGAAATTGCACACAACTGGTTATTTGATGTTTTTGGAAAAATAATTTCAATATCAAATATGTATGACTACAAAGCACATTAAAAAAGATACTTGCACACCCTCTCTAGTTCATTCACCATATTACATAGTTACATAGTAGTTAAAGGGTTTCTAAACGCTCATGTTTTTTTGCATATATCTACTGCTAGCAAGCAGTAGATATATGCAAAACGTTTTTTTTAAAACGCTTTAAACTTACCTGTGTATTCACCGCGCGCTCCCATCCGAAAATCTGAAACTGCTTGGAGGGCCGCAAAGCATCTTGGGGTGTGTGTGTGTTTCTCTGTATTTAATTGGCTCTTAAAATATTATTTGAACATAGAGAAAAAGTTAAGGGCAGCAACGATCGCTGGATTTAGGGTGAAGTGAAGTATCTGACCCGGTGGGGGCACCAAAGTTGCAATTGACCTTTAAATGCAATTCCTTTTGTTTTCTTCTTTTCTTTAATGTCTGATAGCTTTCACTAATTTTTTTTCAAGTTCTAGCTTGTTTCTAGCAAGGCTTTCTCTCAGTTGCCAGTAAGCCATGAAATCACACACCTCTGACCCCCACCTTTCACTTTTTTTGCTTTCACCGTTAAATGGTTTGTCTTGCAACTGACATTTACCATATACAATACACAGTTAATAGAGCAATGCATGGTGGGAGCTATAAATGCAGTTATCACAGTATTGCTTGTTTTTGACTGGTTCTACTACTTTTCTTAAGTTTTAAATTCAGTAACAGAATAAACCTTTGCATTTATACAGGGTAATCTATGATGTTGACAGTTAGAAGACACTCAGATGAATATAAAGTGGAGAGTTGTATTTGTTTTTTTTCCCATATGGCTGCTTGTTGGTCTGTTTAACACCAGTAGTCAGAGAGCCCAGTGATTTTAAGCAGCTGAATAATTTTTAGGGACTTTTAGATTGGGAAGGGTTAGCAGGGACTGGTTGAAGACTTGCATGTGCTAATTAGCTCCCTTTACTGATATGTAAAGAGTTAAGGTGACCATACACTTTACAACCATCGCAAGACCTTAGTCTTGCGATGGTTGTAAAGTAATTAAAAAAACTTACAATCTGCCCATCTTGGACAGGCAGATCGTACTTGCGATCATCGCAAGCCCGCCCCCCTGATGGGCGGGCTTGCGATGACCGCAATGCTGAACGGGCAGTGTGCGCGTGCGCACACCGGCCCGTTAGGCATTTGTCTCCCGAGCATCATTCAAACCAGCCAAAAGTCTAGCATGCTCCTTAGACAAAAGACGTGCGACCGTACAGTAGAAACGGTCGCACGTCTTCATTCACACTGTACGATTCTCGTATGATCGCGGGATTTCGTGCAGTGTGTGGGCACCTTTAGACCTGGAGACCTGCTAGCTGTCTGGAATTGATAAGGTATGGTTTTTCACATTAACCCTGCCCATCAAACCTTATGTAATAAATATGCATTACCAGTTTAAGTAATGTGTGTCTACAGCTATAATTATGTTAATTAATATTTATTGATAAAAAGAAAGTACTTAGCATGTAGACGCTTTGTTGTTTTTAATACTTTCTTTCTTGTTTCTTTCTTGTATTAGGCAAACCAATACATTTTCACCTAGGTGGTACTGTCACTCCCACGAAACATGGTAAAAAAAGATTAAGTTATTTGTTAAACTTACTAGTATGTGGCCAAAGGGATTAGCTGTAAACATACCTTTATTTGGTTGCAAATAAAACCTTTATTTGTAATATTCAAATAAACAGCCCTATATATCCTTAGGCCTTATTCACATTGGCACACTGGAAGTTATCTGGGAAGTATAAACAACCTGTATTGTTCCCAGATCACTTTTTCCTCAGTATAGATGTTCCTGCTTAAAGCTGCATTAGGTGCGTTTACACGCATTAAGATGACTTTGAAGAATTCTATTTTCTCTAAATGCATCTAAACTTAACGCAGGTAAATGGAAAGGCTGAATGATACCACTGAAAATCAGTTACATGCATGTATATGTGTTTAGATATGTTGTCTAAGGCTGCATTCAAACGGGGCATTTTGGGACTCCTCCGACAAGAATCTACAGTTTTTGCCGCAGGAATCCCAGGTGTCCCCATTTGCATGCGGCCACTGTACCCATTCACGTTAATAACAGGGTGACACCAGTTGCATCTGTCAGCGGCAGTCCACATGTAATACATGGTACAATTACATGCAGTTTGGTGTATATGTTTGTCCCTTGACACATCTAACCTGCATCCAGGCCGCATCTGTTAGCAGCAGTCCACATGTATTCATACATGGTACGATTACATGTGGTTCAGGATAGATGACTGTCCCTAGATGCATATATCATCAGCCCAAGGGCAATCATCTATCCCATACTACATATAATCGTGCCATGTACGATTACATGTGGACTGCCGCTAACAGATGTGGCCAGTGTCACCCTTTCATAAACTTGAATGGGTACAGGGTCTGCATCTAAAACGGGAATCCCAGAACGCAACAAAATCTCCCTGTGAATGGGGCCTAAACACATACTGTATAAACGCTGGTTTGATACTGCCAGTGTGAATGAGTCCGTAGCTTTAGATATGTATTCGAATATGCAATTATCTAGGTCTACATGTTTTTATAAGACAATTTGTTACTGGCATTATTTACTTGTTATTTGCCAGTATTCACTGTGCTTCAGAATATTTGTTATGAGCACCAGAAAATTTCCCAGGATGCACCTAAAAAACTTGTGGATGGCCTTAAAGGGTCATTTCCATGATCTGATAACTCAGCTAAGAATGATACCATAGTCATGCCATGCCATAGTATTAATACCTCGGGAAAGAGAGAAGTTTATGACTGACTTTTGTATACTGCAATTCAGCTCTATGTGCATCTAAACTGACAACATTATTATGTTGAAGACATATAATCCCAGTGCAGTTTTAGAAAAACTGTTAAGGTTTTGGGTCACTTCATCATCTCAGACTTGATATGGTTATCCTGTAAAAGATGAGGTATTTGCAATTATTGATAGAAGTTAGCTAGAGGCACATCAACCTCTTTTGTAAGGTCTCAAAGGATTTCAAAGAATGGTGAGTAAAGAGATCATGAAACTTAGTAATGCCAAGTAATTTCAAAGGCTGTAAATTCAGATCTTTGATAAATTGTCTTAGGACCTATATTGGGAGGACAAGCTTCTGGTTGGTTTTTGAATTGACAGAATGAATAGGAGCCCACAGACCAGACCCTAAGTTTGCTGGGATGGGTAGTAATAAAATGCGTGGTGGAGTAGCCCCAGTTGACAGCCATGGGTATTAGTTGTGAGTTATTGGCAGGAAGGAGAGAGGATTCTATAAGTGACCAGAGTTTCTGGTAAGGGTCTCCACCAGTGCTGTAGTTGGTCAAGTAGAGCAGCCCTATAGTAATGGTGAACATTCACGAGTCCCATCCCACCTGTATGTATGTGTCTTGTTATGGAAAACGCATCAAGGACATTTTCTATTCTGTATGTATTGGTTAATGATATGTTGCATGGAGGTCAGAAATGAGGATGGCAAGGGCAATGGAAATAAAAATGTTTGAAAAAAAGTAGTTTAGGAAATATAAGCTTCCTAAAATCTGCGAATTTGTCTGCCATAGATAATTCATAACATTTTAGCTTGTTGAGTTTCTATGGTAGGTAATGGAGAAAATGTTTGTAGTTCAGGTCATATGGTTGAAAAATCATGGCCAAAATCTAAATGCCCAGGAATTTTATTTTGGTAGGTGCCCAGGTGTATGGTCATTTTTGTGATTGTTGGATAGTTAGAAAGAATATGAAGGTTTAGTATTTGAGATATGGTCTTATTTTCATTTGTAATAGGAGGCTGCACTAAATTGGCTAATGATATCCTGGATTTTCTGAATGAAAGTAAGGGGATTAGACCCTATAAGGACTACATCACCCACAAAATAGCTAACTTGGAGTTGGCCATGCATTTCCAGGCCCGTAATGTTAGGGTTGGATTTTAAGTGTTCAGATAACAGCTCCATATGTAAAACAAAAATGATTGGGGAGAGTGGGTACCCCTCTCTAATACCATTAATTATTAGATACTCCTTGGAGAACATGCCTGCAGATAATACTTTAGCTGTGTATAGTGACATAACAGCTGACAGTAACCAACCGAAAAAAATACATTTATGAAAAACCACTCAGTGTACCATATTGAATGCTTTTTGCACACCAAGGCAAAAGAGTTCAGTGTTCTCTGGAGTTCCACAAATTTGATAAGATTAGTCTCTTGGTGCCATCCTATGTTTGTATGCCTTGTATGCCTTTATTGATAAAGCCAACTTGGTCAGGCCCTATCAAGTTAGGGATTATGTGTAGTAACATACAGTACGTCCAATAAGTTTGGCATAAGTTTGGATCGTTATTGACGAGGGAGATGGGTCTGTAGTTAGGAGGGTACAAGGGGTCTTTTTTCAGTTTAGGAATTGTTAGAATTACCACTTGTAATTTTTCTGTCTGGAAAAGAGCCAGAGGATGCATCTAGATTGTAGATACTAGCTAAGTACGGAGTAAGGATTGTCTTGAATTGTTTATAGTATTCATTTGGAAATCTATAGATTGGGAATTTGTGACTCAGTAACAAATACCTTGTGGGGTAAAGGGTTGGGATTAGGAATCTAGTTGTTCTGAGAGAAGTGGGAAGAGTGATGGTTTTCAAAAAATATTTCTGTAGTACATGGCGATGGCTGGGTAGTGTGGGGATTTCGTCGTAGTTCACAGAGTGAACTGTAGTACTCGCTAAATGTATTATGATATCTTGTGGGTTGAGAGGTTGAGAGATTTTTGATGAATGTTAGAATTCACAAGAGACAATGGGGTTGACTTACTAAAGACAAATAGGCCATTCACTTTGCAAGGGGATTTGCACTTGCACAGTCATGTGCAAGTAAATTAAAAAACAAAAACAGTATTTGTGCTTGCACATGATTCACTTCATTCACTATACAAAGGAGAGGCTTCTCCTGCAAAGTGCAATTTTGTGACAGCGAAAGTGAACAGCCAATTTGCTTTTAGCGAATCAACCCCAATCTCTTGTGTTTAAGGTATTTCAGCTTTCTGGCTAAATTTGCACTAGCTTTATTGCTTAGGGCATATTGGTTTACCTTAATACATTTAAGATGCTCACAATTGTGGAGAAGTGTTCTCAGTTGTTGACTAGCTTTAAGAATAGATACGGACAGTTTAGGAAAGGGAAGACTTTAATTTTTTTTGCAGTTGATCAGTCTGCAGCATTTTCTGTCTCTTAGTACATGAGCTGAATTTCAGTTTCACCTTTCATATAAACCTTATGTCCATTCCACAATGCATAGTGATCAATGTTATGCACATGAATAATTTCAAAGAATTGGATAGGAGTATTGCAACGGTGTTCAGCAACATTGATTGTTATTGGAGTGTGGTCAGATCATGCAATGGGGTTTTGATAGTTGAGGAGATAACATTGTGAAGAGACCATTTGCTAGGAAAAAGTCAATTCTAGTATAGTTAGAGTGAGATACAGAAAAGTATGTGAAGTCCTTTCCCAAGTTCCAGATATTATACAGGTCATGATCGTGCAGAACATGATTACGGTAGTGTGCAGGATTCCTGCTTTTGGATGAGAAGTTGATCCTTCTCGATAGGTCTCCTATGATATTAAAGTCTCTCCCTACTATTAGTGTACCTTGTGTAGCTTGCAAACATGCTATACTTTTTAGAAAGGAATTTAGTTTGCTTGGTGTTCAGATGTAGAGATTCAACAGTATAAAGATATGATTTAATTTGCATATAAGTAAAAGTATAAGATATCTGGCTTATATATCAAAGGTGGTTTGAATGCATCTGAAATTGATCAAGTCTTTAAATGGAATAAGAACACCACATTTCTTTTTAGTAGTGTTAGACATGAAGATATCTGGATATTGTTAAAGTTTTAGGGGCGGACTGTTAACTGAAGAGAAATGGGACAACAGGACAAATATAATATCTCCCTTTGTAGAGCCTATCTTGTGTAAAGACTGCTTAGACCCCTGGCAATGAGGGAAATACATTTGTTTGTCATAGAGAGGGGAATAAAGTGGGTCTTAGTGGTTGCAAATATAGTTAAATTGAAAGGGATAGCACATTAGGACCCAAGAATAAGTAGCAATGTGGAGAAGATGCAGGGTATTGTGTGCCATGCGGTCCAAAGCTTAGGAGGTCATTTGGTTATGAATATACATGCAGAATAAACGTCTTTATATTGCAGAGATTTGGTTGGTTAACAATAAAACAGAAACAGACACAAAAACAGTTAAGCTCAACCTGAAGACAATCTCAGGTACCATCGGCAGCATATTCTGCTTTGTTCTTAGGTCAGAACATACTGTATAACTGAACAGTCATTAGGCTCCCTCTAGTGGACCTACATGCAATTGAAAAGGAATTGCAGTTTCCCAATATACTGGTCAGATAGAGACGCTGAACTGATAGATCAAGAACAGTAAAGCTCCAAACATGCCAAATATGTTTTCAATTGAGAATTGATGTCATGAGGTAGGATTTTCTATTTTTTAAGCAGGTGAAAACCTCCTTTCAGGCTGGCAATAGTAAACATTTTGCATTGTAGTGGTTAGCACATGCCTTGCAGCACTTGGCTTCCCCCGTTTGTACTCTGGTCGGGACACTATCTGCAAGGAGTTTACATGTTCTCCCTGTGCTTGCACGGGTTTCCCCCAGATACTGCAGTTTCCTCCCACACTCTAAAGACATGGTGGAAGGCTGTCTACTTTTTGCCTAGTATTAGTGTGGAATAGGGACCTTAGATTTTAAGCACTTTGAGGGCAGGAAATGTAAGTGCTACATAAATTGTCAGCACTGTATAAATACCTGTAATAATAGATAAATAATAATTGGAAACGAGGGGCTTTGTGGGGTATTCCCATCTATAGAATATCTTGATGTTTCTGAGTACTTTGGGTAATGGCAAAAGCTTTTTCCTATTTTAAATAGTAATTTGAGAAGAGTCAGCATATAGATAGGGCCCTTCATATTTGTCAGGTAGTGGAAGATTTTTACCTGGCAGCTGACATAAGTTGAAAAAAGTGGATTCCTGCTAGGACACCTCTTGGGGTGGGATCTGGCAAGGAACTTGATTTGGGGATGCTATGTACCCCATCTATGAGGACTTCCATATTGCTTGCAGAGGGCAGTAGGGCTCTCTAAGTTGTTAAAGGTCACTTTGGAGTTCTAATTGCAAAATATTTTCAGGGCTACCCCTAAATTTGATGTTGTTACACCTGGAATGATCTTTCATGTACGTAATTTATGCTTTAACCACTTGCTGACCAGGTGTATTTTTCAAGCTGTACTGAAATAAATTTTATACCATTTTTGGGGGACAGATAGAGCTTTCTTTTGGTGGTATTTAGTCACCACTGGGGCTTTAATTTTTTACTATATTTAAAAAAATTACTGAACATTTTTTTTACATTGTGTTATAATACATTTATTATTACCCAATTTTTTGGTAAAATATAAAAGACTGACTGGGTCACGTCGGGTAAATAGACACCAAACATGTCAAGCTTAAAAATTTGCACACACCCGCGAAATCGCAAAAAACTACCATACCCAAAAATGACCATAGGTGACGCTCATCAGTTTAGTGTTATTAGTGATTAATGTGTGGCCTAATGGGTGCAATCGTCGTTTTCGCACACGTATACGCACCAGACGCATGTTGGCATGCGTGTATGTATGGGTGGGGACTTTTTTTTAAATTGTGTTTTTTTTAAATTCTTTTTCATGTGGGACTTTGTGAATTTTTTTTCCCACTTAACTTTATTGCTATCACATAGGGAGCTAGGAAACCCCCTATGTGATAGCAAAGAGATGTGACAGATCCTCTTTATGGAGACATTAGGGGTCTCCAAAGTCACCTAGGGACCCCCAAAGATGCTGATGAAGCAGAGCTCTGCTTCATCAGCTTCTCTCCTGCGTCTAAAGCTGGAGAGTGACACAAGAATTCGGAAGTGATGTAATGTACATCACTTCCGCATTCTGACACCTGAGAGGGGACTGGAGGGAGATTGTGTACCGATCTCCCTCTGATCCCCTTTCACAGAGCCACCATGATGGTCCTGGGCTCGTACCGGGCACAGCGAGCCCGGGACCAGCGGGAGGGGGGGGCAGCGGAGGGGGGGCGCATGGACTGGCACCGTATACAAGCGATACGCCGGCTCTATAGCCGACGGTCACTTGTATGTACACAGGCATCGCTGCCTGTTTTTAAATTTGGGCAGGTTGGAGTGGGAGTGGCTGACGGGACGTTTAAATATGCCCACTCAGATCTAGGAAGCTCTAGGAAGTATTTTTACAAAGGCCGGGAGGAGGTTAAAGAACAACCCTGAGCTTGTAAAAAGTTAGCCCTGGCAGTGAGGCTACCCCCACACTACAAGAGTTAAGCACTCATTTTGGTCTAGGGTCTAAAATAAAAAAAGATATACTCAATCAATCCTCGGTGGACTCCCAATGTTTTTACAGCACAGGTCTTCTTTAAAATTAGCCCATGGCAGTAGAGGGGGAAAAAAAGAACAAAATTAAAAATCTGATACTTATTATTTGCTGCTGCACACCAGGGTTTTTCATCCATCGAGTGCCCTGGGATCTCCAAAATACAGTGTGGTTTTCTTTTACGACAGCAGCCAGTGTCCTTGTCACTGGCTGTGGCCTACCCCCTTCCTGGCTTGCTTATATGACGGCCATTAAGAAGTTTATAATCCAGGCCTGGATAAATATGTTGTGATGGGATGTATGACAAGTAACACTAGCAGATCTCTGGTTATGGTGTTCTGCTAATAAATGTTATTGTAACTTTTGGTAATGGCAATTCCTATGGTTAAATCAAAGCCCTTTTGAAGTGTACAGACTCTCTGGAAAAAAAGTTTAATCAGTAGGCTGGTTTAGTTGTGTTGCAAACTGGCGAGTTTGCAACAGGGTTTCCTTACTTAGTTTTGGGGTGCCTAGGCTTTATTACTGTCACATCAGTGAACAGGAATCTGGTTGTTTGTAGGAGTAAAGCACACTCCTTTTCAAGGATCTCAGGGCAATAGAGAGAAAAAATTACAAAGCAAGTGGTGGAAGGTATGGATCATGTTTTTTTAGGTTAATTTTAGGATCGGCCTATTTATCCCGGTTTTCAAATCTAGCATAGGTAAAATCATGACGGCGATGGTGACTTTGAAATTCACTATTCTGTTATACTAACAAAATATTAATTAATACTAGTAATTAAAGTAACCTGTCTATATTCTGCCTATAATGCAGTTTTTTCTGCACAATGTAGAAGAATAGAAAAGTATTTTTAAATTGTAATGGATAATTGTGATATATAAGCTATGTAAATAAAAGACAAGGGTAATGTCTGAATGGACTACTAGACAAGCTTCATGAAAGAAAGGAATATCAGTTTGTAGCATGTTGTTTTTTATAGCTCTGCAAAATGTATAATAATATATTTAATATTTTTATCTTTTTTTCTCATAGGGGAGAAGCGGTTATCAGATCTCCCATTTGATGCCAGTGCTAATTATGAGAAGGAGAGTGACATGATGCAGACACATGTCATGGATCAGGCAATCAACAATGCTATTACATATCTGGGTGCAGAATCTTTGCGTCCTCTGGTGCAGACCCCACCAGGTGGTCCTGAAGTTGTTCCAGCCATAAACACAATGTATGCCCTACATAAGCCTCACCCTGACATTGCCTCCCATCCTAACCAAGCAGCACATGAAAGTGCAGTGGAAAATTTACTGCTGCTTTCCCAGGTTAAATCCATCTCTTCTGAAAAGGGGGTATCACCAAGCAATAGCTGCCAAGATTCCACAGACACTGAAAGCAACAATGATGAAAGGGGAGGCCTTATTTATCTCACGAATCACATGACCCCTCATCCTAGAAATGGGCTTTCTCTAAAAGAAAATAAGGCATTTGATGTGTTTAGGGCTGCCAGTGACAATTCACAAGATGCTTTTAAAGTGATCAGTAACAATGGAGAACCACTGAAAATTCACAAGTGTGAGCACTGCCGAGTTATTTTCTTAGATCATGTGATGTACACTATCCACATGGGTTGTCATGGCTTCCGTGACCCATTTGAGTGCAACATGTGTGGTTACCAGAGCCAGGACAGGTATGAATTTTCATCACATATAACCCGAGGGGAGCATCGTTTCAACATGGGTTGAGCCTTACTTAGCTTTGTCAGCAGCCATCAATGTTTGTGTGCTGGTTCCACCAGAGTTGCATGGAAGAAGAAAAAATGAGGCTCAACATTTAGGAACAACAGAAAAGCATTCAGGCGTTATTCTATGTCCACCCACAGGAATAAAAAGAGATGTAGAATCTACAAGAGCCAGTAATGTGACTATTTTTTTTCCCACAGAGGACGCATGTTTGTTTTTTTTATACAATTTTTACTGTAACACAGTGATGCCACATTTTGGAGCATCTATGTTTTTGGAAATCTTTTAAAGGACATTTGTACTAAACAAATTAGAGAATGTCATTGTTGCTTATATTTTATTCATGCCTATGTAAATACATTATATATGTTACAGGAAGTCTAAAGACGATTGGAAACTTCTTAACCTCTTATTTTATTTTAGCCATATGACATACACAGGTACTTTAGAAAGTACATCCAGAACTATAATGGTAGTCCTACCTTTAGAATGCTTTATTGGCTTGTACATTCCTTCCTATTGCTTTTAATAAATAAATCAACTTTCCTTTATAGCTTCCTGAAAGAAATTTAGCTAATAATACATAGAGTCTGACAGACTGTTTATCTCCATGGTGTTAGTAGACAACTCAGCTCTGCTATGCTGTCTTTGAAGTACTCTTTTATATCTAGAGTACAGTGAGCTCTCCAAAAGAAAGGCAACTAAATATTCTTGTTTGAATATATAATCTTATGGCCAAAAAAACACAGGAGGAGGCAACAAAGTAAAAGCAAAAAAAGAGTGTCTGTGCCACAATATGCAATGTGTTTGATGCCACTTGTAAATTATTGGATAGCAAAGTTAACAAAATAGTGTTTTTCCTGTTTAAAACTGAAACCATGGACATTTCTCTCTAGTTTATATACATGAAACCCAATGCATGTAGTAGGATGTTCATTAGAGCTTGTACAAGCCAATAGAGCAGCTGTCTCTGGAGGTGGAACAGCCCTCAAAGTGATAATTTATCAAAGCTAAATTTCAGCCAAAATTGAAAATAAGGCCTTAAATGCATATAGAGTACATCCTACCTGCCATGATCTTTTGGATTCCAGGCATAGCTGTAGTGCACTAGGCCACCTCACTGCCTGAGAAGGCCTTATTGCTACAATTGTTGTATAAGGTAAATGTGCAGCCCCTGTATTCTTAATTATGCCCTTTGCAGTCTCACAATTAGAGGTTATGAAGCACATAATCATATTACAGGCAGTAGATCCACCCAGGAGCAGGGCTGAATTGCTTCTTAGCCAACTTGGGCCACGTTTAGGGCAGCAGGGCTGTCAGGGGGGTGCATATTGTCACCCAATACATCATGCTAATCTTGTTTGTTTTATACTAAGGTTAATCATTAGACAGGGGTAGGAAAAGGTGGAACAATACAATTGGCTTAGGAAGGCAGACAGTGTAATTCTGGCCCTGCCCTGGAGTACATATCAGGGGTGTCATGCAGATTATGTAGATAATGTATTACATAAAATTCAGATAAGGTTAAAAAGTGGGCCTTTTATCTTTAGTGTAATTACTGGATGTTTCCTAGATAGCTTTGGCAGTTCACTGTTGCCTGGAGTTGTTTTAGACTGCCAGCCCCCACCTCAACAACTATAATTACTTTACAAGGAAGCTAGCAACGTCTGTTACAGATTCAACATCACTGAATTGCCAAGGGTTAACACTTTCCAACTTCTGTAAAAACTGACAGTAACATAACAGAAATGGTATACCATGTACTTATTTATCGCTTTTCCTTTAAAAATTGTGTTTTCGTTTTTGATTTAGACAGGCAGCAATGGAGTGTTTACTAGTGTACATATTCAATACATATTCAGCAATGTATAAAAACTAAAATGCCACACTTTATGAAAGGAGCTTGCTTTGTCATGTATATATACTGAAAATATAGAATTGTATAAATGTATCCTTGCCCACAAATGGCATTTTCTTACTGTAACTTTTAAGCAAATTTATTGGAAGTATTTATCAGTGATGAAAAAGCAGTTGGGCTCTAAGGTGCAGAATACAAAAAGGCCTAATAATGTCATTAGACCAAAAGCTAAATAGATAATAAATTCATTAGATGCACCTATTTTAAGAGTTCTGTTGTTTTAGGAGTCAGTGAGTAACAAAATCTGTAAGTAATGTACTCTTTTTACAAATAATTATTATCAGCCAAACAATATGCTTGTATAAATCAGTGTCTGCCCATAATTATTATATTTGTTTAACACTGCTCAATTCACAAAACTTTAACACCAACCTAAGGGACTCTGTTTCTATCCACGTGAATGTAAATTTCACATTTGATTGAACTCTGAATATAAGTGTCACTTTTTCAAAATAAGTTCAGTAAGTCCCCTACATACGAATGGGTTGCTTTCCGAGAGCACGTTCAACAAGTCCAACAAAGTTAGCCTAGGTACCCAGCTACATCTCTGCTGCTTTTACGCTTGCTTCTGGACATCTAGGCCTTGAAATAAAGATACTGTACTCTATACAGTACTGTACAGTAAGGTATACAAAAGCACACACACGTGACAAGGTAAGCTAGACATGTGAACTAACTTACGTGATTGGACATGCAAATGCATGTTCGCATCTTTGGAAGTTCGTAACTTGAATGATTGTATGTAGGGGACTTACTGTGTATATATATATATAAAAAAAAAATATATATATCTTGGTGTGTTAGCTTTGTGGATTTATCCTTTTGGATTTTCATTTGAGGGAGTGTTAGTGTCCTACTTGGCCCACTGATAAATCTAAGAACTACATCTCTGCCTTACTTCAAAAGAAGTTGATGACATTTCCTGACTTACAAATGAAGGGAGTTTATTTCTTATTTAAAGATATGTCTGGGAAGGTTCTCATTCATCCAGGTCATGGTATATCTGTAAAAAAGAAGTCAAGGAAACTGGACTTGCAGTATTTTTCTTGAAGACGTTTCACTGGTCATCCAACCAGCTTTCTCAATTCAGAATGTTTGTCGTTTTGCATACCTTCCAATGTAAACTTGATGTTATGATCTACTAAGTTGATATGGTCAGTGAAAGCCCGTAACTCTTGTTTGTGAATCTTAACCCAAGTGTCATCCACATATCTGAACCAATGACTGGGTGTAATTCCCTTGAAAGTGGTCAGGGCCTTGCTTTCTACTTCCTCCATGTACAGGTTCGCCACAATAGGTGAAACCGGCGATCCCACGGCACAGCCATGCAATCAACACCTGGTTGCGACTAAAAGATTATGTGGATTGGAGCGACATTCACCATATTTATTCCCAGATCATTCCCAGTCATTCTTCATTGAGAAAGCTGGTCGGATGTCCAGTGAAAGGCCTTCAAGAAAAATCCAGCAAGTCCAGTTGCCTTGACTTATTTTTTACAGATATTTATTTAAAGATAGTAGGCAGAACCATGCAAATCACAACCAACACTGCATGCAGAAGTAACATATACGGTAGTGTAGACTATGGAGCCATTTATACAACTGGCAGACATTTATTTCAGCGTTGTTAGCCCTCATGATTACTATATATAGACACAGTTGCTTCTAAGGAGCAAAACTCAAGGAGCAATCAGACAGGATAAACAGTCAGGTTATAGACAATTGAGGCAAAAGCAACCAAAATATCCTCCAATACTTTAAAACTATATCAAGGCTTTTTTAAAACAAAGGGTACATGCAGGACTGGATTTTCATCCATCTTTTGGCACCCTTAGTAACAACTCTCAGCTAGGATCAATCCCTCTGGGTGTTGCTCACCTGGCATGGAATATAAACATGTACAACCAATAGATAAAGGGAAAAGCTGCCTCTTTTCCTCTGATGCCTATAGGCAAATGCCTAGAGTGCCTAATGGTCAATCCAGCCCTGGGTATATGTAGAGAAAATGTTGTCACTTCCATCACAAATCTGCAAAAAGAAGGTTTCACGATGGAAGCAATTGTATGTAAATATATTTTATTTTAAAATGACAACAAATGCTGTATTTTACTGTATTTGGTGGAGGGTTTTTGGCTTGCACTGGCTCACATCACCATATCTTGACATGTTATCCTGCCCCATAAATAGGACTGCTTTTGTTTTTTAACGTACAACACATAAGTACATCTGATAGCAGTTTTACTTACTATTTTGACTGGAAAGCAACCAGGAACAAAATAACATTGTGAATGTGACTAGGGAAGTTGCTAGCTCATTGTTATAGAAACTTTTCAAAAGCGTTTAAATGGCCAGATGTAAAGCTAAAGGCTGGGTTCACACCTGGGTGTTTTTCAGCGCTGATCTGAGCGCTGAAAAACGCTCAGAAACTGAAATCCCATTAATCCCTATGGGTATGGTTCCCACCTGGGAGTATCGCGCTGAAAAAACGCCCTACGTGCGAAAAAGTACAGGAGCTTCTTTTCTTCGCGCGTAGGGGCCAATTGCAGTGCGTATCCATCCTTATTCCTCGAGTGTGGCTCGGGGTTAACAAAGCGGTAACCCCGAGCCACACTCGGTAATACAGCGTAGGTTTTACATTGTCCGCGATCCCCGCTGTGTCCTCCGGCCTCTGCCGTTTTCCGGGTTCCGTCCCTTGCGAGCGTCCACGTCGCAGGGGGGCGGAACCGACGGGAAGTTTCAAAAGTGAAAAAAAAACCCGAAAAAAAGATAGAGAAAAAAGGGGAAAAAATCAACCAGGGAGGTTAAGAAACGGGCGTCGAACGCGCGTTTCAGTGAACAAAAAAACGTGTTTTGAAACGTGCAAAAAAACGTGCTGAAAAAATGAGCATAAAACGCTCGTATTTGGACCGCCCAGGTGTGAACCTAGCCAAAGGGTTTAACAAAGATTCAACTATAGGTATAATATAACATATATTTTTCCAAGCACACAAATCATTAGGAAGTGTGAGGCTCCTGGGAGAACCCACCCACAGCTCTGCTCTCTACAGGCTATGTGAAGCTTAGTGATGACACCACTACAACTTTTATGAGGTTATATCTGGATTTACAAAGGCATTTGGTGCACACAAAGTGGATGTATGTCCTTAGTGGCTATTGAGAAATATATTTAAGAGAAAGTATTAGTGCCTTGAGATCAGCTTTCATATAAGTGAGCTCAACACAAAGTAAACACTTCAATGAGCACTCATCTGTATTGAGAGACAATCTGCACCATGCACCAGGGAAGGTTTGGAGCAAAGTAATGCCCCTAGTGACATTGATGTTTGCAATGCTTAATTCTAGCCAAACACAGCATTGTAGCATTTCAAGTTGCAAAGATCGATCAAAATGACTTTTAAATTGAGAATTACTATATGTGTATGGCTAACATTATTATTTATTAGGGTATTTGTGGGGAAGCTTTGTTTTGGGAAATGTGTATTTTTCTAGATGCCTACACAAACATTATGTTTAAAAAAAAAAAATGAAATCTCCATTCTAGTTCTATGCTTTTCTACATACCTCAAATTAGCTGGAAACCCAGTTCAGGGATGACAGTACTCCAGTCTTCCCCCTCTTGGGGGTCACACAATACAGCTTGTGCACATACACTATTCTCCATAGGCCATCTACATGCAAGCCTGCCTATTATGGCAAAAGCATGGGCTATGCAGTGCAGCCACTATGGTAGAGGAAGACTGGAGCCCCTGGTGTGGGCTGCTTTTTATGGCCCAGGTTGCTGGAAGATCTCAGCTACTAGGTTTACATTTGTTTAAAGTGTAGTCCTACAATGTGAAAAATGGCTCTTTTACTTTGGAAACAAGTTTGCAACAAATTTCCAACTCCATCATTGTATTGGATAGGGTACTTCATTCAGATGTTTACAACATAAAATAATACCATGCGGTAACTGGCCCATTACAGTCATTGTGCAGCAAAACCCCACAGACATTCACAATGCAATCTGCTTACCACTACAACAAGCAACATTTTGGTCATAAACAAGCACACTGCCAAACATAGGCAAGCATGGTACCCTGGCTGATTGTTGAACTTGTTCATGTGTGTAATAATGATTACATTTTATATCATTCAACATTAAAACATATTCTGTAGTATGTCTTAAAATTTGTCATAAAAAATATTTGAAAGCACAAAATAAACAAAAGCATGTTTGTAAAATGTTATTTATTAGTTCTCTTTAAAACTGTTTGTACCACCTTTTTATATATTTTTTTTATATATTGCAATAAGAGATATAAAAGATATATAACGTAATTTGAAACTTATTTTCACTTTCACTGCTGGTTACATTTCCAAGTTGCATTATTGTGAATGAAAAGTTGAAGTCTTTTTACACACAGTATTCAGCCTATTTCTATCTATTAAGTTGCTCAATAAATTGATAGATGTACAAAGCATATGCAATTCTATTGTTTCTTTTTTGTAGCAATTTCATTCATAGTGCATCTGACATGTTAATTTTTTACAGTTAAATTCTTTATGTTCTTCTTTTCGTAGTTTCTAGTGGATATGCCTAAAGTGCTTTAATTCACCTTTAAATCAATAAACATAGACAATTATGGGCATGTTTATTTTACTTGACCATACACTACAACATTATATAGCCCTTGATACCATACCCCGAGAGTACTCTATCTCTTGCCGAAGCTATAAAAGCTTATCTATATCTATAAGCATCTATCACGTACCTGAATAGAAACCCAACTGAGAAGGGGGCTACCCATGCACCTCTCGTCCCACACCTCTGGAGGTGATGACAGGGGCTGTATGGACGGTGAGAGGCACAGGCCAAGAGCAAAGTCAGATTCAAAGCCGGAAGCATAATCTTGAAGTGCTGAATCAAAGATCAGGAGCAAGGTCAGGAATCGTGAGCCAGGGTTATACACAGAAGAGCAGAGAGTCAGAAGGAGGATGCGGAGTCAATGGTCACAAGCTGGGTTCAAACACAGGAGGTCAGGAATGCAGAAACAGAACATAGGGCCAAGCTGACAGCCACTCAGCTACTTGATCAAGGCCTCCGTCTGTTTAAATAGGTAAATCGTGTACGCTAATGAGCATGTTCACGTATACGCGCATCTATTTGCCAAAGTGCGTTTGCCTGGAACTTTTAGCATAGGAGTATATGCACGCATGTGTCTTTGAGCAGGGACCAGTTTGCAAGTAAGTTTCTTACAACATCTGACATTCGTTTGGAAGATCTCCAGTAATGTGCTGTTAAACAGTTACTAAAATAAATGTATATGTGTGTATAACAGACTTGATACATAGATGTCAATGTAATCCAAAATGTACTTTGTAGTTAAAGTGATACTAAACTCAGGAGTTTAGCTTTAAACATGTATTCAAGCACCTTAACTATTAACAAAAGTGTACAGTAGTTTATTTGTGCATCACTGAGCTGCAGATCCTCAAATTATCTCTGCATTCATGCTGACACTGTCTTTCCTTCTGGTGGGTGGCTGCTTTTGTTCCCCATGTGTGTGTTGTAAGATAGCCACCACTCCAAGCTCAATACCCTCATGGACTGAGCTCACGTTTAGTTAAATAAGTTGTATTAAGATTGTAGTCCATCACGGGAGTGAGCTTGGAGCGGTGGCTACTTTAAAATACACACACTCCCCATGGGAAACAAAATTAGCCACCCTCCAGAAGGAAGGACAGTGTCAGCACAGATACATGCATGTAATCATATGAGCATGCTGGAGAATTGCACATTGAAAATATGTAGGACCATATTGATGTGGCAGGGACACAAAGTTCATGCATGTGAAATGCTGTTGGAACCTTAGTACACAGTTAAATTAGCTTGACCTGTAATTGCTATGATGCAGTTTTCAAACATTGGCAACAGCAGGCAGCAGTAGCAACAGCTACAATATTCACAAAGGCCCTGGAGACGAGTATTAAGACACAGGGGTCTATTCACAAAGCTGCCGAGGGCAGCCGAGTGAATGACCGATCTGAAGTGAAGTGAGCCGAACACTGTCCGGCTATTCACTTCAGGCTGGTACGGCTAATTTCAGCCGTACATCGGCTTGCTTCGTGTGGCTTCGGGTCGGCCGAACATGCTCAGCATGTTTCGGCACCCGAAGTGCAGAAGGAGTTTGACTCAGCCGATCCACCTCCGGCAGGCTACCCACTGCTGTTCGGGCTATTCTTAAAGATCCCAAACAGCAGTGAGTGAATAGCCGAATGCCGCCAAGCGGCATTCGGCTCGGTCCCTCAGAGGTACCGAGCAGAACAGAAAAAGAGTGAAAAAAGTTTTAAAAAGTCAATAGAAAATGATTGTGCGGAGCTAGCAGTGACAGCTAGCTCCACCCAATAAAGGACACAGCAGGAGACTCCCGGGGCGCCAGGGAGAGTTAGCTGTTTGGAGATCAGTGTCCCTGGTTAGCAGGTAACCAGGGACGCTGATCTCTCTGAAAGTGGCCGGAGCCAGCCGTAAGATCATGGCTGGCTCCGCCCAGCTGTCAGAAGCAGGCCGGCCAATGGCCAGACGCTCGTCCAGCTTCGGCTCGGCTGAGCCGCTCGGCCATGATCGGGAGCTGTACGGGCTATTGTGAATGGTAGAACCGAAGGGGTGCTGGGCCGAAGCTAGCCGAAGGATCGGCCAAAGCTACGGTCAGATCCTTCTGCAGCTTCGTGAATAGACCCCTAAGTGGTGGATACTTTACAACACACACAGGAACCATGGGGAACAAAAGTAGCTACCTTCCAGAAGGAAGGACAGTGTCAGCACCAAATCAGAGATGATTTGAGGATCTACAGCTAAGTGATACACAAAGAAGATACTTTGTTGTTAATAGGGTACTTGAATGCATTTTTAAGCTTTAACTCCTGAATTAATGTCCCTTAAATAACTATTTGGTGGGTGCTTCTTGGTAAGTCTATATAGTAGGTGGTTCTTTGGGAGTGAAATGATCATGCAATTTGTATTTTTGAGCGGTTAAGTTAGACAACCTAATCAGTAGAAAGCTAGCTGCTTTGGATGAGAACAAACAGATGGCAAAACGGGAAGCAGATGTGACTGCAGCTTCTCCCCATGCATAACAGGGAACCAGCCAGTTGGTCAGGAAATTTGCATAGCAAGGGATAATTTTAAACTCTGTAAGTTCTTAATGGATCACTGGCAGCTCTGATAAATTTCACTTCTTCTTTCCTAGTATTCTAACCTTAAAACCAGCTACTTTTTCAGTCAAACAGTTCACGTAGGTCCAGTTCACATCACAATGAATATTATTTGTGCAGACTTGACTTTGGGTTCTCGGAGAAAAAAAGATATCATTTGAAATTTACTGTCACAGTGAACTTCTGTATCTGTACAAAAAACTCTGGTATGAGATCTGTATTCAATAGAGAACTAAAAAAATAAACGCTATTAACCCTTTTCTGTAAAAATGCTATACAGAAAGGCAAGACAGTGTGGTATCTGTGTAGGCCACTATTACAGCTTAATGTGTATGTAAACCATACAATGGACTTCTCTTTATTCGCTCCATTTTGATCTGTTAAATATAACATTGAAAGCATTTTGTTATATCGCTTCGATGAGTACAAAACAAAAAATAGATTTTGCTATAAATTTTATGAGCTGATAACCTCCTGTGCTCTCTGCCTGTGCTGCTTTCTTATCAATTAGCATTGGTCTTACTCTCTGTGGACTATACAACGACTCCTTCTATATTATAGAGGAAAGGGGAGGGGTTCTGTAGTCTTGTCTAAGGGTAAATGAGCGTTTTCACCTTAGGACAGGAAGTGTGTCACTGGCATGATCACCATTACGTTCTGATAAGCTGCAATATATTACATTTTTCTGCTTAGTTTTAGATTTTAAAAGTATTATGAATTGGGTTGCGGCCGGTTATCTGTCGCTATAAAATTGCTTTTTTTTACATTGTCACAATTGTTGACTTTAAACAGATTTTGTCATTAGTAAGTGCATTCAAAAATCTGAATATTCAGTCTTAAATTCATATAAAAATGCAGGCTTACTTATAATATATGTACTTTATTTTATTTTACTAAACACAGTTGTCAATTATATGAGAAAGCAGAACTGTTGCTCTATGAAGTGATGTATTCTGCCCCTTGTTCAATTATAGGGCAGGTGTTGGAAGTCTATTGACAGTGATCTGCACAGCCAGCAAGCTCAAAGCAGAGGTCATAGAGAATCCTAGGTCCTGCACAGCTCGGAATACATACTTTTGCAGGTATACATGTGTGCATTCTTTCTACCTTGCAGTTTCTGAGTGTTTGCATAAAATAAATGAAATATGTAAACTTTAGTTCTGCTTTAAATGAGGGGCACATATAAAACACATGAGTAAATCTGCAAAGTTATTTAAGACTGGATAATGAGACTTGCACAAAGCCAAACATGAGTGATTTCCTTTAAAGCGATTCTCTAATCAATACAGCCTCCCACCTCCAACTCTTCATGTGTAAAGTGCCAAAACATTAAAACATAACTTTTATGGGGATTTTGCAAACACATTAACAAATGGGAGGATGAGACCAAATCCTGAAATGTTCAGAATAGAAGTTTCAAATAAGTAGATTTTGCAATGCATTAGAGTAGAATGTCCTATCTGTACGTTTCCACTCCCTCTTAAAATGGCAAAAAAGATAGACTTGATGATTATCCAAAAATGTGAATTGTTTTATATACTGTATATCGACACAATAGATTAGATTATGAAACTCCAAGGTCCCCAATTTGGAATAATTACAGCATGCAAAAACTGGGATAGAAAAAGTTCAGAAAATGTTCAGATGTTCTTTTACACATATAAGAGAATATGTTCATACTTTTCAATAGGAAAAAGACTAGAGCAGCAGTTCCCAACCTGGGCTACGAGTACCCCCAGGGGTACTTGGCAGCACATTTAGGGGTCACAATAAAACAAAATCACCTTGCTCCAGAGATGTTAATTGTGACTAAGCTACCAAGCATTAAATCCTAATGTAGGTGAGTAAATCTAAAACAATATCAATATGTGCCAAGCTAAAGCACATTTAGGGGTACATGGCAGCACATTTAGGGGTACATGAAAATAATTTTGTAATGGTGTCTAAAAGGCTGTGGCAGTGTGGAGTCAGGAGCTAAATTGTCTGCAAAGGTTCTGCAGGGTAATCCTGCGGCTGCTTTATCCAACACTCATTTTATAGTTCTGCTGTCAACACCTCATTCACTGTTCAGCTGAGTGAGGTGCCCTGAGCTTCTTGTAATAGTCGATGCTGCCTTCTGTAATTTGGCACAAAGAGGATGCAGCTTGGGACAGAGAATGTAAGTCAGACAAGAACCTTCTCAATTTCTTCTCAGGGCCACGCTGGCTTCCAGTCCATTAAGGTGCCTCCATCAGATGAGACCGGCTCCACTCTGCAGCATCAATCTCCTTCACAAAACTTTCCATGGAGCACAAAAAGTGCAGCTGAAGCCCTCTCTGAACTGCAAAAGAAGTGTAAGGCAAAAGACTTGTACCCTTGTTGCATCTGCATCCTCCCACCCATAGCGGCCCCAAAATTCCAGAGAAGCCCTAGATCCAGGGAATCCAGTGTCACAGGCCGCACCCCAAAGATGCCACTGGATAATACTGAACACACCACTGCAATAGAGCCCCCCCACCCCAGCTCCCTCCTTCAGTCCCTTCTATTGTTTATGCAGTTTGGCCACACAAACCATTCAGAGTGGTACATGCTTCACTATGAGCTCTAGCCAATCCCCATTGACAAGTAAAATGTAGGACTAGGGGAAATATGCACAATATTAAAAAAAAAATCAAATCACATTTATTAATATGGTTACAACCAATAATCTGTCTATCGCTACTCTGGCACAATTTTACACGAATCACCATATACGTTTAGTGAGCTGAAACCTTTGGGCAAATGTAGCTTTCCACAAGTTGCCAATATACAAAACTATTACCACTGATCAAACCCTAATTTCCCACTATTCACTGGCAATACCCTGGTGGGCCCAACAATATGGTTAAATATGTCATTCATATTGCTCAGTATGGAACAATCCAGATACCAGCAAGCATATATGGATAGGAAATTACTCCTCCAATCGATATATACAGTATCTAAGACTCACACTATATCACTTGTACAGAATGCCGGGGCTGGGTCCTGGAAGAACGCTATATTTCCCCTCTGTTTGGGCTGTGCTCCCTTTAGGGACAAAACAGGGTTAATTCACATGGCCGAGGCCTTTTTTTGTTTATATGTTATAATCCACATTTTAGGCCTGAAATTACTTAACCCCCCCCCCCCCAAAAAAAAAACATTATATATTTTATGAAAGCCGAGACCCTGTAGAATAAAATGGTGGTTGCAAATTTTTATGTTTGCATGATATTAGCGCCACTCCTTATCAAACCCCATCATTTTAAGAAAAATGCATTTAAATGCCCCACAACACAATACAGTATGAATTTTTGTAATAAAATATAAAAGATGAGGTTACAATGAATACATAGATACCCAACATGCCCAGGTTAAAAATTGTGTGTGTCCGTGAAACTGCGACAAAATTCAGTACCCCAAAAAGTCCATAGACAACGCTTTAAAAGACCCTACAGGTCATCAATTGAGAGATAAGCATAAATATTTGCCCTGGAATTATTGCTCTCACTCTGGCATGGCCAACATGTGTAGCACAATCAAAGTTTTCATACGGAGGCGCACCAGACACGTGTTTACACAAAGACGTGCGTGCTCGCAAGGATGGGGGACTTTAAAACATTTTTTCTATTATTTTTACATTTATTTAATTTAATATTATTTTAAAAACTGTTATTTTTTTAACCTATTTTGTTTAATTGCTATCACATGGGGGGGCTTACAAGCCCCCCTCCATGTGATAGCATATTTGCAGCGACAGGTCCTCTTTAAGGTGATACTGGGGGTCCAAAAGTGCAGATCGCACTTCAATAGCTTATTGCTGAGCTTCAGGAGCCAAGCAATGACAGCTATGGGACCGGAAGTGATGTAATCTGCATCGCTCCCAGTCCCATAGTATGGGGAGGAGATCTATGAACGGA